>NW_022196101.1:0-600000 GCF_008641045.1 Pistacia vera | reverse complement strand
TGGTGTTATTTTCTTACCTGATTGCAAGCACATAGTTTCTGTGAGTTCCTGTTATGATGAGTTTCTATAGTATAGCATGATGTCTAGGAAATGTCTTTAACCCTACTTCATGATAAAGCATTTCTAATGTGACTAATAACATATAACTTATAATTGTTCGTATTGTGTATGCACTTATAACTTTAATTGATGTAAGCAGGTAGGTGGTGATGGTTGTATTTTTGTATGGAGAGCACCTGCTCGTTTGGCTTCTAAGATGCTGCAGCGAGTGAAAGAAAATTATGGTGTATTGTCATCAAGAAACTTCTCTCAGCCAGTTGCTTTAAGTCAAATCATGTTTTGTGAAGAGGAAAACCAGAAAGGCGGAATAAATAGTAAACACAAGCAATTGATAGAAAATTCCAAAGGAGGTAGACAAAGGGTGCGCTATCACAATTGGGAACCCCGAGCTACCCCAGCATTTAGATTTAGCATTTCCAGACTTCCAAAGTGGGCACAAACCAAAGTAACTAGCCCTGAAATTGTCCCCTGCGATCTTGAATTCCTTTCATCTCAGGTATTTCGTATAGTACACTCTTCAAATGGGACTTTTGCATTCTGGTTTCTCAGAAAATTGAAGATACTTGTATCAAAACATCTCTACACTGACATAAAATCCCCTGCCACCATTACAGACAAGACACATTTTTCTTCCTCATGACACTCTATGAAGGGTGACTTGTAATAATTCTTTATCAAATCTATTGTGTGATGTCTTGAATTTAGGGTGCTCGGCATAATGGGTATTGTTTTCAAGGTCCAGGATACATGTTAAAAGATTAATCTACAATCGTACAACCATCTGAGTTTATGATTTTCAAATGCTGTTGATTCCTCTGAAACAAATTACATAAATTCCTAGAGTTTGATTTATAATATTAGTTAATTTGTTTTTGAGTGCCCAGCAATATACATATTGAATTAAATGTTCTGAATGTCTTTGATTTTGACTTTCTTTTGCTTGATTCTTCTATCTGTTGCCACCACAAGCAGCAAGTAGAACCGAAAAATTTCTCGCCTTTGGTTGGTGATTATGCTTCTTCTGTGCACCCTGAAATTCAAACTCCCGCTAATCATGGTTGCGGAGATAGCAATTCATGCCTCAGTAGCTTGTCTAGAAGTTCTCGTGATGGTAGTGACAGCCAAAGTTCATCTTTGCCTCAAGGAACTGTTAGGTTAGCTGCCACTGGATATGGGCCATATGGCAGTGACTTTTTATTTCTTGTTAGTTTTTTATTTTGGTATATGGACAGTGTTCAATTATTACTTTCCACACTCATGGTTTGTCATTATGTACCTTCAGCAGTTTTGCTAGGGACACACGTTGGCGATCTGTTTATACCGTATGCCTCGATTTTCCAAATTCCCCAGAGGTGCAGATTTTGAAGGATGTGAAGATGTCACTGCCAACCCAAAATTTGTGTAAGGCCAAATCTTTCTGTTTACATCAGTTCTTCTCACGATTCTTATGCAGTATCATGTTGCATAGATGATAAAATAACAATAATATTTGAAAATAAAAAATAAAATTGTTGTCATTTGGGGTTCTGAGTGATGGGCATGATTCTCTTGTACCAGGTGTCACCACAAACAAACACCCGTGTCCCAATAATATTGGCTTTCTTGCCAAGAATAATGATCAATTTGACCTGCAAAATGCAAGTGCATGCGATGAGCTAATAGCCGACGTGGCAGAGCAGTTGCCTTCAGATAAACCTGAGGTGCAATCAAACATAGATGCTAATGCATGCCAAGTAAAATATGAACATAGTGATCTATTCAAGCAGCATTTTGGCAGTTTATCAACGACAAACAAGGTTAGCTTTCTTGCACGCAAGACTAAATATAACTTTCTGGGCTTTCATCAGTCATGAACACACTATTTCTGCCAATGTCATATCACATGCATACATAAGAAACAAATCTCATGTTGGTTTGCCACTTGACCTGAATATTTTGATGATGAGACTATGTTGAGTCTTGAACTAAATTTGCATGCTTACAGTTAGAGAAAAGGAAATCAACTGTGAGACAAAGAATCTCTGCACAGTATGTTGTACGGCGGGACTATGATGGGGGCTGCAAAGGACTTTTTGACACACCTCTCCGAGATTCAGGTGCTAATACTTTGACCTCTGGAGAAGAATCTGCCTCCAACTGTACACTGGAGAATCCAGCACTCCCTGTGATAGGTCCTAACAAACAGGTTTGTCTATCAATTGTCTCCAAATGATTACGAATCAGGTTTTTTTGAATCCTAAAACGAAAAAATAAATCATTTTCCAAAAATGTAAAAGCACTTTTAAATTTGTTAAAATTGTAAACTTTCTCCCTGTTTTCCATTTTCTTCCCTATGTGTACATCAATTACGTGCTACGGAAGTCTGATCTTTTCCTGCAGACATCTGAAAGCGAATAATGTCAAAACGTATTCCATATTCTTGTAATTCTCCACCTGAAAAAAATCGCGTTGCTGAAATGTCTTGGATATGGATACTCTTTGCAGGACCTGAATAACTTTACTCAAAGCTTACCGAGCCCCTATCGTTCTCTCAAGGAATTAACTAAATGCCCAGTGGAGGAGAGTTCGTTGGCCGCTAATGAATTAGAAGAAGCAGCAGAGAAAAAGAAACGTATTCCTGAAAGAAACGATGTGCTAGAAAGAATAACAGAATGCAAGAAAGCTTTACTGAATCTGGACAATTTAGCCGACAGTGTCGTCCAGTTATTTTCGGAATTAGGAGCTATGGCTTCTAGTGAAGATTGGTCAAGTGGACCTGAAGTTAAGCTATATGATGAAGCAGCTAAGCTGCTTCCATCAATTGCAGAGAAAATAAGCGAAGTAGCTAAAGCAATTCAACGTAGAAATAGTGATTTATCAGGGACAGGTGGAACGGAAGTTTCAAGATTTGAACCTCAGGAACATTTGGTCCGAGTTTATCCCTAAAGATTTGACCATTTTCCTGAATGCCATACTTGAAATTTGTAAATAATGAGCCATGTAAATATCCAGCTTCGACATTTGTTTCTGAGAGAACCGCAGGTCAATTTTGTAGTGAATATAATTTGGTAGAATGTGAAGGCGGTGTGTATCGATAATATTATGTTCGTAATCTTTTTTTACAATCTCTAATGTGATAGTTCGTTATTAGTCAATTTACAAAATGAGTTTTGTTTGCTTGTATAGGTCTCATCTATTTATTTAAAAGTTAATTAATAACGAACTGTTATGTTGGAGATTGTAAGGATTGTGAGAGAAGATTGTAGAACTAATATTATGGATGTAAAAAAGACTCAGCAACATCAAGAGACTTTTATTTTAAGTATTAGAGAAACAGTTTTTAAATGAAATTTAGGTTCAATACTTATGGGCCAGTGGTCTGGTTCTACTTGGACCAATCAAGCCCGTTTTCGGAGATTATATACGGGCTTAAAGCAACAAAACATTGCCCAGAATGAGCACAAGAAATGGCCCTAGCTGTAGTCTTTGGTGCCTGATTTAAGTGAAGAAAAGAGAAGGCATGAAATTGTAGCACTGAAATCAACCAGGTTGGGCTCCATCCTTCAAAAGAAACCTCCCAGAAAGAAAGGGAAATTTTTTTTTGGATCTTTCTTGTATGAACTCTTTTCTTTCATGAACATCCTTTCCAAGCATAATTCATGGGTCTTTCTACTTTAACATCAAAAAGAAAGAGGGGAAAAAGCAAAGACCATCTTTTCCTTTTTCCTATCGCTTCACCTTTGAAAAACCAATTCTACTGATGATTTTCATGCAAATTCTAAAATAAAACAATAGGGTATCCTTCTTCCTTTTTTTTTTTTTTTTTTTTTCTGTTTGTTTTCTTTGTAAATTTCAAGGTATGTCAGTGAATAATGCAGCTCCACCTCTTGTAGCATTTAAAATAATCACAGAACAAAGATATGGTTGGAATATATGTAAATCCCTAAGAAGGTATGCCATGTAATTATCCTCTTGTATTCTTCTATGCTTTTGTCTTGCTTTAGTAACATGCCAAACTCTAAATTCTTTCTTGGGATTCCTTCACTCTACTTCAGGTCTAATTTACATTCTTTTTTTTTTGAACCTAGCTACCATGTGGAGCATTACCCACTAAATTATCCTATTTGGCCTAATTCCCAAAATTAGAGTAATCATACCCATCTTAGCTTTTAAGAAAAGAAAATAGGAACAAGCCTACAAGAGTTTATGGTGCCCAAAAAATACACTAAATAAAAAGATTTGATCAAACTCATTATTTACTATATAGGAACACCTTTGTTTTTAAGTTACCAATTTGAATCAAAATGGACCTCCTATGGGACTATTTTTTCTTTTTGAAAATAGGGTATGATAATAGGGCAAAATGTGAATGAAATTTGTGAATAGTTATGTTGGGTCCAAATTGGAGGCTTTGTTTAAAGTGGGTTATGATTGAATACATTGTTTTTCAATTGGGAAAATAAAAAGCCTCTGATTTGTATGTGGTGTTGTATGAATGTGGGGACAAAATGACTCAATTAGATGTCCCTTTTTTATTTTTTTATTTTTTTTTATTTTTTTTTTGGTGTAATGATGGCTGGGGTTTAGCTTTTTTTCACTTTTGTTTACAGTTTGGCATGTATATGCCCAATTCAATTTTCTTTTCTTTTGCCCTTTTTAAAATTATTTTCCTAGAAAATGAAAGAAAGAAAAGAAACCCAATTGTTGTACACACAAACACACCCCATATGACAAGGAGAATATATATAGCTTTATCAATGAATATGGGTTTGTGTAATTATAGACAATTATTATGATCTTGGTGTATAATTAGACACCATTATTTGATATCAAATAATGGGTTTTGGCGAAATTTGTGGAATCTATTTGGGTTGCGCATGTTTATCTTTTCTTTTGCATTATTTGATTACCCAAACACTTGGTTTAAACTGTTTCAAAACTGATTAACTCTCTCTTCATTCTCATGATTTAACAGTAAAGTTTGGCTTTACAGCCCCAAAAGCTGTCACCCTCTTCCAAAATCACCTTCAATCTAGCTGTTATAAGACTATGAACAGTGAGTTCATAGTTAAATTTTAGATGCTAAACATCATTATCAAATATAAACCATCATAATTAATAATTATCATCTTCCTTATCAATGTTACCAGAGGTCATTACAGTATCATTGTCATGTGGGGTTATTTTATATTCTCAAATATTAATATTGTAAATTAGGTTATGAATTTTCTCTTCTTGTTTTCATGGAGAAAATGACAAAAAAATTAAAGGAAAGGAAAGAAAGCTCCTTCTCACTGCATAAAGCTTCAGAGAGACAAAACTATTAGTCTGACTACCGAATCTTCAGTTGTTCACTAAAGAACACATAACAAATTTAAAAAAAAAAAAATTGCTCCCCTTCAGATCCAAAAGTGTTGTCTTCCTAATCTTGCTTTGCATGCTTCAACTGTACTAATCAGTTCCTTTCCATGTCACTACCAATATTCACCAACCCAAGAACCCACAAAAAAAAAAAAAAAAAAATAATAATAATAATAAATAATACCAGAAACTGCTTCATTTTCATATCTATGAACCCTCCAATGGCTGCAGTTTTTTCATTAGATTATAATGACACATTATTTTATCATAATTCTTAACTTTATTTCACTTAAAAACATTTAATTTTTTTCAAGTTATTAAAAGAAATAAATTAAAAAGAGTTTGTTGGATTGGACTATTCATCTAATGAGAACTAATGGCAATTCTGAATCATGCATGCATGCATAGCTGCTAAATTCTGCAGTATATAATTTGTTTCATATTTGTCTTCTATGTATTACTTATATATATATGCTTCCAAAACGATACTTTATTGTTCTTCAAATAATTATGAAGAAGAACAAGTGTGAGGAATTTATAATAAGTTATTAAGAAGACAAATCAGCTTGTCAAAACCCTATTATATATATAAAAATATTGCATCAAAATCAAAATCAATAGCAGAATAGAAGTATATATAGTATAAGGGTTCCGCTTTTAATGGGATTAGGTGACAAAATATTCTGTTTGTTTCAGCTTTTGAAAGCTTTAAAATTAATCCAGTGATTAATTAACCAGACAATCTGCCACCAAAATATTCTATATAATCTGATTGATCAATGACTACTAATCACACGATTAATATAATTAACAAAAAAGCATGTTTCATTTCATTAGAAGCCTGAAATATACTGTATAATGAATGATTGATTGGAGAGAGACATTGAAAATAAATAAATAAATAAATAAATATATATATGTATATAGAGATAGGTGGGTGGGGACTAAGTTGGACTATCACAGTATGAAATTGATTAAAAACAAGAAAACATTCACAATATTTGATAAAAAGTGGATTGAAAACAATAGCTGAATGTTTCTTTCATATCATAACATAGCAAGTTAGTGGAAACAAAGATTTGGAATTGGTTGATGGGATGATATATAGGAGCAAAATATATGCATATGGGGCCACATTGCCACAATCCAACAGAAGCAGAATTTTTGTCTCAAATCTTTTTTCTCTCTCCCACTAATTTATTTACCCATTTATATAAACATATCCACTTTGGATATGGGAATTATGTTGCGAATCCAGCCATCAACCCAGAAAAATAAATAAAAACCCCTAGAAAGACAAACCCTAGCTAGAGTGAGAAAGAATGAAAGAAAGACAAAACCCTAAACCCCTTTTAAATAAAAATCTTTTGAATATATAAAACAAAATAATAAAAGGTATGAGGTAGAAGACAGAAGATGATTTTTACGATTCATTCCATTCCATTCCATGCACACATGTATAATACAAATTACCAAACCAATGAAACAATATTTATAAAATTCTTTTTTTTTTTTTTATTTTTTTTTTTTTTTTTATGTTTGTGTTCTCTATCATATGATACTAGTAAATGATAGCCCATGTGATTATGGGGTTGTTGTGGGGTCCCGTGATGTTTAACCGAAAGCAGGTGGTGGTGGTGGTGGGTGGAGGTGGAGGGTGGACCCTTTTTCAAAATTAAATAAACAACTTAAGCTTAATTCTATATAATATAAACCTTTTTAGCTTGTGACTTAGCGGCGGTGTCTCTGTCTCATCATCTTCCTTAAATCAATCACCCTTTTTATATTTATTACCATTAATTACTCTTAACAATATCTCCCCCATCAAAAACTCTTATAACTATCTTCTTTTTGTGATCGAATACAATCTTTTAGTTATTAGGGTAGTATATCTAGAAGATTTTGTATTCGAGTCGCAAAAAATATACTTACCACTGGTTCATTAACTGTAGCGTATTTCGTGACCTTAAGGAGAAGCAAACTCTAATGTGAACTGAATACTGAGCTAGCTTAAAAAAAAAAAAAAAAAAAAAAAACTTAACTTAGGTTTTTTTAAAATCTGAATGCACTCTTGCTTTTATTCAATACCATTTATTATGGGTTGCATGATGTGAATTTATAAATGAAACCATGAAATATGCTCAAGGAATAATAAATGCATATATTAATTAGTTTAAGTAATTTATTTCAATCTAATATTAAAACCCTATTCATGAAATTCGAAATACGTGCGAACAAGTAGCTGAATAGGTAATGACACGTGCGATAGGTAGCTGCAACCCATACTGGGATCTGCCACACGTGTATAGCGGAGTACAGCTACAGCGTTCAGTCTGATGTGGCTATCACCATCACCGCCATGGATTACTGTGGGACACGGTCCCACATGTTGCCTGCTTGCTGTTTGTCTTGTGTTCCAAAAAAGGGGACGTGCAGTACACGCGCTGGGCCGATGTGTATGTATTTTTGAAACGTAATGCGTATGCGTACGTAGAGTAGAGACGCTCAGCAAGAGAATCCTGTTACCAGTTATTATTTTAAAGCGGTGTACACGTCCGAAAAAAATACCCCTCCGTAGAGTTAGAAATGGACGGTTGATACCTTAAAAATGAAATAATATTATTTTATTTTTCTTATAAAATGGTATCTAAATAATTCTCAAGAATAAGCATATTCCTATTCTAATATGAATTGTTTAAAGCAAATTAAAAAAAAAAAAAATTAGAAATACTTCATATTATAGGACGTAGTCATATGCAGAAAATGAAACTTTTTGAGATGATATTCTAATTTTTTTTATTTTTTTTTGTGGGTTATGGCTATACCGCGACACCATGTCTACTAATCGTGCTTATCTATTGTTATATTATTTAATTTTTTTTGCATCATTTTCTTATTTTTAAAATTAGTTTTATTAAGAAAACAGAATATTATGATATAATTTTTGACTAATTATATCAAGGTATTTCTTTTTGTTTTAATAGTTCTGATTCAACGTATTTTGTGTTATTATAAAATATAACTATCTCCATTATTGAAGTAATTTACTCTACTATTCTATAGATTGTGTAACAATATATATATATATATATATATATGGGTGTTAAAAGAAATGCAAAAATCGAATCGAACCGAAAAACCGGTTAACCGAGAAAATGGTTCAGTTATGATTTGAAAAATTCAAAAAACTGGATTTTCGGTTCGAGAAAAAATAAAAAGCGGTTTATATATATATATATATATGGGTGTTAAAAGAAATGCAAAAATCGAATCGAACCGAAAAACCGGTTAACCGAGAAAATGGTTCAGTTATGATTTGAAAAATTCAAAAAACTGGATTTTCGGTTCGAGAAAAAATAAAAAGCGGTTGACTGAAACCGGTTTTACAAATATATATATATATATTAAATAAAAATAATATATTATATATTAAATAAAATAATATTAATATTTTTAATGTATTGTTAGTAGTAATCAATAGATATGTATGAATGTTTAATTTTTATTTGGATACGTATTGTTTATATTTACAATTTAATTTAGGAAAAAATTAAAAAAAAAATTTATAAAAAAAAGGAAAAATCGATTCAAAAATGGTTAACCACTTTTTTTTAAAGCGGTTAACCGGTTTTCCTTCTAAACTAGTTCGGTTTCGGTTCGAAAAAAATTTCAAACTGAAAAATCGGCTCGGTTAAAAAAAGTGGTTAACCGGTTCGGTTAATTGCTTTTAAACACCACTATATATGTATGTATTTAGTATCATGGATCATGCTTGTTTTACAAAATAAATTTAATAAAATTTTATATGAAAAATGTTATGTTATATTTATATTAATCCAAATAAATAGGACTATAAAAATTCCCTCGCGATAGTATACTAATAGAATTTACTCTAATACGAGCTAAGAAAACGTTAACAAATTTTCCTCTTTACTCAATTAGAAAATATTAACTTTGATTACTTATCTATCGTTTATTTTATCACTGAAAACTTTTTGATGGGTTATTTGTAATTCAATAAAGAATTGGGGGTATTATGTTATTTACCAAGTATTTTTAATAGCTTAAATAGCTTTCCAACAAATAGCACGACAGCCCAAAACTAATAAAGCTGACTTAGAAATTTGGACCGCGTTATTGTTTCTTTTCTTACACTTTTACCCCACTTTCTTTTTTTTAATTGTTATTATTATTATTATTATTATTATTTTTAATTTGAGTAAGAAACAAGAGACAACATAAAAACACATAATTTTCTTTTCAATTTGGACCGAAATGTTAACTTTAAACTTTGATGTGCATAGCACGGCATGGCTAGCTAAGAAAGAAGAAAGGGAATCTTTATCCTCAATGCTTCTTTTTAATTTATTTATGCTAAGCTCTTAATCATATGCTTAAACCCATAAATATGTATAAATTATATATTATATGATCAAAATAAAATTCAAATTATCAACGTGTGTAAAATATGTTTTGTATGGCAATAAGATTCTCATTACATGTGACCTTAAATATCGGGTCGCATTATTACATCTATATTAAAAAATGTATGGCCTTATATAATCCTTTACATTTCCTAATTCAATTAAGTTAAAACACATTGATTTTTTTTTTTTTTTCAAATTTTAAGAATGATTATATTTTTACATCAAAAGGTCTCTTTGGTAACCCAAATCAAAGAAGCCGTGTAGAGTCTTGAGGCTTTGTGTTTTGGGCAAATTGGATAGTTGAATGGTTAATTAGAATTCTTGGGTATATTACTTAAAATGTCATAAGTTTGATTCATCTTGACTGCTAATAAGGGTGGTCATTGGAGTTTTTACTCGAACGGTAATTTTAAGATTTGAAAGATTAGTTGAGATGTATGTAAGTTGACACGACATCCTTGATAATTAAAAAAAAAATGAAAGAAGATAAAAATGGAAATGTGAAGTGTGAGGAGAGGGGGTGTGTTGGGCAAAGCAAAGTTTCCCTTTTGAAGAAGAAGATGGAGAAGAAAATGGCTTTTTTTATGAAGAGGGTGAGAAGTGATTCAACATAAATAAGAGAAATGAATTTATTTATTTTTTTTTTTGGTAACCAGACACATTAATAATAATAATTAATGTTACCCTTTTACCAAAAATATGAAAAAAGGCACCCCATTTTTAAAGTGAAAGCCTCTCAAACTCCCATTTTTGCGTCAACAAAATAGGGAAAAAGATGTTTGATGCAAAGAACAAAGAGAGAGCCAAAAAAAAAAAAAAAAAAGCCAAAATTGCAAGTCATTTTAAATTTGACATCCCCCACACTTAAGCTTTGGGTTAAGTATCCTCTAGTCTTATACAATTTTTTAGTAACACATTGGTCCTCTCATAGAGTCGTCATCAAAATGTTGTGTTACTAACAAGTAACTAAAGAGTTACCAAAAGCTTCTATAGTTGTATAAGACTAAAGTGTCACTTAGACTAAACTTCAGGGTCGCAAAAAAAAAAAGTAAAAAAACGACACCGTTTTGACAAGGACAAAGTAGGGGATGATGTGGGGTGCACCTGTCCTCTGTACTACTAACCCACTGCTGAGACATGATATACTATAAATATACAAAATAGAACCCAATAAAAACGAATATGAAAAAAAAGAAAAGAGGAATGAAAAACAAAAAGAAACCAGAACAGGAAAAAGGAAAAGAGGGCAAAAAAAAAAAAAAAAAAAAAAAGCAAACAAGAAAGAAAGCGAAATGTGAGAAAAGAAAGGAGAGTCTCTATCTATCTAGTGATGGCGTGGTTTGCTTTGCTTTTCTCTCGACAGGAATCTTTGAAAATCAAAAACCATCCAACATTTTACTATACAGTTCAACAAAAAATAAACCTTAACTCATAAATATTTACCATATTTATTATAATTATAGGTAGCAAGGAAGCAGTTTAATGGAGTGGCCAAACAGTCCCTTAGAGACAGGGATAAAACAGTAATTTCAGAAGCGAGTGCCCCTAGAAATGCAAAGGCAAAGGGCAAAGGCAAAGCCGAAGAAAAGAGAAAAAAGGAGTCGAGTTTAGTAGTGTGGGGCATTCTGAAAAATTCTACGCGTAGATCTTTCTTTTTCTTTTTTAATTTTCCCCAATCTTTCATCATTTTCTCTCCTTCCTGTGTCCGTTGGAACCAAACAGTTGGTTTACACAAACACACACTCGGTCTCTTTTCTCTCTCTCTCACTAAAGTGTGGGTAGTAAATAACACATTATGAGCAGAGCAAGAGTGAGCATTACAAAACGACACCGGTTATGAATCCAGCAACCGAGCCACCACAACCACCGCAGCCCCACCGTCCTTCCACCTCTTGTGACCGTCACCCCGACGAGCATTTCACTGGCTTTTGCCCCTCATGTTTATGCGAGCGTCTCGCCGTTTTAGATCACTCTTCTTCTGCGTCTTCTTCATCGCGAAAACCTCCCCTCACTTCCTCAACCGCGGCCGCTCTTAAGTCCATTTTCAAGCCCTCCGTCGGCGGCGGTGGGGGTGGTTCCTCGAGACCGCCGTTTTTCCCGGAGCTTCGTCGGACCAAGTCGTTTTCTGCTTCCAAAAACGAGGGCTTTAGTGGCGTCTTTGAGCCCCAGAGAAAATCTTGTGACGTTAGGGTTAGAAACACGCTCTGGTCGTTGTTTACGCAAGACGACGAGAGAAACCCTTACAAGAGAGAACAACAGCAGCAACAACAACAACAACAGAGTGAGACGACGAGTGAGAGCAGAAATTTAGGGTCTTCGGCTAGGCCCAGCTTTCAAGGACCAGTGTTTGAGTCCAAAGAAGAAGACAAAACTGAAAGTGAAGAAGACAATGATGGTGATGACGACTACATTAGGGTTGTAGATGAGCCTGATGTAGGAACGTCATCTTCAAATGTTGTAATTGAAGAGAAAATTGAAGAAATTATCGAAGAAGAAGAAGACAAGATAGAGGAAGTTCAAGAAGAGGAGTTACACTTAAACTTAAAGCCGATGAAGGACCACATAGATCTTGATTCACAAACGAAGAAGGGTTCAGGGAGAGATTTTAAAGACTTTGCTGGGAGTTTCTGGTCAGCTGCTTCAGTGTTTAGTAAGAAATTACAAAAGTGGAGACAAAAGCAGAAGCTGAAGAAACGTAGAAATGGAAGTGGTTCAGCCAGATTGCCTGTAGAGAAGCCAATTTCCCGACAATACAGAGAGACTCAGTCGGAGATTGCTGATTACGGGTTTGGGAGAAGGTCTTGCGACACGGATCCGAGGTTCTCGCTGGATGCGGGTCGGATATCTTTTGATGATCCACGGTACTCGTTTGATGAGCCACGGGCTTCTTGGGATGGTTATTTGATTGGAAGGACTTTTCCAAGAATGCCCACTATGGTTTCTGTTGTGGAGGATGCTCCTGTAGTTCATGTTTCAAGGTCTGATACTCAAATCCCAGTTGAAGAACCAACTATGAATGCTATTAATGAGGATGAGATTGTTCCTGGTGGGTCTGCTCAGACTAGGGACTATTATTCGGATTCGTCTTCTAGGCGAAGGAAGAGTCTCGATAGGTCTAGTTCGATCAGGAAGACAGCAGCTGCTGTGGTGGCTGAGATTGATGAAATGAAGTCAGTTTCTAATGCGAAAGTGTCTCCTGCGACTGTGGATTGTTTTCAGGGGCCGAAGTTGGTTTTTGGAGATAAGGATTTGAGGGATTCAAACTCGAATTCTTTAAGGGATGATTGTAGTGAGACTTTTGAGATGAATTTTAGAGACAATGCGTCTGTAGTGGGGAATGGTGAAAGGAAGGGGAATAAGAAGTCCAAGAGATGGAGTAAAGCATGGAATATATGGGGTTTTATACATAGGAGAGGTGTTAACAAAGATGAGGATGAAGATAGGTATAGTAGAGCAAATGGGGTTGAGAGGTCATTTTCGGAATCTTGGCAAGATTTGAGAGGAGAAAGGAATGGAGAAGTTAAAGGGGCATTTAATCCAAAGATGTTGAGGAGTAATAGCAGTGTTAGTTGGAGGAATTCGAGTAATTTTGGTGGATCATTTGGTGGTTTGAGGAAGAACGGAGTTGAGGCTAATGGACATGGTAGAAAGAAAAAAGATGAGTTTGTGTTGGAGAGGAACAGGAGTGCAAGGTATTCACCAAACAACCTTGATAATGGACTGTTAAGGTTCTACTTGACCCCGATGAGGAGCAGTCGGAGAGGTGGATCAGGCAAAAGTAGGTCAAATCATGCACATTCAATTGCAAGGAGCGTACTGCGATTGTACTAAATTTGGAGCTCCATAAGGTGTTTCTTTGGTTTCATGTTGTTAATTTTTCTGCATTTGTTGTGTAATCACACATGCCTATGTATTCTTGATGGTTGGTTGGATAAAAAGCACCCTAAATTTGTTGCCTTTTCTTTGAGTGGCATGCTTCTTCAATTATTCAAATAACAAGAATTTTCAGTGTTTATTTGTCTCTACCATACTCTTGTTAGTGTCTTGAAATTTCCTTCATGTGCTGTGTTATTTTCTCTTCTTCTTACCAGAAATAGCAAGGGCATATAGATTATTAGTGAATATATGCATAAATGTTTTTGCCCTAGGATTCGACTAGGTTCTCTTTTGCGTTGTCCTTTGCGGAATTAGCTGATTTGATAGTGTACTGGTTTCAAGGTTCTTTCCCAAAATTGTTTGGTACAAGGCCATATAATGCTCTGCTGATTCCTCCTCATCCTTCTTTACCAAATGGAATTCTGTGACATGTCTGTACATGACCCACTGTTCGTAATAAGAATATGTGACATGTATAGGCAACTGTTATCAGACAAAACGTGAAGATTCTATTTAGATTGGGTTCTCTTTTTTTTTTTTTAATAAATGAGCTTTTCATTCTTACAAAATCTACTCTTCACATGACTGTTCCTGATGTGAATGTTTCCTGGGAGTTCTGTGAGATTTATTTTTGTCACTCTTGGAGCTTCAATGATCAGTGTTTCGGAGCTTATAAGCTGGCCCTTCATGTTTGTAAAGAAGATTGTTTGCACAAATTCATTATTCCAGTTCAATTAGATGTACTAGAAGTGAAGGATAGAGTAGAAACAGTGACTAGTAATTTCCTTTGTTTCGATGGATACTTCTTTTCAACGGCTTCCTGTTTTCGACAATTCCACTATATCCAGAGCCCAGGTAACATGGCTTCTCAAGATCAATTGTGTCTGTGAGATGATCAAATTTCATCAATAGGAAGAAGTCACAAACCTGGGAATAGAAAGAGGTCGAGCAGACCTGGAAGAGCTTAGTTTCTGTAAAATTCTTCACTTGGTTCTTCTGCGGGCAGACCAACTCAAGAGCCTGCCATGGTTACACAGAGATGGATTAGGTGAAGCAAATGATGCAGTATCTTAAAGTAAGCACCACCGTTTGCATATGATAGTACGAAAAGATCAAATTCTTTCTAAATCTTTTCTGTTTTTGTGTATGTCAGTGGGTCTGTATTTATTTTCATTTGAATATCAAGAGATGAAAAATTACTCCATCTGTCTCTAAACAGAAAATGGGTGACAGGGGTTTGGAATGGTTTCACTTGTAAAAGTTTGCCAAAGTGTGGTGCGATTTATTTTGTTCATTGTCATTGAGGTATATGATTTCATTGGTTTGTTCTATCATCAGCAGGATTCTATCATAGTACACTCTTTTACATAATACTCACTAAAATGAAGACTACGAATATGGTGGTGGGAAGTATCAAATCTTAGCCATAATGAATTCCATTTAGGCCAGGAGGAGGAGATTAAAAGATGAAAAATACTTTAAACACTAGTGCTCAAATCCAATTACCAAAACAGAATCAAACTTGAGCAATGATACAAAAGGCATATAAGAAACGAGTAAATTCCGATTCCAGTCAATGAGTTTGAGATTATGCTTTTCTCCTTTTCTCTAAATATGTAAAAAAAGCTCCATGATCAACAACAATCTGCCTTCTAAGTCAAAAAGTGATTAGGAAAAACATCGCAACATGCTCTTACGTCCAGTACTCCAGTTAGCCTTAATGGCAAGTGGGTGATAATAATAATTTTGTTTAAGGTAATTAGTACCTTCTTTGTCAACGATGTACACTCAGGCTTCCACTCATGGCACTTTGATGTTTTCTTTCAGTAACATTTGACAATTTGTAACCCATTTTTTTCTCTTTTTTCCTAACATTTTGTCCCTCCCCTCTGCACCTCCATGTTACCTTATATCTCTTCCATTGAGAAATGTACTTAAAATGATTCTCCCATATCCTTTGTCAAACATGTCAGCTGGCTTATCTAGATTAAAGTTTTCTCAAGATTTTTGCAACGCTCTCAATGAATACTTTAGTCGGAATATTTTTACATACTATTACATTAAATAACTTTTAGATTCTCCATTTTCAATGGGTATTTACAACCATTGGATCCATGCAGAACGTAAAATTATTAGAATGAGATGTGCAAACTTGAGATTTTGTGAAAAGTTGTTCAAATGATTGTGCAGTAAGCACCCATGTAAAGGGTAAGGTTAGATGTAATGTTTATCTAACGATTTGGGTAGATTTGAGGTCCTTTTCTGACTAATTTTCTTTCCCTCAGCATGTCCGTGTCGGTATCTTCCTCTATTGAGAGATTAGATGGATTGAAATAAAATGGATTTTCCCATTCCTCCGTCAAAAAGGTCAGGCTCATCCAGCTCTCCGCCTGGTATTTCTGAACTTTCTGCAACATTCTCCGCCTCTATTTTACTTGATGAGCTTGTGGATACAACTACACCCCTCAGGTTTGGGAAAGTATTCATTGGATCCCCATATTATAAGGATATACATCCCTTAAAGTTTGACAAAAAGTGTTTAACAACAGTGACAATTACATCCCTTAAAGTTAAAACTTGGTACGACTTATAACTTGTTTAAGAGCATATAAAAGTAGATCTTTTAATTATCTTGCGAAATTCTCATTTCAAATGATGTGTAATCTTATAGGGTGTTAAAATATAAACGAAGAGGTGATTTGATAAATGATACGACAATGCTAAACAAGATATCACGTCGAAAAAAGTAGTTTTGGGTTTAGTTACATTGACTAGGTTAATAACTATCGGCGTGTTAAAAACACTTTTCATGATGGGTTGTATTTGAGTTTAGTCTTAAAAATCGTTTGACAAATTAATTAAAGGATATTTGAGTTATTTTACGAACAAAATAGTTAAAGAGCATAACAAATAAGATGCAATATTTTGATTATTTATTTATTTTCTTAAAAAATTAACCTATTTACTCCTTTTTTTTTTTTTTTTTAGTTTCTATGATATTCAATGGTAAATAAAGAGAAGTGACCCACCCATGGGTAGCCCACTTGTAAGGGCGAACCAAGAGGGTTGCAAATGGTTTAACCCACAGTCTCATATTCGATTCTCCTGTTAGACGCAAAGGTAATACCTTTGTCTATGATTTATTTGGAGGCCATGATTATTAGTTGCTGTGGGGTAGTTTCTACTAAGGATTAGTTAAGATGCGTGTAAGCTGATCCAAACACCAAGTAAATACAAACTATTTGTACAAATTGATGTGACAATCTTGTATGCTTATATGTTATTTTAACTTATTTTTAAATTTAAAATTATCCAATCAACTTAAAACACTTTAGTTTGTACGTGAGAGTTTGTATATGAAATATTATCCGTAAATAAAAGTCTTATTCATTGTCTCCAATATGAGCCATAGGGATTAATTGAGTGTGCGCAAGTTAGTCCAAATACCCTGATTACCAAAAAGAAAAAAAAAGAAAAAAATGTATTATATATAGCTACCACATTCGAATGAAATGGAAGTATTATCTTCTAGAAGATGTCTTTAAATTTCTTTTAGTTTCTTTTTTCCCACTTTTTTAAGTTCCTTTTTCTATTATAATAGTTAATTCATGATTCATTCCTATCATTTAGTAATTTTATTTTTAGAGTTTATTTTATTTACAATGTGAGACCGCTTAATATGAAAAACATCCATTATTATTAAAAGAATAATACTACACATACATAATTCCCATACAATATTTCTTATACAATATTATGTGGCAAGATATGATTTGGTGAAAGTTTAATTTTAACTTTAAATTAGCCAATCATAGTTTGCCACATAATGTTGTATGAGAAATATTGTATGTATAGTATTACTCTTATTGAAAACTATCAAGTAATTAGGGTTAAGTTTAGTTAATTAACTTTAAAGATAAATTTATAATTATAAAAATATCTTTAAAAGCTTTTATTTTTTATTATAGTAAACTCTCTTGTGCTTGGCCTTTTTTGTAGTGAGTATCATTTGGTTTTAGAAGTGCGACCTTAAACCCCATTTTGACTGATAATTAGATTATGAGTAATACTAAATGTATAAACAAATCTTACAAAGATTTATATACTAATTGATGTATCTGAAAATGAATGGAAGGGTGAATATAATGAATTTGACTTTTTGTATTTACTAACTTCTTCATTTTCTATCACATCAGTTTGTATAAAAATCTTTGTAAAATTTGTCTGTACGTCTAGCATTATTGTTAGGTTATTTTGTTTAAATGTGAAGGAAATGTTGTTTTTACTATTCACCCAAATTCAATTAATCAACTATTCAAAATTTGTCAACAATGTTAAGAGGTTAATACATTTTTTAGATGTTAAATTGATGAAATTGTCGATAAATTTGAAGGTTGAATTAATAACATTTCCAAAATCAGTGAATGCTCATTACAAAAAAGGTTAAACACACAGGGTTAGGATTGCATTTTCAAAACCAGTAGATGCTTATTATAAAAAGGTCAAACATATAGGGATTATGATTGCATTTTCGAAACTAGCGAATGCACATTATAAAAAGGCCAAACACACAAGGTTTACTAAAAAAAAAAAAAAAAAACCTCGTACAAATGCAATATCAACGCAACCACCTTTTTTTTTTTTTTTTTTTTCTTTAACCAGGGTCAGAGCCCATATGAGCATATACATGATTCAACCTTGGGGCAAGATGTATGCAAATTCAATAAATTCATGTTGAAAAATAATACAGTTACCGAAGAATACGCACCGACTGACGTGACGCTATCTTGACCGTTGATTAATTATGAATTTCTTTTTTTAAGAAAACAGGATGGTACTACGTTATTCGGTGTATGAATTCGATGTACATTCTTCGATAACTGTAGCATTGCTTATTCAGGTTATTCTTACCATTTAACACAAACTACCGCCAATACTAAATTCTTTTGTAATTTAATGACTTGTTAGATAAAAATTTAACATACAATTTTTTTTTTTTAATTAAGATATTATCAATTAAGGTACAAAGTTTTCAAACATTATTAATAGGAGGATGAAAGTTATAAATTGTTCAATTAAGGGGCATCTAATGGTTATTTGTCATTGACTTTAATGGAAACTGATATAATTACTTAGATGCCCTTGATTTTTTTTTTCTTTAGTATAAAATATAACTTTAAAAAATGTTAAAAACTGAAAAAAAGATCAAAAAGCAATTTTTTAAAGGAAATAAAAAAACTAAAAAAATAAAAACTAAAAGAAAACTTAAAAAATTAAAAATTAAAAGAAAATAATAATAGTATAGTAAAACCTCTATATAGTGATACTATTTATAAGAATAACCTCCTTGTAGTCGTAAAAAATGATAGTCCTAACTTAGACCAATTATAAATAAGAATAAAATTCACATTGTAATAAATTATAATTTTTTAAGTCTCGTCTTAAGAAACTTGCCTTCATATAGTAATAATTATCTGTATATTACAAAATATATATGTTATGTTACATTAAGATTTAAAATGAAATAAAATATTTATCTAAAGTTGTTTGAGATAATTATTTATGTTTTAAAGTTGTTATCACGTCTTTGAACTTGCAGGTACGTGATAACTCGTCGGCAAGAGTATCTTCTAACCACCCACGAGATCTTTTTGTTTCCAATTAGGGTTTGATTCTTTCATTTTGTACAACTCAACATGAATACGTTTCCAATTGGGGTTTGATTCTTTGATTTTGCACAACTCAACAAGAATACATTCAGTCATCAAGTCGTTGATTGTGTTTATTTGATTGTTTTGTTTCTTTGTTATGTATTTGTTATTGTATCTTGTTTTTTAAGAGTTTTTTATTTCTTAATTATTCTTTTTTTTTTTTTTTATAAGAGGATCAAATTCTTAATTATCAAATCTTATTGATTTTTTTTTATTTTTTCTTTTTCAAGAGAGATTTTTTTTATAAGAAGATCGTGCCTTAGAACAAACAAAGATAAGTGTCCTTGATGGAATTATAAATACAGTTGCTTCATAGTTAAACTGATGTGAAGCCATAAACAATTGCTAATTGTTTTAAGCATTACAAAATTAGGACACCTGATGTCGATGAATTACAAGTTATAAATAAGTGGATAAGAAGAATCAAAGAGTCATTGTAGAATTGAGTAATCAGATTTGACAACTTCACTACACTAATCGAATGAATATTAATGTTTTCCTTAATAATTCACATGAGCAACAAGTCATGTATACTTTAACTGAAGAAGAAATCATCGCTATAATTACACAAGAAAATAAAGGAAATAACCATGAGGATGATAGTACGGAAATACAAAAAGTTTCATACCAAGAAGCTCCAGACATGCTTGAGAAGCTATAAATATTTTGACTTTAACAAGAACATGTTCATGCTAGCGAGTAGTGTACTCGTAAGTTAAAAGATATGGTAACAACTCTAAAATATAAATCATTCTCCTAAACAGTTTTAAATAAATATTTTATTTCATCTTAAACCTTCAATGTAACAAATAATATATTTTTTTGCAATATACACATAATTATTACTATGTGGAAACAACTTTCCTTAAGACAGGAATTAAAAAAATTATAACTTATTACAATGTGAAATTTATTCTTATTTATAACTATCCCAAATTGGGAATATAATTTTTTATAATTATATAGAGTTTATTCTTATATAAAGTATCATTATAGAGAGGTTTTACTGTAGAGGTGTAATTACAAAAATTATTGTTTTAACTTAATTATCATTAGTATAAGTGGTATAGAGATAAAGTATACACTGTATTAATAATTAATTAATGAAACATGTTAAATCAAAAGTATAGACATTGATAAAAGAGATAGACATAGTTTCATGTCAAGAAGCTCTAAATATACTTAAAAACCTAGAAATATTTTGGCTTTAATAAGATGTCCACGCTAGTGAGTTATTACGTATCCGCAAGTTCAAAGATGTGGCAACAACTTTAAGAATAAATCATTGTCACAAACAACTTTAGACATATATTTTATTTTATCTTAAACCTTTAATGTAATATAACATATATTTTTTGTAATATACAAATAATTATTAATATGTAGAAACAAGTTTTTTAAGAAGAGACTTAGAAAAATTATAACTTATTACAATACAGAATTTATTCTTATTTATAACTTCCTCAAATTGGGACCATAATTTTTTGTGACTACATAAAGATTATTTTTATATAGAGTATCACTATAAAGAGATTTTACTTATTATCAAGCATATATTGTTCTCTAAACTTAATAAATTATGGTTTTAATGTAAAACAAATTCTTTATCACTTTAGGAACCCTATGCTGGTTTCCTTTAATTTAGTTTATTTTTAGAAAATTAGGATTTTTTTTTATGCGTTTTCCTTATGTTACTATGATTTTTTTTATTTGATATGTTGAATTGTGTTGATGATGATCACTTTTGAAACATTAAGGCCTCCTTTGGATTAAGAGATTCTAAATGAATGATTTCGTTAAATCCATGGACGTGATAAAATCCTTCGTTTGGTTTTTTTTTTAAAAAGTTGAAATCCATGGATTTTAGAAAATCCACCACCCTCCAAAATCATTCATTTTTTAGGGTTTTAAAATCCCACTTCATAGGTGGAATTTTGCCAAATTCATCAGTTTTAATAAAATGAAGGATTTTGTTAATATTTTAAATTTTCAATAGTATATTTATTAATAATTTAATATCTCAGTAATTATCCTTTACTCTAATTAAAAGAAATATATTTGTCATTCTCCATTTTTGAGCTCTTCACCTTTACATCATCAATATCTTCAGAGCATACTAGAGAAATAATCTAGTATGCTTTGAATGAAGATGGTTGATAACGTATTATATAAACTTGAAATTCATTTTTTTTTCTTAGCAAATCACCAAAAAAAAAAAAAAAAAAAAAAAATCATTTATTATAATTGGACTTCTCTATCAAATATAATTTGACTTGTATTTAATTAGATAAAAGTTGAATTTTTGTTGGTTTTGAATATTGAGGGTAAAGTTAAAAATTATTTATCAAATCCATGGATTGTATTTGTCTAACCAAACATGAGTGCATAAAAATTTGAATTAATAATCCATAAATTTTATTTTTAAACTAAACAATGGAATTATCAAATACATGGATTTTGAATCCATGGATGGTACAAAATCCAAGGATTTTAAAATCCCTCAATCCAAACAAGGCCCAAAATGCGTCAAGGATAATTGCAACTATATTGAAAGAAAATATTGTCGATAATTATTAAAGTTTCAATGCTAATCTTTATATTGAAAATTTTAAATTTTATCACATATAGTCACATATAGTAAGATAATAAACCAAAATTAAAAAGATAACTCCTCCCTATCTTCTTTGAAAATATGAGGTCCAAAATGTTAGAAATTCTCATTCCAAATTTTTAATAGAAGTGGAAATTTCATATGACAAGCTAATACTAAGTTTTCAAATGCTAGAATTGATTATATATCATGTTTAGCTTTGTACCTCCTCCAACATAACCCCTTGTCATCATCATCATCAATTTGATCTTCATCACTATCAACTTGATCCAAAGAAGAGCTTGTTTGCTCGCGCATGCGTCGAGGGATGAACACATTATAGTAATAATTCAAAATGCTCCTCTTGCACTTGGATGGAAAAAGCTTGGAGATAGCTTCCCAAAATCCTGCTCCATCTGACAGTGGATTGTTTTTCACAAAAGATTCAAACATATGTTGTTCCCTCAATGTCCATGCTTTTGAAACTACTTCTCCCATCTCATCAAACTTCCAACTCAAGAAAGCAGGACCAAGACTAGACTGCAAATCATGCCTAGCCGAAAGCACATGACATTTAATGCAGTCTTTAGATCCTGGAGAGTCACAAGAACAAGAGTCAGGTCTACCTCTCCCAATAACTTTAGAGCTGTTCCTTAATCTAGTTTTTCCTTCAAGGGGCCACATTTTGGTGCCCAACCATTTTAAACTTTCTGAATCATAAAGGTCCTTCCTGCTGATTGGGCCCTTCCACTCTGGAATTTCAGCTTGGAATCCAGGCCCTATAGGAATAACAGCTCTTGGAAGATTTTCACCTTCACTCTCAGTGATCAGTGACCTGACTTCTTGTTGAAGTTTCTCTTCTGAGCTTGATGACTTTGAATTGATAATCAACTCACAGGAATCCTCCGAGGTTGGGTCCTGGACAATAAAGTTTTCCAAACTTAATGGATTTGAACCATTAATCGATTCCTCCGTGTCAACTAAACAAGAAACATTATTGTTGTATGGACTCCAGTTTGTCCTGTTATCCAAATTGTTTGACTCAGTACTTGGCTGCTTCCATTGGAAAGTACTGTCAAATGTCAATACACTGCCTGAACTGCAAGAGTTCCTTACAGCTAAATTGGGTAAGCCTGAAGCAGGACCTAGCTGCTTGCAACACAATGTCTTAACATTTTGATTATTAGAATCCTGTGAAGCCAATCCAGAAGCCTTAGTGAAATTTCCTCGTTGTAGAAACTGCTCACGCTTTCTCTTTTTCTGAAGAAAGTGGGAGAGGAAAAGGATGTTCTCATAGGATTCAGGAAAAAAAAAAAAACTAAAAATTATCTTGAAGGGACAGGTTTTAACATCTTATTAACTCACTGTTGGGCTAAATTAAAAAAGGAAAGCAAGTATGGTTTGTATTTTGGATCTGCCAAAGGGGGACGAAGATACACCTCAATTGTATTTGACAAAACATAGCAGCTGTTGAAGGTTTCACCAAACGTTAAAGTCAGCAAATTTTATGGTAGTCAAGGATTGTTAGTTCAATATTTTATCAAGTGAAGAGTGCAAAGCTGAATGGAGATGATTCAGCATGGAGTCAAGTGCTTAAAGAGCACTTGGAATCTATATATATACTGATTTAGCTCTCCTTTGAATTCACTTAACGACAAACTTTAGATGGGACAAACTGAAAAGAACAGCTCAGCTACATAGGAAACTGAAAAATGAAAACTGAACTGAAGCCAATCAGATGAAAGCATAAGACAATCTATCTAGTACTCCATTCAGCCACTATCCATAACGGACTCTCAGTCTTCCAGTCACTAACAAAACTGTAAGGTAATTACTTTATTTCTGAATTATTCACACTAAGAAAAAAAAAAAAAAATGAGAGAAGATAGCTCCTTATACTGAAAAAGAAGCTTACCATTTATATATAACCTTAAATGCAAGCATCAATTCTATTTTCACGGCATGAATCTTTACTCTCAGATCTAGGCAACACCCTCAAAACTGGAATCAGCTTCAATGATCCCTTCTTAATCATCTTAAGTCATTTCTGTAAAATTCTTGGGAATAATGTCCTAGCTTTTCTTATCTTGTTTTCCATTTCAACCTAATTATATCACTTCTCTAACTAAATCCTTAGCTGATGTCAGAGTAGTACTGACAAAACCATCTCAGGCAACTTCCTCATCTCATCCGTAACGAGCTGATGCCATAAAACACATAACTCATTGCAGTACTTAATCTAAGCCACCACAATGAGGATCACTCATCACTCCTATAGTACTCCTAATAGTCTCCAACCCACATAATTGTGATTGAACATAGGTACTTCACCACATTTTCTCTCCAAGGAGCCTAAATGTACACATTATTGGATTTTCTTTAATTGCTCCACTGCTTAACCCAAGTATATATCTACTAATGACTAGCCTACATGGGGCCAAGATCTAAAGGGAAAGAAGCTGGATTAAGGTAGTAGGTATATATCAACCAATTGATGAACACAACACACAGCCCCAAAAAGGGGATTATGTTAAGCTGAATCGAGCCAAATTTGCTCAATCCATTTTACCATAGTTATGTCGCTAAGAACAATATTTTCATTATACCTCTAAATTCAAGGAACTACCAGTGACTAGCTTTAATGAAATATATGCAAGGGCTACAAATATAACATTGGAAACACAAAAAATAAAATTGAATGCAACAATTATACGGAAAACAAATAATCATGAGTAAAAGAAAAAGATTCAGTTGGGCGCTTACTTGAGAACATTCACCATCATTAGAACGCCAAACTTTCCGCAACTTAAGAGTCTGATTCCGCAACTTTCTGACCAAATCTTTCAATGTTTCTGGTTCGCATGGATCCAACGCCAGTCCTTTTAAACACAGCAGCATATTTGAACAAGTATTTGAATTAACAACCCATTTTTTTGGACCCATTTGCTCTACCTTAGACAATGAAGCTTTCTGATTCTTATCCTTATTCCTCTCCTGCACTTTACCATTACCACGCATTCGCAAGACTACCATTTTAGCGATGATTTATTTCTTCAATCTCTTGAATCCACTCCTGGAAACAATATTAGAGTCCATGAACTTAGAATATTATTCATCTAAACAAACAATTAAAACCCAGTTCATTTAAAGCACACTCCATGTAATCACATTGTTTTCTTATGCAATCCCACATTTCACAACTACTCATCATCACTATCTGTTCATGCATGAAAGATTAAAGGCCGGAAAATTTTCCCCAAAAAAATTCCCAGAAGCTTTTTTCACCAAATTTCTACAGTGAAAACACATAAAAGTATAGATGATTATGTAAGTAAACGAATAAATTGATAAAAACTGTTAGTAAAATAAAACCCTGAATTTTGAGATTTATAGTTCAAAAAAGAGATTTGTTAGAATTAGGATCATGGAGAGATAATAGGGTACAACCAAAAGTGGGATGGGAAAGAACTAACCTCTTTCTAGAGCGAAATGGTGAAAGTGAAACTTGGTGGTGTTTGAAAGTTTGATTGATTGGGATTCTTCAACTACAATTTAAAATGGAGTTTGGAATTTCTTGAACTTGTGAATTTAGAATTTTAAGGTGGGAATAATGAGTAAAATTACACAAACAATCTATTTTCATGACCCTTTCTTTACAATTTTGACGTGGCAATTCGTAATTATCAATCGTAATTTATCAGGTAAAACTCAGGTAAGATTCATTACAAATTAATCAATTATAAACTATCACATCAGGATTGTGAAAAGAAGTTTGTGAGAAGAGGTTGTTGGTGTATTATTTTTCACAAATAATATTATATATATTTTTCTTTTATCGGGACATACTGATGATTTTTAACATATGACGTTAAATTTGAGTCGTTGGATTTTATTGATGATTGAGATTTTGTAAGGGCATCTCTAATGGGCTGGTGTGATACTATTCATACACCAATTTAGTGTGACTTTTAGATTTGGGTTGGACTTTAGAGTAACATTTATTTTGATGTTTTACATCAATTCAGTGTCCCATTAGAGAAAAAGAAAAAGAATATTCTAAGAAACATTTCCCTTGTTTGTTTCACTGTTTTCAATCATTTTTCTGTTATCCTATTTGGATTAAAAAACAGAATATGTGTTTGTTTACTTATTGGGATCATTATTTTGAAAATCAATCTGAATCAAATAAATTTTTTTCTATTCAAAATGAAAAAGAGAACACTTGTTTTCTATTATCCTATTGTAACATTTTTCCAACTCTATTCAACTAAAAACAATTACATTTCACAATAAAACTTTATAAATTAACAAAAACACCCCCACCAACCCAAGCCACTACTGACCGCCAGCAACCACCACTGGCCGTCGGCACCGGAATGACACACGATTGGTTGGATCTGGTCAGTTGTGTATCGATCTGGCTGTTTCCGGCTAGATCCATGGTGGATCTGGTCGGAAAAGGCCAGATTAGCCAGATTTAGTCGGTCGTGCCCCATTCCACTGTTGACCGCCAGCAACCACCGCTGGCCGCGGGCACTGGAATGATACATGATTGGTTGGATCTAGTCAGTCGTGCACCGATCTAGCTGTTTCCAGCTAGATTCATGGTGGATCTGGCCGGAAAAGGTCAGATTAGCCAGATCCAGTCAGTCGTGCCCCATTCCGACGACTATCGGTTACCATCCGACGATGATGGTTGCTAGTAGTTTTTGGGTGAGTGGGGTGTTTTTGTTAATTTATAAACTTTTATTGTGGGGGTGTTTAGCTAAATTAACAAATATAAGAGATTAAAAAATAATCTAAATGTTTTCCAAAAATGTACCAAACAACTATTCTAATTTTTATCCTATTTTTATCTAACTCATATATAATTTTCAAATATTATACCAAACACATTTTTAAAATTATATCCTATTTGATTTAATCTTATTCTATCTTATTCAGATAGTTTTCCATAATAACATTTTTTTTAAATAACCTACTAATCAGGTCATTCTGTTTGGTGTAATATTTGGTGCAATAATAAAATAATGTGAAGTAACACCATTTTAGTGTAACAGTTTCACCAAAATGGTGTTTATGGTTGGAGATGGTCATTAAAAAGACACTTGATATTAAAGTTGTATGAAATTTTAAGTTTCTTTACCTTTTTTTTTCACTCTCTCTCCTATAAATTTTGTTTGGTAACTAATTTTAATAAGAATAGATCTCAATCATTAAAAAAATCTATGGCCTCAAATTCAATATCCTAATAAGAGAAAGACTATATATATATATATAGAGAGAGAGAGAGAGAGAAAGTGTTTATTTATCGAGAACAAAAAAGAGTTTAACATATATTGTCATGACAATGAACATTCATCTGACATGTTTATCTGAAAATAATATTTTAAAAATATAATTTAAAATCATGTTTGATAATAAAACATATTCAAAATAGGTCTTAATTTCATCTAAATAAAGAGTTGAAATAGAATATGGATATAAATCCAATGAAAAAAATCAAATGACAGAGAAAAATAAAGGTCTAAGTTTCCTATAAGTTTTGTGCAAGAGAAAAAAATATTGTCTTTCCTTAACCAAAAAAAAAAATGATGAGTTTTCTCTGTTCCGTGATAATAAAAAACAAAAACATAAGAAATGTAGTTGAGGCCCTTGAGGAGACAATGACATTTTCCCAACCCAAAGTTTGGTGAATAAACATTTTCCACCCATAAACTTTGGTAAAAACATTTTCCGACCCATTGTTAAAATTCAGACATTAGTTTTAATGGCAAAAGGGCATGCTCATAGTTTGCACAATAAATATTATACGGTTATTATTCTTACACCCCTAAATTACAAACACATAACAATTACCTTCATCAACTTGGGAATTGGCCATTTAAACCCCCTATCTTCAATTTTTATATGTTTCTAAAAAAATTTAAAATTGTATATATTATTCTTAAAAGTTATAATAATATCTGTCAATTAAATATTTATAAAGCTACAAAAACAATATTTTATTAAAATTGTATATGTTTTATGAAATTATATTTATAATTTCAGAAAAAAAACTGAAGAATTATAAAAAAGAAGAAAAAATTTGAAAAAAAAATTAATCGCACCTGACTGGGTGTAAATCTGCTGGAATCGCACCTGGCTTTGTGCGATTTGACCTAAAGCGATTCGGCCCACCTGATGACCACTGAATTTTTTATTTTTATTTTTTTTCAAATTTTTCAAATTTTTTTGTATTTTTTAATTTTAATAATTGACTTTATTTTCATTTTTTTTTAATTTATTAACCTTAAAATTAAAATAAACTAAACTATGAGTGAAAAATACATTTAATAAAGTTCTAGTGGGAAATTGTAATTCAACCCCATTAAAATTTATAAAGTCAAATAGTAAAGGGTATTATAGTCTTTTCATAACTTTAGCCCTGTCAGGTAATAGATTCCATTGACAGAGATTAACTATGGGTGGGAAGATGTTTCTTCCAAAGTTTGTGAGTGGGAAAACATCCTTCTGATTGGTTATGAGGAAAATATTCTAGTATCCAACATCAAAATTTCAAAAAAAAAAAAAAGAAAAAAAGAAGAAACTTAGTGTTCAAAACATACCTTGATGATATTGTTCAAAAAGAAAGAAAGAAACCTGATTGTAAATATTTTGATTTAGTTTTTATAATGAATTGAAAGAAAGAATTGTATTGAACATAAATAATATAAAACATACCTTCTGAAATTGTTGAACCAATTGGATGATAAATAAATATTGAGCAAGGTGTGTGGTGGTGGTGGTGGTGGTGAAGAAAGATGAGATGTAACTTATATAGACCCAAACCCTAATAGGTTTTAGTTTAGAGTCAATTTCAGTTAAAAAGTCTACTTCTTAAAGAAGTCCATGTATTAAGGACTCTTTTTAGGAAGGTATGACTTATTTGTTATGTAACTGATTTTTCCATTCAATAATTATTGCTTAATTTGAAATTTTTGTATACAAATTGATGTGAATGATCAAATGAGACATAAATTATTTATCTCGATTGGCAAATTCATATTATTTTGACGGTTCTTGATATATATATCAAAGTTTAGTCACAAATTCGTGGTCCTTTCATATTATTTCTCTTCCTAATTGGGACTTGATTTCTTATTTCATATTATTTTCCTTTTGAGATTTTACATGTTTTCCCTTTTTGGGACTAGGAAAGATTTTATTTTAGGAAGATTAATTATTTTTTTGATAGCTATTTTCTTATTCTATTAGAAATTACCTATTGTTAAGGATTGTTATCCTATAAATATCCATGTAATTGCTAAGTTTTATTCATTAAAATTTTTAATAAAATCTCTTATTACTTTCTTTGAGAATTTATCTGTGTCATACTTTTAGTATTAGATATTAAGATATGTTACCCTAAGTTATGTGTTTCCCACTTTCCCTTTGAGAATTGTGGAGAATAATAAGGTGGTTTTATCCAAGGTATAGTTTATTAAAGGGAGAGATAAATATGCAAGGCAATGAAGATAGAAGAAAACGATATGATAGTCAAACATTTACCTGTCAAAAGGCCATGCATTTAACTCTAAAATGTAGTATATATTTTGTATAAAACAATACTTATTGGTGTGCCAAAAATACACACTAATGTCAACACCACCAATCAGAGTTCAATAAGCACTTAAATATAAGATGGTATTAGTTGTCAAATACTCAAACCGCCTTCAAGAGATATTTTATATCAATCCTATCCTATTTTAAGATAAGGATTAAGGAGTGGTTCCCACGTGTCAAGACAACTTGCAAAAACACTCATTATATTTACCTCAAATGTATAAATTGACATCTTTCTTCATGAAAAAAAGAGGTTGGGCATATGAGAGCTGGGCATAGATTTGAACTTTATTATTTTTCTCTGTAACCAAAGTATTTCTCCATCTTTATACGTCTTACAGACAATATCATAAAAATAGTTAGAGAATAATAAGATAAAAGTGGATGTAGGATTCGCTTTAAGCATCCGAACCACTATAAAAATCCCTCTTGTCCATCTTTTAAATATGTTTCATTAAACATATATCATCTCAGCACCATAAACACTTCTCATGAATCATTCACGTGTAATTTCTAGGACAGATTAGTACTTTACACGTGTGAGTCGTTGGTGTCAAAATCACGCATTAACAGTTTGGCGTTAGAAGGAGGGCATGATTCACACCAGCCCTCCATGTTTTTCTAGCAAGCCTCAAAATCTTCACGTTATCAGATGTGAAAATCGGAAGCTTGTTCCTCATAAGAGCTCTCAAATTGCGTGGTCAGATCGCGGATCGCACGCATCAGAGCTCTTATATCACAGATTGCACGCATAAGAGCTCTCAGATCGTGCTTTCGAGCACTCAGTTCGCCGCTCAAGATCGTTGAGATCACGCATTCAGAACATTTAGATTGCGCTTCCGAGCGGCCAGATCATACTTGTGAGAGCCCAAATTGCGCTTCCGAGCGCTTAGATTGCTGATCTCGAGTTCTCAAATCAACCTTCATGCTTTCTGATCGAACTCCTTGTGTTCTCAGATCGCAAAGAGTTCTCGAGTTCTCAAATTAAAGCTCCTTATGCTTCATATTGAGCTCCTTATGCTTTCTGATAGAGCTCATAAGCTTGCTCATTTGCTTCAGATCGCATGCTGTGGATTGTTCAAATCTCACGTCTCAAGCTCTCAGGTCAAGCCCATATCAAATTGCGATCAGCTCCTAGCTCTCAAATCGCGATCAACTCTTAGCTCTGAGATTACGAACAGCCTCAGGTCATGTTCTCAGCTCTCAGATCACGATCAGTTCTTAATTCTCTAATCGTGACCAGTTGCCAGCATCAGAAAAAACGCATAGAAAGCTCAAAACAACCCCGAAACATGCTGAAACGATGGATTTTGGCCCCTAAAATGGCCAAAATCGGGTTCCCTGATTGTTACGATGTAGAGCTTGGAACAATTTTCCATGAATATCTTATGGGCTTCAAAACTCTTCATAGATCAAAAGTTATGGCTGTTTTAAGTTGGCTTGTCCGTTTAAGGCCTCTAAGCCGTGCGTTTGGGCTTCTCACGTCAACTCTCTCCAGGAATTCATCTACAAGACATTTTATGTCAGTTATCAGACCGCGTTCAGCTTCGGATCACTCCAAGCTTTCAGATCGCAGTCCTAGCTCTCAAGACCCATTATGCCAGACATAGTTCGAGCTCTTCAGTTTGAGACTGCAGCCTATAGTGTGACAACCATTTAAATCTAAGACACAACCATTTCTATTGTGCCAAAAATACACACTAATGTCAGTACCACCAATCAGAGTTCAACAAGCACTTAAAGAGATATTTTTTAAAGAGATATTTTATATCAATCATATCCCATTTTAAGATAAAGATTAAGGAGTGGTCCCCACGTGTCAAGACAACTTGCAAAAGCATTCATTATATTTACCTCAAATGTATAAATGGACACCTCTCTTTATGAAAAAGAGAGGTTGGACATATGAGAGCATATCTTTTAACTTGCTAGTACGTAATAATTCGTCACCATGATTACCTTATTGTTGAAGCCAAAATATTTCTAGGTTCTCAAGTATGTTTAGAACTTTTTGGCATAAAACTTTTTGTATTTCTAGGTTCTCAACAAGGAAAGGTATCACTTGAATTGATTCAAGATTGCATGAGTTGTGTTATAGTACAATGTATTTATAAAATTTACATTGGATAAAAACATTAAAGAGAATGCAAAATTGTAGACTTTTAACATGATTTTACATATTCTTAGTGCATACTTTACTTCTAGACTACTTGCATGAAGGATAATTAAATTAAAATAATAATTTTTGTAACTACACACACCTCTATTAAGTTATAATCTTCTTATAATAATAAAATTAGTTTAATTCTACCGTTATAACTACGGAGAGGTTTCACTGTATATAATAATGATATTATTTAATATTTTAATTATTATGAATACTTTAACAATAATTAATTTATATGAAAACATACATACATATATATTATTTCAAAACATTTGATTAAAATAAAATTTCTTTTGAATGATTATTACGAACTGTCTAGTTATTTCCTCTTTTTAATAATTAATTTTAATAACATATCATTTTTAATGTTTTAACTAAAGTTGATAAATAAATATCTCAATATCTCTTGTTTATTTAATCAAGGTTTAAATTATTTTATTCATATTAATTTAGTTTTTTTTATAATTATCAATAACTACAGTATTTAGCTAATTTATCACAATTATCATACAATTTCTTTCACATGAAAATCATCTTATCAAGATTAAATGATTTTCAGAAACCTCAGGGGAGGTGAGGTGAGGGTGAGGGTGAGGGTGATAGTCCATCTCAAAGTACTACACCTGGGCTCAAAGGGGTCTCAACCCATCGAAACGAGTACCCACCCGGTACCCGATATGAACAGTACACAGTAATCAGTATGCAGTCGTCCCATGAGTTCATGACTTCATGACAATCCTTTCCTTACTAATTCTCTTCTTTTCCCGCCGACTAATCGGGCGCCGTTTTCCTGCGGAAACATGCTACAACATTGACTTTTCATAACCCACAAAATTACCACCACCGCCATGGGCCTCTCCTCGAAACGACTCCTCAAACTCCTCAAAGCACAAAAAGACCCTCAATCCGCACTGGCCCTGTTCGACTCAGAGGTTCGCCACCCTTCTTACAAACCCTCATCGGACGTGTACCACCACATCCTCCGCCGACTCGTGCACCCGAAACTCGTTGGGCACGTCGGCCGAATCGTTTGTCTTATCAAAACCCGGAAATGCAAATGCCCCGAAGATGTGGCTGTAACGGTTATGCAAGCTTATGCGAAGAACTTGATGCCTGATAAAGCACTAGATATATTTCAAAACATGGGTGAACTTTTTGGATGTAAACCTGGTATAAGGTCGTATAATACTCTGTTAAATGCTTATGTTGAGTCGAGACAGTGGGACCGGGCTGAGTCTTTACTTGGGTATCTTGAGACTGTAGGAATTTTGCCAAATTTACAAACTTATAATATTTTGATCAAGATTTCGTGTAAAAGGAAGCAGTTTAAGAAGGCGAAGGCATTGTTGAATTGGTTGTGGAAAAAGGGCTTTAAGCCTGATGTGTTTAGTTACAGTACTGTGATTAGTGAGTTAGGAAAAAGTGGGGATCTAGTGGGTGCGTTGCAGGTGTTTGATGAAATGTTTTTTAGAGGAGTGGAGCCTGATGTGGTGTGTCATAATATTTTGATTGATGGGTTTTTCAAAAAAGGGGATTATGTGAAGGCAAAGGAGATCTGGGAGAGATTGTCGACAGAGTCCTTGGCTTATCCAAATGTGGTTACTTATAATATAATGATTAATGGTTTGTGTAAATGTGGAAGATTTGATGAGTGTTTGGAGATATGGGATAGGATGCAGAAGAATGCAAGAGAGAAGGATTTGTTTACTTATAGTAGTTTTATTAATGGATTGTGTAAGGCTGGGAATGTTGATGGAGCTGAAAAGGTTTATAGAGAGATGGTTGAGAATGGGATTCTAGCGGATGCGGTCACTTTTAATGCAATGCTCAATGGATTTTGTACTGTAGGGAAGATTAAAGAATGTTTTGAGTTGTGGGAGCTGATGGGGAAGAAAGGTTGTCGTAATGTTGTGAGTTATAATATATTTATTCGAGGGTTATTAAAAAATGGCTGCGTCGATGAAGCAATTTTGATTTGGGAGCTCATGCTAGAGAAGGATTGCGAAGCTGATTCCACGACTTATGGAGTTTTGATTCACGGATTATGTAAGAATGGTTACTTGAATAAGGCTTTACGGATACTAATAGTGGCAGAAGATGGAGGAGGTGATTTGGATGCATTTGCATATACCTCCATGATTGATGGGTTATGCAAAGAAGGGAGATTAGATGATGCGGTCAGTTTAGTCAATCGAATGGATAAGCGTGGCTGTAAATTGAATGTTCATGCTTACAACACACTGATGAATGGATTTATTCGGGCTTCAAGGCTTGAGGAAGCAATTTGTTTTTTTAGGAAAATGGAAGATAAGGGCTTTTCTCGAACTATTGTTTCATATAACACTCTCATCAGTGGTTTATGCAAGGTGGAAAGGTTTAGCGAAGCATACTCTTTTTTGAAAGATATGTTAGAGAAAGGGAGGAAACCGGACATGGTCACTTATAGCTTGTTGATGGATGGTCTCTGCCGAAGCAAGAACATTGACATGGCTGTCAACTTGTGGCGCCGAGTTCTTGAACAGGGTTTTAGGCCTGATGTAACCATGTACAACATTTTAATTCATGGGCTTTGCTCTGCAGGCAAAGTTGAAGATGCTTTGCAGCTTTATTCAAATATGAAGAGGAGCAACTGTGTTCCAAATCTTGTGACTCACAACACTGTCATGGAGGGGCTTTATAAGACTAGAGATTCTGAAAAGGCATTGGGTATTTGGGATCATATTCTAGAAGATGGGCTACAGCCGGATATCATATCTTATAATATTACCTTCAAGGGCCTTTGTTCATGCTGTAGAATATCAGATGCTATTAGGTTCTTGGATGACGCCTTGGACCGTGGAATTCTTCCTACTGCCATTACATGGTACATACTTGTCAGAGCAGTGATAGGTGATGTGCCTTCTGCGTGAAGCTTTGTTTAGAAGTCTTAGATGTAAGTATCAACTCCTAACTGCTTATATATGTTGGGTTTTTTTTCCTCACCTACCATATTTGCTTATAAGTTAGAATGTATGATGAGTGAGGCGAATTAATGATCATTTTTATGCTCTTATTCCCTCTTTATGTATTTGGGCTTGATATACCCTATGAACATAAAAGGCTGGAACAAGCCTGTGGGCTAGCAGTTAGAGATGATAAGATCTTTGATTAAAATTCTGGGGATTGTGATTTAGGTAAGAGTATTTTCCTGAACTTAATGAAGTATAACTTTTTTTTTCCTTTACTGCAGATGAAATTTGTGCTCATTCTTGCAGACGTAATTTGAATGGGACTGTGTGTTGGTACTTGAACAAAGTGGTAAATCCTTCTGAATCCTGCTTGCTAACTGGCATGCAGAACCCCATTTGTTAAGGCAAGTTTAATTCTTGGTCCATAGATCTTGCCATGTCATTGGTTAAACCGTTAAAGCATATACAGAGAGTCGTCTAATTTACAGTTTCAGAAAGAAGTTTTTGGCACAACTACTCCCTGTCATTTTGACAAAAAAACCAACAAATTTGTTGGACTAATTTGTTGCATTGACTTTTTATTATGACACTACATGCTGCGTATTATATCTGATTTGACGCAAGTAACAGCTGCATTTATTGGCTAACCTTGAGTTTGAATATCTTGCACTAGAAAAGTGATAACAGGTTGTTATTTAGACATTTAAACTGCAGGCAGTAATTTCACCTCGTATATTATGGGAATTGGCAATTTGAGAAAATTATACGAAAAAGAAGGAGAACACCTCTTTTATGTAGCTATAAACTATGTTGTCATAGAAGGAATTCAATACCTTTCTTTGCAGATACAATGATGGAAAAATTCACCAAGCATCATTCATTGTAACTCAATATGGGTTTTGGTGATTTTAGTGTAATCACCAAGATCACCAAGATGATGCAAAAGCAAAGTAGCGTGAGTTATCAACCCCTAGTTTTAAGTATCACTGGGGGCTATATATCATGCTATATCATTGAAACCAAGGCTAAAAGCTTTACACAATATATTCAATAAACTAAATCGCAGGAAATATTTTATTTCTTTTCTTTGTCAGTCTTTCCATTTCCTGTTGTTTCTGTTTCTGATAGTATCCCCTGTTCATAAAGGAACTGAAGAAGCAAAGGCACTAAAATTGCTCCAAGAACAGCAACTTTTCGCCAATCAGGTGAATTGATGAAAGAGTCAGCAATTCCTATGACTAGCAGGCCAATTAAAGCAAGGTAAATGTTCCTCCTGGTTTTTGAACCAGCATTTTGTGCAGTGACCTCTTTTATCTTCTTCATTTCCTCTTTAGCTTTTGCTTTATCAACAGGTTTTTTCTTTTTCAGACTCTTGAAGAATAGCCCCTCATTCCGGTCTTCCTCCATTTGACCTTCAAATTCTGCTAACTTGTTATCATTTTCCACAATCTCCTGTCTGTTCATTTCTGCAGATTCCTCGAAGGCTTGCATTTGGCTCTCTATATTCCCCATTATCTGCTAACCAGGAACGAATACGAAATGGGTTATGAGCATTACTACACATTATAATATAAACCAAGACCCTTTTTCTATGATTAGTGCATGGGAATTCAATGAATTATATACTGACCCTGGCACTAGCTTCATCCAGTTCTTTGAGGGCATCCTCTCCAACTTTGTCAAACTCAGTACTGGCTTCTTCAGCAAATTCTGTTAGATAAGCTGATCTTTCGTCCAAATAATCCGTCAGACGGACTTTTTGCGCTTGAAGCATTGCAATTCTTGCAAGCAGCTCTTGTTTACTAGCATCACCTTCAGCTGTGGAATCTTCAGAGTCGGAATCTTTGGACTTGCAGAGAGACACAAAAGAATGTTTTGTGGTGATAGTGATTCTTCTTGTGTAGAAAATATCATGCTTGGTTGGAGTGAAGGAGGTTTGAATAGATTTTAGAGCAATCATCTTTTCTTTTTTTTCTTGAGAAGAGAGAGGATTTTGTACAGATGATGGAAGTTTTTGAACCCCAAATTCAGTTTTCATTATCCTGTTTTCGGTGTATATATACTTTCTTTTTTTTTATGTAACGACTCATTGAAAACATGTGCGTGCCACGTGTCAGTAACAAGGTTACAACCCGGCTGGAGGACTGCGCATTGTCCTTTTGGAGTTTTTTCCAGTGTTTTAAAACCCAACCCGGGTAAAACCGGGCAAAGTGGCCGGGTCTCGAGTTGATTTGTTTATGAAATCCGACAAAGTGGTTGAGTGTTAAGTTGACCGGTTGAACCCATTTGACCGACGGGTCAAATCGGTGACATAAGCATGTCTATAAGTTTAAAATCTAGTAAAAACACTTTTGAAAATTACACATAAGTCTATAGAAGTTTGAAATCTTGTAAAAACACCTTAAAGTACACCACTGGTGTTGCAACGTAGGCCAAATAGGGTTTGTTTCTTGCGTTGACAACATATCTCATCATCACGAAAACTCTCCCCTCAGCTTCTTGACCAAAACCCATCTCATCTCACCCCTATTCGCCTTGCCAATTGTTGACAACAATTAGATTTTTGCGATTTTTAGTCATTTCACTCATCGAAAATCACTTTTGTCGCCACCTTTCAACTCAACATCTTAGCCACCAATCATTCGTTGATCGTTGTCCTAATCTCTAAGGTTTGCCATGTACAGTCAAAATTGGCATTCTGTCCGATGAAGGCCTTGTGTCTCGATTGAATCGGCTAGGCTGGGCCGGGTTTTAAAACACAGGTTTTTCCACATTAAAGTGGGTCAAGTGCAAGACCACCCGTGGGCCTAGTGTTTTAACATTAATCTGACTCCTTAGATCCTTAGAATCGAATCAATTCTTGAACCCCCACCCCCCACCCCCCCCAAAAAAAAAAAAAAAAAAAAAAAGAATAGAATCGAATCAATTCAAATGTTAAACAAACATATAACCAAATAGTTTTAAACGAAGAATATGAAGCACAAAAAACTGGATACATGAAACAGTATTTACAAGCATTTGGTCAGTCAATCTCAAACAAGTAATTCCATATTTTATAATTACCAGAAACACAAGTAAAACTGAAACTCCTACTCATACTTTTATAATCCATCTTTGCATCAACGTGCACGCCCCGTTGCCTTCTTGTAGGTATACCACTTGGAAATCCATAGATACACAAGGAAGTTTATTAAACTGAGGATGGCCAAGAGCCAGTAGAAATGGTCAAGGTGACCCCTGTTCAAATTATCTGGAATCCAACCGAGCTTTCCATGCCTTGTGGTCACTTTAGTCACAACGGTCACCAGCAGAGTGCTCAAGTAGTTACCTAATGCAACAGTTGTAAGTGATAGTGCTGAGCACAAGCTTCTCATGGCATCGGGTGCTTGATCATAGAAGAATTCTAACTGCCCAATGAAAGTAAAAACTTCTGCACAACCAACTAGAAAATACTGTGGGACTTGCCAGAAAATCGACATGGGAATGTACTCCAGATCATAGTAATTGTGCCTCCTGACAAAGTTGAGCCTAACAATCTCCAAAACTCCAGCAACTATCATGGCAACTGTGGAAATGACAAGTCCGATTCCCATTCTTTGGAGTTGAGTGAAGCCTCGCTCATGACCTGTGAATTTCCTCACAACTGGAACGATGACTTGATCATATACAGGAGCCCAGAATATTACACTGAGAGTGTCAAAGAGGGAGAGGGATGCGGAGGGAATCGTGAAGTGAGGTCCCATGTGTTGGTCCATAGTGTTGCCTTGTAAAACAAACATAGTGCTCATTTGACTGTACACAGTTGCGAAGACAATTCCAGATGCCCATACTGGCAGCAATCTGATTATGGCCTTGAGCTCCTCAACTTGAGTTACAGTACAGAGTCTCCATGGGTTTGCAAAGCCCTTGACGCGATCTGTCTGAGTCTCAACTGCAGCCTTGTCAAAAAACCTGCAATATAACAATTTTGTTTAGATGACTAATAAACCATACAAATTCAGAAACCGAGGAGCTTAGAACTGTTTCAAACATGGTTAAATATTAAAGCTCCAGGAAATGGTTCCAGGGGATCTGGCTACTTCAGTCTTCCTAAACCAGATTGCTGATCATGTTAACAGTATTTATGGAGGCAAATATAAGTTCATAAAATGCAAACTTATATGCTCTCTTATTGGGATGTAATTTTTCAGAGACTAACTCTTATGCAGCTTTTAACTAACCAACACAACATAAATAAACTTAAGGAGTCAAAGCAACAATGAATCTTGTGAGCTTTATATGAGACTACTGACCAAGAGATTTATTTAACTACCGTACACTCAAAAAATTATATGCAAGTGAGCTAGTGAAGAATAATTTAGATACTTCTAGCTGATTCGTGAATAAAAAAAAAACCTCAGATAAGACCAGGCTATGGCATAGCAGTTGATAAACTTACTTAAATTTGTCTGTTGGCTCGAGTTTGCGGCTTCCTTGGATACTGCATTCCTCATCTGTAGTCTCATAAAGAAGAGACTTATCAGCAGGAACTTTTACATTTGCTTTTCTAAAGGATGCAACTATAACCTGGAACATCCTTGTAATAGGACTGCCTCCAGGTTTTTGTATCCGATACAACCGACTACCAGTGAAGAAAAACACTACTGCAATGGCCATTGCAGCTGCTGGGATTCCAAACCCCCAACCCCAGCCTACGTTCATTTGTATCCAGACAAGAACAGAGGAAGCAATAAGTGCACCAATATTGATAGAAAGGTAAAACCAATTAAAAAAAGAGCTCTTCTTCTTTCTCTCAACGTCATCAGTTTCATCAAATTGATCTGCACCAAAAGATGAGACACATGGCTTAATTCCACCAGTACCAAGAGCAATCAAGTACAGTGCAGTGAAGGTGACTGCAGTTTGTGTCATTGTTGCATGGCAGGCATCCTTATCGCACCGTGGTTTCAATCCAGTGACTGAAGAAGTCAATGTTAACAGTGTCATCCCCTGTGAGTAAAATAAGAATTCATCATTTCCAGGCAAAATAAACCAGTTTGACAACAAGCTTTAGCAAAAATGATGTCTTGGCCAGTGTTCCTAATTCCCAGTCTATATCAATCATAAACCTCACTGGGAAGTTTCAGTGAAAACAAAGTTCACAAAGACCAAAAATAAGAGCATAAGCAATAAAAAAAAATGTGGCTTGACTTGACGATCAATTTTACAGTTAAATTGACTATTCATCAATATCCATAAACTTGAGAGGCTGAAAACTCATCCAATTCAAGCACTTATGTACGTTTCATTTTTTAATCAAAAACTTACAAAAACATAGAGGATTGAGAAACTGGCAATGGTCCAGTATCTACCCAAGTAAGAATCCGCAAGGAATGCTCCAATCAATGGTGTGATATAGCAGGTTCCTGACCAATTTGTAACATTGTTTGATGCAGTAACATTTCCCTGACTGAGCTGCTTTTGGAGATAATTCACCAGATTAGTACTCATCCCATAATATGCCAACCTCTCGCAGCATTCATTTCCTGCAAGAAAAAGTAAAAGTTGCAAGTGTTACAACATCTCAGGATTATCAGATATCACAAAGAATGAAACACAGCTAATATTAAATTCATTCAAGACAACAACAAAGTAATTGTTAAACCCTACCAAGAATAAAGCGGCATGCCTTCCAATTTCCAGTTTTCTTCTTATTAGCTGGATTTTTATTGATATCCACCGTCCCATCTTTTGTATAGACATCTTCTTCCACCATGTTATCCTTTCAAATTTGCTAGATATACTTGCTTTTTTCTTTTTCTTTTTTCTCTCAACAAATCACCTACAAAATCAGCTGCGCAATTCACTAATTCTTAGATTGAACGAATTCACATGATATGAATAAACAACATCAAGAATAACAGTCATCGTTACAATAGTTAAACGCACAAAATATTACCAGGGATTCCATTTCCTGGCAACTCAACAGAGCACAATAATTATATATCAATTGAATCAATTCACCTACCTTATATAGTTATATTCACACACATATACCTATATATATATTCAAGATTATAGGGAAATTCAATAAATGTTGTCAAATAAGGTACGTAATTAATACCACGATACTATGAGATAATCCCACAAACAGTTATGACACTATAATCAGAATCTCATCATATAAAAACCAAGTTAGCTTAAGCATGACCGAGACAGCACAGTCCGGACACACCTCTAAATAAAAAAACCTACCTTTTTTGTCAAGATGATTTTGAAAGTAAGGTAGGAAATTATGAACTCCACCTAGAGTAAAAAATTAAGGGAAGAGACGATAAGGTCAAAGATGGTCCGCAAAGAGATATTTGTCATCATCAAAGAATCCATAAAATTCCATTTTATTATAATAAAATTACACACAAGATTCTCTGGCACAACCGCACAAGCGTAACGGTGGTATAAAACATTATTACTGAAGTCAAAGGTCAACTAAAATTATAAAAATAATAAAAAGTTAAGTCTGAACAATCAGTATTTAATGAATTATAGAACTGAAGATTCGTCACTGTTACGTTACGATGATAGTCGAAATCAAACAAAAACAAAAATATGCCGATAGGCAATAAAGGAAAACAGCCATGGTAAGAATCAAGAATCATGCAAAGAAAATCATTCTTAAACAGATCTAAAAATAGAGAAAGAAATGATTTTAAATTGCATGCAATTAAAATAATGAAAAAGAGAAAGAAAAAATGGAGTTAAGGGTACCTGAGGGTGAGTAATGGTTGAACTTTGAAGTGGAGAAGGGAGATAAATGAGTGAAGAGTTTGGCCTGGTGGGTATTAATACGATATGAAAGAGAAATGGGAATAAGAGTAAAACCAGGACACGAGTCGAGGTCCGGTTCCTACTCCTTCACAATCACGCCTTATTCATCAGAGAATTGGATTGGAGTTCTGAATTGAGACGAATACAAATACAAATACAAATACAAAATCTTTATATTTTTTTTAATTTAATTTACGTTTGTTTTTTGTACGTGTTTGTTTTCCTTTTCCATATCTCATTTCTCCTGTTTTTCATTTTCACCCCCGTCATTTTCTATTATTTCCTTTGCCTGGTTTTGTCTTGGGATTTATACATTTTAGTCTATTATTTTTGTAATGGAAAACCAACTCACGTTTCTTTGTAACAAAAGTACTAGTCTGAAATTTTTAATATAATTGTTTTTCTATGTTTAAATTATCTAATAGTTGTCTAACGTCAAATTATTTAATATGGTGTAAAATCAAATTGGATTTAGACGAGATGAATTAATTTTTTATTCAATTGAATACAATTTTATTAAATTGATTGGATTTAGTAAAGACGATTGGTTTGGATCCAATGAACATCCCTAGTTAGGAGTGTTCAAAAGAACCGATTGGAACCGAAACCGGCAGGTATCCGAGGTTTGGTTCCGGTTCCTACTCGAAATCGGGCGTCAACGGATAGGTTCCGGTTCTAAATTTTGGTAACCGGAACCTGGAACCGAGACTAATATAAAATAAACTTAAAGAGTAGGAGGGTTAATAAAAACTTTTGTAGAAAAAGTAATATGAATATATTTACATTTATATTTCACATTTAAGTAAGTTGGTTTGACTTTTGAGAATCTATCTTTACAAAGTAATGGAGTTTGTAGTTTTGAATTTATAATTTTATTTTCATTAACAAGTGCCAGGTGGGGGCGTATTTATAAGTTTTTAAGGGTTTTTTTTGTCATTTAAAAAACTTTTGGGGGTCACATAATTTTATAGAGTACCCAGAATCAGAACCGTTGTTATAGGTTCCGGTTCCAAATTTCAAGGAACCGTCGGTTCTAGTTTCGATTCCTTAAAAAAATATAGAGTACCCGGAACTAAATCCCCCTATCCCTAGTATTGTCATTGGGAAATCGAAACAACAAAAGGGCTAAAAAGCAATATAGGAAATTATGGGGGAGAGGAAAATCAAGGCTAAAAATCTGGAAGATTTAATAATGATTCCTGTTTTACCATTAATAATGGGATCCTGTTTTTATAGATGCATCTTATAATTTGGGTAATTCTGTATGTGGACGATTTCATATATATAATACATAAATAATTTTGAGTCCAAAAATATGTTCACGCGTGCTGTTGCGTTGGGGGAAAGGTAAAATAGGCCACGGATCCTTCTGGTAGCGGCCATATGGATGACGGTGTGTGAATCTATCTTTAAAGTTAAAGGTGGGGCTATATCAATAACGGAGTTTAAAGTTGATTTTAATACGGAATCTTGTGCTTAAAAGTTAAAACATAAAAAAGTCTTAAGTTTAAAGCACTTTTTTGGGCTATTGATCAATTCAGCAATAATCCATGTGAAATCCTCCTTTTTTTCTTTGCAGGGTAGGACGTTGTGGAATATTAAGTTCCCATTTTTTTTTTTTCTTTTCATTATTTCTTTGTTTTAAAGAGGAAAAGTTGTATTCGAATTGAAAATTAAATAGTAATGCTCTTGAATTTTTCTAACAAGCATTGAAAAACATAAGAAATGACTTATATACTTAGGTGTAAAAGTTTTTAACCGGCATAAAGGTGAATCGTCTAATCGCTTTCGTCTAATTATTGACTTTTAAATTTAGGATTTGTGAAGTGAACTATTAGTATTAGACACTCAACTTTGATTCATATATTAAAAACTTCGGAATGTTCACACTAAAGATTATATATATAAAAACTTCAAAATTCTTAGGTGTGTATGTTTTGAAGTTTTTCACGCAAATACTAAGGTGAATGTCTAATCCCTAACTTTTAATTTAACTTTAATCTACACATTAAAAACTTTAGAATGTTCGTATTAAAATATATATGTATGTATGAACAGTTTTACTAGGATCTCAACTTTGATCTACACGTTAAAAACTTCAGCGTGTTTGCATTAAAATATATATATATATAAACAGTTTCACGATTATCAAGAAAATTTGTATCCGAATTGTAAATTAAATATTCTGGACTTTAACTTGTTGGAAATTTTCAGTATGTGGACTACCATTAATTATGTTTTAATTTTAATAAAATCAAGTATATATATAATGAAATTGTAAGTGTGGCTACGTAATTTATTAAGACGGTAAAGGGAGGGATCAATAAATTATTATTAAAAAGGCTTAAGTCCCCTTTCTAAATGTACGATAGTTCTAACTCCATTTCAAAATATCATCATTCTGTGTGTTACTGAAACGGAAGACAAGTCCTTATGATCAACAATCGATCAATTACAGATTTCAGAAAAGGCTTTCTACATTGAATTATGACACAATCATGTTTGTCTTATTCCTAATTTAATTATTCAGTATTTTATAAACTAATATGTGTATCTTAGACCGTCATTGAATGGAAACTATATTGGTTTTGTGGTTCAATGATTGGGATTACATAAATTAAATTTATGTGCTATCAATCTTACGTATCTAACAAGCATTGAGATACAAATAGATAAGAAATGACCAAAATTTTTAAGTGTGGATGTTCTGAAGTTTATAAGGTGCATACTAAAGGTAAGTACCCAGTCATTGACATTTAATTTTTAGGGTTTATGATGTAAACGACTATACGCTCAACTTTGACCTTCACCTTAAAAACTTCACAATATTTCCATTAAAATATATAGGTATATATAAACAATTTCACGAAAGATTGTCATTTTTGTGTTAATTTTTTCGTTAAATAATAGTAAAATGAAGTATGCTTTGAAATAACACATTATATGTAACACTGTCACATCTGTTTTTGTTAAGTGGTAGGAGTATTGGGCAATTATGGTTGTCCATTCTGAAAGTTTACTAACAAGTAGACAATCTATTTAATAATATGTTGAACCTGAGATAACCATGAAGGCACTATCAAATTCAGAAGAGTCAAACATTAATCAAAGCACAAGGCATGCTTGGAGTTAGTGGGTTTGGATTAGGTTATTGTTTGCACATTTGTTTTAATTTTGTTCTTGGCCTACATCATCATCTCATCATGTTTACATAATTTACATTATAATAAGTTATTCAAATCGCTTTTCTTATCATATGGTTGACCCCATTGTTTTAAAACCCGGATAGGAGGGCAACTCGTCCTACTGCCCGAGTCACGGGTCAACCGGTTGGACCGATGACGTCAGCAATAATTTAGTTTTTTTAAAATTTTATATTAATCCCTTAAATTTTAGTATATTACAAAATATCCCTAAAAATTTCGAAGTAGTCCCTAAAATTTTTATTTATTTAAAAATATCCCAAAAAATTATCAGTTAATCTCTAAACTTTTGAAATCTCTCCAAAACACCCCTAAAACATTATAAAGTTGACCATATAAATTTGAAATATTACAATATCCCCCTAAACCCTGAACCGGACTGGAGAAGCTGTCGGGTCCCGATCGAACTGGTCAGGAGAAGCTGCTGGACCCCGATCGAACCGTTTCGACCGGATAGTCCGGTCTGGGTTTTAAAACAGAGATTGACACTAGGAATACTTTTGTTGACACTATCAATTGCCTTGTGGAATGTGGGTTCACATTGGTCTTTGTCTAGCATTAACTTAATAACAAATCCAAATCTATATAATTAAATAGGAGTTATAGTTAATTAATTCATAGCTTATTGTCATTATCGAGGAAGTTGTTGACTGATAGTGAGAGTTTACCTCATAGTTGTGTTGTGCCCATCATTTTCAAACTTTCTATTCTTAACTCCCTTACAAGAGTTTTTCATTTATTAATTTATTATTATTATTATTTTATAATTGGGGTGTCTCATCTAGTTTGCGCGTATTTCAAATAATCTTCGAGACCTATTGAATATCCTTTTAACCTAAAATTCTAAGGTAAGTCACAAATGTGATAGATGATTTCAAGGTTTAAACCCAGAAAATCAATAAAGAGAGCAAACTTTCTTGCCAGACCAACTCCTTAGAGTTACTTGCTTACAAGATTTGTTTTAGTTGTTTTTTGGCCTAACTTTCGTCACTTCTATGGCTTATTGAGATGTTGAGAGTTTTAATTAACACTCTTCCAGGATATCGTTAATTTGGAGCTTTGACAAGTACCATATTATTTGGTGCAGTATTGGGAGATTGTTACTAGCTAGGTATTGAGATGATATTATCATATTGTATGTTAGACTTCTATATCTTTATAATATTAATATATTTGTTTTCACATTTGTAAACATAAATTTTACACTGAATTAAGGTAAAAATCGTATCTTTTGTGTGAAAGTGATATATTTCAGTATTTCACGTATTGTTCATCTTAATATTTGATATGCTTCTACGAGTTCAAAACAAATATTGTATTTCTTTATTTTCTTATAAATAAAATGTATTAATACCAGAATAAGTACCAATTTCATGTAAAAATGAAGTTGCTAATGCAAATCAAATAATACTAATTCGCCAGAAACGTGCAAATTAATCAATGAGTGGATACCAAGGGCCTCTTGTATGTATACCACCTAGCAACCAGAAGATATGCTCCCAAATTGAGGACACTCAATGAAGCCAAAAGCCAAAAGAAGTAGTGAAGATGACCATAGTTTAAGTTGTCTGGTATCCACCCAGATTTACCATGCCTAGTGCTCAAATCTGTAACAGTATTAACCAGCATTGTGCTCAAATAGTTCCCCAATGCCGCAGTCGTCAGTGACAGAGCCGAGCACAGGCTTCTCATGGCATCAGGGGCCTGCTCATAAAAGAACTCCAATTGCCCAATAAAGGTGAACACTTCAGCACACCCGATAATGAAGTATTGCGGCACCTGCCAGAAAATTGACATTGGAATGTGTTTAAGTTCATAGTAATTGTGTTTCTTTACTTCGCGGAGCCTCACAAGCTCCAGAGTTCCTGCAGCCAGCATAGCGAAAATTGAGATGACTAGGCCGATTGCTATGCGTTGAAGCTGAGTGAATCCGCTTTTATGGCCTGTGAACTTTCTCGCAAATGGCACGATTAGACGGTCGTAAACCGGTACCCAAAAGATGACACTGATTGTGTCGAAGAGGGAAAGTGAAGCTGAGGGGATTTCAAATGAGCTGCTGCCCATGTGAAGGTCCATTGTGTTGCCTTGCAGGACAAACAAGGTGCCCATTTGACTGTATACAGCAGAAAATATAATGCCGGTTGCCCATATTGGAAGCAATCTTATAATGGACTTAAGCTCTTCAACCTGAGTCACTGTGCATAGTCTCCAAGCATTTATGGACCCTTTTATACGATCTGATGGGGTCTCCACAGCTGCTTTGTCAAAAAAACTGATGATATAAATCTGTTAGTACTTATGTATATGTAAAACAATAAGTAAATTGTAGTTTGTAAACTATACCTTAAGTGCTTTGTATGATCAAGCTTGCGGCTTCCTATGACAAAAGATTTCTCATCAGCGGTCTCGTATAGAAGAGACTTGTCAGCGGGCACTGGTGTCCGAGTTTTCCTGAAAGAAGCGACTAGCACTTGGCAGATTCGGGTCAAGGGACTCCCTCCTGGCCTTTGGTTTCGATACAACCGAGTACCCGAGAAGAAACTTACAACGGCAATGGCCATAGCCACTGCAGGGATGCCGAAGCCCCAACCCCAACCAACGTTTGTTTGTATCCAAACAAGACAAGAAGCAGCAACAAGAGCACCAATATTAATGGAAAAATAGAACCAATTAAAGAAAGAACCCTTCTTTTTCTTCTCCGTTTCATCGGAGTCATCGAATTGATCAGCACCAAATGATGAAACACAAGGCTTAATCCCTCCAGTTCCCAAAGCTATCAGATAAAGTCCTACAAAAAATACTGCAATCTGTAACCCTGTTGGGTGGCAAACATTTTTTTCATCACATGTTGGCTTCAGTCCATGGAGAGATGCTGACATTGTTAATATTGTCATCCCCTGCAAAAAAAAAAAAAAAATATATATATATATCAGATGGCTTTAATTTTTAGATATTATATATGTGAAATAACAGTTAAATGATTCAATTTACTTACAATTACATAAATGATAGAGAAACTGGCAATTGTCCAATATCTTCCCAAGTAGGCATCGGCTAGAAAGGCTCCAATAAGTGGCATGACATAGCACGTTCCAGACCAATTGGTGACATTATTAACAGCTACAACACTTGGCTGGTTTAGTTTGAATTTGAGATAATTAACCAGGTTTGTGTTGATACCATAGTACGCCAATCTTTCACAGCATTCATTTCCTGTGGTACATCCAAGATATGTTGATAACAAACATTTCTAAATTATCATATCAAAAGAGCAATAAAACACAGAGAGCTATAACACAAACTTTATAAAAAAATACCTAGGATATAAGGGCATGCTTTCCAAGTTCCTTTTTCCTTCCTGATGGCAGGATTGTTGCAGAAATCAGTTGTTCCATCTTTAGCATAGATATTTTCTTCTGCCATTGTTCGGTAGATTTTCTTTGTTACTTCGACGGTTTGACCTTCAGTTTCCGCTATCTCATATCTACTATCACAATTGGTACATAATCGATTTATTACCTGAAGGATTTAGCATTATATCCTTCGTATAAGAGAAATTGCTTACAGTGCAGTAAGCTGAAAAGAGTTTCATTTTAAAAAATAATGGGCACGCAATACTATCCAATCCTTCAATGTATTGTTAAGACCTGACATTATCGCTCGCTGGGTTAGTTATGATTTCTAGATATCATATATCTAGAAATGAACTATATTTATATGACACTCTTTTCTCTAACTTCTTGGTTTGGGCACACTTTCATAGGAAGACTGAGTTATTACGAATGACCAGTGAGGGTTGTGTCTGCATTCTTTTCCTATTAGAAGTTGTGGAAACTCCTCAATAGACAAGCTGGCTTTGGGCCATGAATAAAGCATGGGTTGGGCCTAAAATAGTTGAGTTGAACCTTGGCTCCATTTAATAATGGGAAGTGATTTTGAGCCCCATTTAATTGATCAATAGCATTATTTATTTATTTGTTTATTTTTTGACATTTTTTTTACAAGTTTAACCTTAAAGAAAATTGAGTAAACGTACATTTTCCCACCCAAATAATGGCTTAATGATACTTTTTCACTCATAAACTTTTAAAATATCATTTTACTACCTAGATTTATATTCCATTTCTGGTTTCGACATAGTTGTGACCCTGCATCACCACCATTCTCTTCTTTGATAATTACTCATCAAAATCTCTCAAACCCTACTCCCGTCGACCATGCCAATCATCGGCAATCAAGCGATTAATTCAGATCACTCTCATCCACCAAAATCCAACCTTCCACCACCAAAAAACTCATCGGCCCCCCTCTTCAAATGCCCCAACAGTCTGGACCGAGTTTGCCTTCTATTTGCTACTAAAGTATAGATTTGAATAATAAAATGATATTTTAAAAGTCCATAGACAGTGAAGTGTCATTAAACTATTATTTGTGTGGAAAAAAGTTGTTAACTCAAAGAAATTATTAAAAAGGATGTTATAAGTATACTCATACTCTATTTTATACCCTAATCCATATTTTCATGATCAATTTCATGCAATCAATTAGATGGGGCCAAAAATCACTTCCCTTTAATAATTATGCTATTCTTTTAATGGAAATATCTTTTATCGGATAAATGTATGATCTTGTACATTCATTAATCAAATAAAATTTTATAATTGTATATTTACTTCAAAAGTAAACAATAAAGGTGGTAGATGAGGACGAAAAGTCACAATAAAAAGATATAATTTAATAGTATAATAGTGATTTGATATACACGTTCATAAGAAAAGTTTAAGTCCTATATGTACTTTATCATTGGTGTAGAAAATTATGAAATTGAGTGTTGTTATGAAATTATATAGGGGCGTAAAGTAGTAATCAATAACTTTTCTAAATAAAATTATTGTTATACAGTATAACATCTTTATAGTGATATTCTATATATGAATAACTTTTATGTAGTCATAAAAACTTTTGATCCCAATTTAAGCTAGTTATAAATAAAAATAAATTTCATATTATAATAAGTTATAATTTTTCTAAATCCCGTCTTAAGGAACTTGCCTCTACATAGTAATAATCATATGCATATTGCAAAAAATATATGCTATATATGTTACATTAAAGATTTAAGATGAAATAAAATATTTATCTAAAGTTGTTTGGGATAATGATTTATGTTTTAGAGTTGTTACCACATCTTTTATCTTATGGGTACATAACAAGTTATTAGCATGTACACCTTCTTATTGAAGCCAAAATATTTCTAGCTCCCAAGCATGTTTAGAGCTTCTTGGCATGAAATTTTTGGTATTTCCATACTATCATCCTTAAGATTATCTCCTTCCTCTTCTTGTCTAATTCCAGTGATGATTTCTTTTTCAGTTTAAATATACACGACTAGTTGCTCATTTGGATTATTGAGGAAGACATTAATATCTATTTTATCAGTATAGTGAAGTTGTTGAATCTGATCACTCAATTTTACAGTGACTCTTTGATATCAATTTCTGTGCTATCCTAATGCTATTAAAACAATGAATTGAAATCCTAATACTACTAAAACATGAATTATAAAATAAGAAATCAAAACAAAAATTATTGTAACTACACCTCTATTAAATTATAATCTCCTTATGATAATAAATTTAATTGATCAAACATTATGTCTATAAAGAGGTTCTACTATATTAAGATGTGATTAGTGGAAAGATTTAATTAGATGAAACGTAATTTCATTGGAACAACTATTAATGTTTTGACTTAATGAGGTTGGGTATACATCCATTCCTAAATATATTCTTAAAAATTAACTAATTTCACAATGTCCGATGATGTATGACCTTGAATTTCCTTTTAAAATTGATTGCATAAATATATCTATCCACCGCATTGATTTGGGTCAGTTGTAACTGTAAATATGACATTTCATCTTGTCCAAAATATATATATTATATGGTTTTAGTAACTTATTATCTCAGTAAGAAATGTAATACGTTGATAATATAGATATATTAATTATAAGGTGGAAGACTGAAATCAAGAAACTAACGAAAGTGAAAATGATAAAGTGGGGATGAAATTAGGTTGAGTACTAGAGTACCATCTAAGGTACGGTACACTCACCATCACCAATGTTAGATCAAAGAGACAGTCACTAAGTCCCACATTCTCTCCAACTCTTTTGAAAATGAAACAGACACCATTCTTAAAAATGGCATTTTCACATTTTACCGTCACCTCTTTTATCAACAAATACCCCACATGTACATGTGATACCGAAACTTACAGTTTTCTTTCACCTCAAGCCACACAATTAAGTTCCAACAAATTCATATAAATTTATTTTTATTATATAGTTTCATTTTTTTTTTTTTTATGACAAGGAGTATCCGGACAGTTTACGTGGACCTCAACTAACTTTCTAGAACCCTAGAACTACTAGTCAAATAAGAGTTTCAGTGACTACATCTATTAACAATCGATGAGGGATTCGAATTCAGAACCTCTTGAGTAATATACCCAAAAGTTATTCTCAAACTACTCGATCACCCAGAGATAATTTTATATAATTTCATTAAATAATTAAGTTGACGTATAAGATATTGTCCCATTAGAATTAACCATGTATTATCGGCCACTATGCCTTACCAATAAATAATCATCTCTTTTTGAAATGTTTTACATGAATTTCATTCAAAAATCATGTAAAACATTTACCATGACTCCTATATATAAAAAGAAAAAGACACGTGCCCTCATTACAATAACCCAAACTAGATGGTGAACCTTATTTTCTTCAAATTTAAGGCAGAAAAATAAAAAACCATATGTCCAAAAAGAAAGAAGCAGACAAAAATCCCGAGAATGTAATTAATCTGTTCTGTTTTTTGTACATGTGAATGTTGGTGATGAAAGAAACAGCAGTTGTTACAATCTTATCTTAAAGTTGTAATAAGTTGAGAACTCGCAATCGCTTAGGGTTTGAGCTCAGATAAAATAAAATATGAAAGTGAAACCAAACCTGCCATGCATGCACAAAGTCAAATTAAGCTTGCCGCCACAGTATATATAAAAAGCGCTCCAAACTTTAATTATAATTAAACAATGACATATAATAACGTTAAAACACAAACTTTCAGTTTTATCAAAGCATGATTAATTACCTCTGACGGGCCACTTAAATCATCTCCACTGTGCAGATTTCATCAGAAAAAGAAAAGAAGTAATGGATAATCAAATAGGGTTTCGATGAGTTGCCAACTACTATTACTTACCCACCGTTTGTTTAATCTTAACTTTCAAACAACTCATGATGATGATATAGCTTTTGTAGTGTTACCATCTGATGCATGATATGAAAGCCATTTCTCAACCGTTGATTATCTTCATGGGTAAGCATTTTGATTAGAATACAAGCATATATACGTTCACTCTTTCGTAAGCTTTCCAAGTTTAGTCTTTAAATAATACAACGATTTAAAAGCTTAAGACTTTGCAAAGCTTTTCTAAAATTGTGTAGCGACCCAAACATCGGTCAAAGACGTTTCTCATTGCGTCATTTGATAAATGATGATACTTTTTAGTATTATATCAATGCATTCTAGAAGCAACAATTAATTGCTTTTTATTTTTATTTTTTGATTCATAATGATAGTACGTAGAAAATATAAGTAAATATAAACTTAACCCATTACGCAAGAAGAGGTGACATGTCGTCTATTTTAATTGTAGCAATGGGACAATGGACATGTCAGTTCTTGTTCTTGTCATTTGAAAATCCCATCAGTTAAAGATTGAAACTTACCATCTATAAAACTTGCAAGAAAAAGCAGTAAAACTATCAGGTTGCTGTTCCTACAATTTGATTGAAATGGGCTTGATTAGATAGAGCAAGTAATAACTCCAACGGTATTGCGCAATGCTCAAGTACATGAATATATTCAATTATAGAAACCTAAATGCATTTATATACAGTTATATACATGCATATATTGACCTAATAAAATGAAATTCAACCTAACAGTTGATCTGTAGAGGTGAAAATAATAAATTTCCACGCTACCAATTCAGTTGACTCATAATTATCACAGTTCAATTTATGTTAGTTTTAACTAGCATTAGGTTTTATTTTTTTAAGTAAACGACTATTTCCTACCCAAGATTTGCTTTAAAAACACTTTCCCACTAAAAAAGTTTCAAAATACCACTTTCCCACCCAAAGTTTATATTCCGTTAATACCCAAAATATACTTCACTTTCTTGGCCGACGTTTAGCTAATTATCAAGAGCCAGGATAAGAGGAGTTTCGTAGAGTGGATGCCGGTCGATTGAATGGTGTTGATCGATTGAATATTCGCCATCTGAATTAGTGGAAAATTGGCTAAGAACATGAAGCCTTAGCTTTGTTGTGGCCAGTAATCGATAAGAAATTAGGTGTCGGAGCGAGAGAGGTTTTATAGAAAGGAGATCGAAGTTTTAAATGGTGTTGACAGGGAGAGTTTTTGCCATCAGAGTCGGCCGTAATCGGCTTTAGGTAATAACGAAATATTAACTTTGGGTGGAAAAGTGGTATTTTGAAATTTTTTGGGTGGGTTAAAGCAAACCTTAGGTGGAAAAAAAAGTTCCTTTACTCTTATTTTTTCTTCAAACCTGACACACTCTAGACTCTGAACATTTTCTTTTGTATTGAATTTAATTGTTTAAATATTATACAACGGTTCAGTTAGTAGTTCTATATTAATTTCTAAAGAGTGGGGACGATAATTAAATAATTTACCTTAAATTCCAACCCACCAAAATATTTCCCATAAATAGAAAATGGAATACAGAAAGCTAAGTAGATGAATTTCCAAATCTTAATTAGTCCTTGAAACACTACTTTATGTAACATGCAAGATACAAAACTTGGGTATTTTAACACTACTTTATGTAACATGCAAGATAGAAAACTTGGGTATTTTTTAAGAAATCTTGTTTTAAAGAATAATATTATTGTTCATTCACCTAACCAAAGAAAAACGACATTACAGCAATTCCCATATCCTCTATATAATAATAAGTTAGTGTTAGCCCGTCATTCAATATACGACGGCAACAAGCCTGAAAGCAAGAAGCAATAGACAATAACAAGAGAGAGTGAGATATCGAAATGGACTCCTGGCTTCGACTTTTGCTTCTTGTAGCATGCGTTTTTCCTCTTGTAGTTGAATGCAGGGTTCGCCACTACAAGTTTAACGTAAGTACATGCACCTCTTAAGTTGCACTTAAAACACGGTAGCCTTCTTCAGTTTTTCATTCATTCCTTTTCACCATGGCATTTTGCATGTTTGTTTTGATCTATCACGCGGATAAGCATGTAAATATTTACGTAGTTATAGTAAATTTTTGTTAACGTAGTTGTTGGAAAATGTAAATGTCAATCTTGGTCACTTGCTGCTGGACTTTTTTATGGTACTTTGTTCTAATTTTTTATATATTTTTCATAATTCTACCGTTAATAAACTAAAACGGGGAGGAACCTTGCTGTATCAGTTTGTGTTGCATGTCGAATGAAACTTAAAGGACATTTGCAGAAACTTGTGCAATATATTTGTAAGTTTTTAACAGAGGTTTGGTGCTTTTCTGGGTAACTTGTAAAGGTGGTGATGAAAAACTCCACCAAACTATGCTCGACCAAGCCCATTGTCACAGTTAATGGGAGGTTCCCAGGACCCACTCTTTATGCAAGGGAAGATGATACCGTGCTCGTCAAGGTCGTCAACCATGTCAAATATAATGTTTCTATCCACTGGTGAGAATTCTAGAGATGATTCATTCAGTCTTTAACCCAATTAAATGTAATGTTGATTTATTTAATTACACTTAATTTTCCAGGCATGGTATCCGACAACTGAGAACCGGCTGGGCTGATGGACCAGCATATATCACACAGTGTCCAATTCAGCCTGGGCAAACCTACATATACAATTTCACAATTACAGGCCAACGGGGCACGCTTCTCTGGCATGCACATATTCTCTGGCTAAGGTCCACTGTCCATGGTGCCCTTGTTGTCTTGCCTAAGCGTGGTGTTCCATATCCCTTCCCACAACCCCACAAGGAACAGGTTATTGTACTTGCTGAGTGGTGGAAGTCAGACACTGAAGCCGTTATCAATCAAGCTCTCACATCAGGATTGGCACCTAATGTTTCCGATGCCCACACAATTAACGGCCAGCCGGGGCCTGTATCTAATTGTTCTTCACTGGGTAGGATTACATTACATAAATAAACTTCTGTTTATTAGATTCATTTTTAAATTTTGGGGCTCTGTTTCTGTTATGTGCAGGGGGCTATACATTGCCTGTGGTAAACGGCAAAACCTACCTTCTTCGTTTGATCAATGCTGCACTCAATGAAGAGCTTTTCTTCAAGATAGCAGGGCACAAGCTTACCGTTGTGGAAGTTGATGCCACCTACGTCAAACCATTCAAAACTGACACTGTCGTAATTGCCCCAGGACAAACCACTAATGTCCTTGTTACTGCTGACCAAAATTCCGGCAAGTACCTAGTTGCAGCCTCTCCTTTCATGGACGCTCCAGTTGCAGTCGACAACGTCACTGCAACCGCCACATTGCACTATTCAGGCACGCTTTCTAGTACACGCACAACTGTCACCAAACCACCCCCCCAAAATGCCACCGCAGTTGCTAACAACTTTACTGATTCTCTTCGTAGCCTTAATTCCAAAAAGTACCCAGCCAAAGTCCCACAAACAGTTGATCATAGCCTTTTCTTTACGGTAGGACTCGGAATCAACCCTTGTCCTTCTTGCAAAGCTGCAAATGGTAGCCGAGTGGTGGCTGCTATCAATAATGTCACATTTGTTATGCCAACTACTGCATTACTTCAAGCACATTTTTTCAATATTAGTGGGGTATTCACAACCGACTTTCCCGGTAACCCACCAAACACTTTTAACTACACTGGAACCGCACCAGCAAACTTGGCGACCACTAATGGGACTAAAGTTTACAGGCTGGCTTATAACTCTACAGTTCAACTTGTTTTGCAAGATACAGGGATCATTGCCCCCGAGAACCATCCAGTCCATTTGCACGGATTTAATTTCTTCGCTGTCGGTAAGGGACTAGGGAACTACAATCCAAAGACAGATCAAAAGAAGTTTAATCTTGTTGATCCTGTTGAAAGGAACACAATTGGAGTACCATCAGGTGGATGGGTTGCTATAAGATTCCGGGCAGATAATCCAGGTACAGTACTAACATTCTTCTGACAAATTTTCATTGATTTTGGTCTTTTTCTTTTTCCTCCGTGACCTTCTCTGCAAATTACAGTGTTATATAAATGCTAATTTCTTTGAATTTTATATATGCAGGAGTTTGGTTCATGCACTGTCACTTGGAAGTGCATACAACATGGGGACTGAAGATGGCGTTCTTGGTTGACAACGGCAAAGGCCCGAATGAGTCACTTCTACCACCTCCAAGCGATCTTCCAAAATGCTAAGTCACTCAAACAATTTATACATAATTATACGAAGTAGAGAAATCTTCCATCAAAACCGAGGTGCAGAGGCAGTGTGCACTTATACAGAAGAGGATGAGAAGAGAGAGCTAATAACAAGACCGGATACAATATTATATCTTGAGAAAAAAACAAATTCTGCTCAAGCATGTTTGAATTATATTTGTACGAAAACTTTATTAAAGGAATCTTCATGAAATTTTTTACAACATTTGGTATATGCTATTCCGAGTGAAATTAATTGTATCTTGTGATTCTTAACAATTGTAAAAAAATAACTAGAAATTAAAACACAAAAATAAATCAGTACACTGGGTTCTTCAAATGGTTTAGATTACATGTTGTAAAAATTTTTGTTTATGGAAACACTTTGCAAAGTTAGCGTCCAAGTTCTAATGAAGGATGGTTCTGTAGTTTGCTTAAGGAAGGATTAACAATATTTGCCGTGTGGGAGGCAGATAATTGTTTGTGTATTGAGTTGTTTGAAAACGAAGTTTCCCATTAAAAGGTGTAAAGTAAAGAGAATTCATCAGTTTCATTCACTGCAACTGTTCATGTCTTGGTAATCAGAGAAACCTGCAGATCTAATTTGTCATTCATGTATGGATTATGAATAGCTTTAATATGTTGTTTATAATCACTTCAAATCATCTGAAGGTTGTGGGCATTGGAGTAATTTTGGCTAATTAATCTTGTGGATATATAGATGCCAATAATCAACATTTTCTGAGCAGCCAGCCATGTCCACCCATTTTGATTTTCTAAATGCATCCTAAAAGATTTTAGAGGTTATTATGACAATTAATTTGCAGAATACAAAACGACATGTCGTTTAAGCTTCAAATCTAAAACGACTTGCTTTACATTCACCTTTCATTCCTCTTGTCGACTTGTACTTTATATACTACATTTACGAATTTATGGCATAACTAAAAATATCCCTCTCTTCGTATTAGAGATTATGTCAAGTTTACCATATTTGTTCCATAGCCTTTTTGTTGGATTTTTAAGAATAATTTTTTTACTCCCTCTATTTTTTTTTAAAAGTCGTTTTAAGGGTGTAGACGACTTTTAATAAAAAAATTTATTCTCTCTCCCACCCAACTTTGTCCTCTGATTTTGTAGGTGGGAAAAGATTTTGCAGGTGGGAAATCGACAAATGCCCATTTTCTCCTTTTTCTCCCATGGACACCACTCAACCAGACTGGTCCGCTCTCCCCGCACTTCTCCTCAACGCCATCGCTAAACGCCTCGCCACACGCATAGACATCCTCTCTTTTTTCGACTCTTAGTTCTTCCTTGTCCACCACCCCTCTCCGATCTCAAAATTTCCTTCCCTCAAACCCTCACACCTTACCCCTATGGCGACCTCTCTCTCGCCCAGTCCACCATCTACGCCTTCGAACCCCTCGACTCCACACAAAAACCCGGCGAAATGTGGCTCCTTAAAGTCGAAGAATTGATCTCCGATAAAGTCCGAGTCGGGGATCCTGCCTTTAAACTTTGTTCCGAAAAGTTATCCCAATTGTTACCCAAATCTTTAAACTTGCTGGATTATCGAGTAAAGGAGATAATTGAAGTTTATAGACTTCAACTAGAGTCCAACAAGTTTGACCCCTCTTGTTTCAGAAAAGTGGTAATTTCTAATGAGGATGAGGTTGAACTCCAAGTTATGGCGTTAATTACAGGAGGCAAAGTGGGCTTATGGAGAAGTGAAAACAAAACGTGGACGAACATTGAGATTAGAGGTAATGGATTATATTGGAGGTAATTACAGCATACATGCTTTTAATTGAAAGGTACTTCCTTCCTTTTTGCAAGTTCTACAACCTTAGTAGGTAAAGAGAGAAAGGAGATGAGGGGCGGAATAGAGAAAGAGAGAAAGAGGACGTGGGTGATAGAAAATCTGGAAGAGGGGAGATAGGGAAGAGATAGCAAAAAAGAGAGAGAAGATGGAAGCAGAGACGCAGAGTAGAGAAAGATCAGAAGTGGGCGATGGAAAATGTGGAAGAGAGGAGAAGAGGGGAAGAGATAAGATAAAGAGAGACGAAGGAGATGTGGGTTATGACGAAAAGTGGAGAAGGGAGACAGACAAGACAAGCAGCGACATTTAATTTGAAAAAAAACTACACCTTTAAAACGACTTTAAAAAAAAAAAAACAGAGGGAGTATTTAAAATATATTGTATATATGTTTGAACCAATGTTTAATAACCGATGGTTACTTCATCCGAATTAAACTTGCATTCACCATTTTTTCTAGTATAAGGGCATGAGATTTCTTCCTGTAGTCCTCCGGCATTGATAAAATATTTGTAGGCTTTTGTCATAAGGCCTTCATAGTAAACATTGTCACATTCATTCTGTTGCTTTGCATCACACTGCAAATTACTTATACGAAGCATCAAGAAAGTAATTAATTGGATCATTAAGAGGAACCAAGACAACCATTGTCACATTCATTCTGTTGTCATAAGGCCTTCATAGCAGCCATTGTCACATTCATTCTGTTGCTTTGCATCGCAAATTACTTATATGAAGCATCAACAAAGTAATTAGCTGGATCATTAAGAAGAACCAAAACCATGTTCAAAAAAGCTATTATTTCTATGCAAGGATTTTAACTATATTTATTCTTATGGTGCAAAACTTGAATGTATCTTTTTTGATATGGGAAAAGATCCTGTAGGACCTAACCATGTCGTCGCAATCGACAAGCTGCTGCTCACTAAGATTAAGAAGCTTCCCGGTTGCGATAAAGTTGGCTCCTTCAACTCCTGTAGTGCTAAAAGCCCAGCATGATCCACATGTACCCTGCATCAAAATTTCAAACTTCACCATCATTAAACAACAGAAATGTTACAATTTAATTCAAAAAATTAGAACCATGAACACAAAATTCCTGCTTATCCATAAGCAATTTTGTTCATCAATTTGGCTTAGTTTTTTATTTTGATCTGCTATATTTGTATTACTGTTTCTAGATTTGACGCTTACTTATTTACTTTTCTCGTGTTTTATGTATCTTATTTTAAACTTACCTCTAAAGTTATTTTCTAACTCGTGCTTGAACTCATCTAGGCCTAAACTTCAATTCAAAGTTCTATGAAAATCTATCCAAATTATGCACTACTTTTGACCTCGGTTTTGAAAACCGGACCAAACTGGGACCTGGCAACCTCTAGTCCGGGTTACTATTTTTTACTATTCACAAAATCCCTAATTTGATTGCCGGCGAATCAGGGGCTACCAAGTGCTGGGGTTCAACTTTGAGGGCTTTTGTAGAGTGGAGTCTAGTGGTTTAAGGGGTGGTGTGGGATTAAATTTTGGATGTGGGAATCAACTGGAATTTGGCTGAAAAATTCAACCCAAAACGCGAGTCACGGTTGGCGAACAGGGGGCTACCAAGTGCCGGGGTTAGAGGAGTTTTGTAGGGTGGAGGCTGGTGGTTTAGATGGTGGTGTCGAATTGAATTTTGGCCGTCAGACTAAGACGAAATGTCGCTAGAAAAATCAAAACTGTAATTGCATAGGATTGTATTTGTAATATTTCAAACCTAAAGGGACTGCTAACTTTTTAGGGGTGTGTATGCAAGATTTTAAAATTTTTGGATTAACGGAGACCGTCGATTTAACCGGTTGGACCAGTCAACCTGGACCTGATTAACTCAGAAACTTTCTTGTGTGGAATACTTTGTTGTGTTTTTTAAGCTGTTTCTTTGAAAATTAGAATCCAGCTGATTAACTAAGAATCTTCAACAGTAAAAAGAACATATAATAAATGAGTAATGCTACAGTTACTGGAGGTTGCACACCGAATCTGTGCACCGAATGACATGACAAAATCCTGACCGTTGATTCATTATCAATTAATATTAATCAACGGTCAAGATTTTGCTACGTCATTCGGTGCACAGATTTGGTGCACAACCTTCGGTGACTCTATCATTACCCCTAATAAAATTAGCAATTGGGACTTTGGAGGATGAAAATTGAAAAAAAAAAAAAAAAAAAAAAAAATCTCTCAGGTAGTACATAATTTGGATAGATTTTCATAGAACTTGTGCTGGTTCCTGAGATGAAGACCCAAGATGAAGACAAGCTGAAAATGTCTCGAAGAACCATGAAAATGTACCTTATGGCAGCAGGTAAGTGAAGAAGGGTTGATGATGGTGGACGGTAGTAGCTGAAGCTGGTCGCTGGTCGATAGTAGCTGAATGAAGGTTGGATGAAGGTTGGACAATGGTGGTCTCAGATCTTGCCCTGTGTTTTGGTGGAGGTGAATAGCTGAATGTCTCTGTCTTTGGCCGAATGAATGACTTGATAAGACTTTAGGGCAAATATTAATACAGCTCGATCCCACGAGCTCTCCTGCTCAAATGACGAAACGAGTTCTTCGAACAGCTCACGAACAGTTCGAATCGAGCCCGAAAAGCTCGACAGTTTTCACGAGCTTGAACTCGTGAACTACGCGTTCCCCGACGAGTAGAGTCTGAGCTCATCACGAGTCAAATCCGAGTAGCTCACGAGCTACTTGGTTCGACTGCACCCCTAGCCACACCACTAATTTTACATCAATTTTCTCTTTCCTTTTAAAAACTTCTCTTTCCTTTTAAAAAAAGGAAAACTTCTCTTTCCTTTTAAAATCTATTTTGTCTTTTCTTTTAAAAAAATAGTGGTGAATTTTCTCTTTCCTTTTAAAAGCAAGTGGTGAGGGAACTGCCGTATCACCCTTTGTAAGAGTCTGCACTTTGTCGGAGTCATGTAGCATTCTCTTTACATTAATACCTGGTGAGGGAACTGCCGTATCACACTTTGCAAGAGTCTGACTCTTTGTCGGAGTCATGTAGCATTCTCTTTACAATAATACCTGGTGAGGGAATTGCCGTATCACACTTTGTAAGAGTCTGACTCTTTGTCGGAGTCATGTAGCATTCTCTTTACAATAATACCTCCCTCTTATATACACCCAAGTATCCAACCCTAAAAATTCACATCACACTCCACCAGCCACCTCTCAAGTCTCACCTCCAGCTCCACTGCTCCAGGCCGACGTCTGTCGCTCTATTTGCATCCTCCTCCTCCTCAGTCCTCATCGTCCTCCCCTACTCCTCCTTATTTTCTGTTTGATCCAACCCATGTTCACTTCTTTTGCTTCTTTGTCACAAGATACCCAAATGTATGTTCCTCTCTTTCTCTTTTTTATTTTTTATTTTTTCGGTTTAATTTTTTTAATTTATAAGCTTTATTCATTGGATCATGGATTTTTGTTTCACGGGTTTTGTTTTCCATGTAGTGATCTGTTTTTTTTTTTTTTTTTGGTAAGTGATAATAAGAAAGGAAGAGAAATTCAGATCAAACCGAATATCCAGCTTATCCGATCCTGAAATTCAGATCAGATCACACGAAATTTCTCATTTTAATTTATATTTTGCACCTGAGAGCATATGCCAATCCACGTTATCCCAATTCACCTATTGGAGCATGAGACACAACAGACTACAGGAAAGGCACCATATATTGATGTAGGATAATTTAGCTAGTTTGTTATTGATGTGCTGTACAAAAGGGTATTAATGTATTTTTACTTTATTAGTTTGTTAGAGGATTCCTTTATGCAATTGTATATGCATTGTCCTGTAAAGCTGCAAACTGAGAATACACATTCAGAGAATGATTTTCTCTCCCTTTCTTTGTGTTTTCTCTGCATTTTTCCCTTTTTCCTTCTTTTTGTTACATCACCCTAGCCATGAGCTGCCCATGGTTGAGTTTATGTTCTCTTCTGCTAGAATTTTTTTAATATTTTAGTTCAATTAAAAATGGTTATATTTCAATCAAGTTTTGTTTTTTTGGTTTTTCTTATTATAATTTTTTTGTTTTGTTTTGTTTTCTTGTTGTAATAGTATTAGGATTAGTTTTTTTGTTTTGTTTTATTTTATTATAATTCTTTGTTATGGTAATATTAGTATTAATTTTGTATAAATGGTGTGTTATTGAATTGTTTGATCATGGATTGAATTGAAAAATGCAGAAGAACCCTCTCGTATGTTCAAGAGCTCTAGTCTCAGAGCCATGCGTGTCGATTAGGGGTGTATACGAGCCGAGCCGAGCCGAGCCGAACACTATAAGACTCGACACTCGGCTCGAGAAAATTTAACGAACTCGAGCTCGAGCTTGGGTTCGACGAGCTCTGGAAACCAAGCTCGAAGCTCGGCTCGAGATGATTTGCTGAGCTCGAAGCTTGGCTCGAGCTTGACTCGTTTAACAGGCTTTAATCCAAAGCAACCCACCAATAATCTTTAAAAAAAAAAAAAAAATCCAAAGCCAACCCACCAGATTCTTCAAAACTTAATGATAATGTAAAAGCAACAACCTCATTTTTTAAGAAGAAAAAGCAGCTTGGAGAAGGGAGAGTGAGACAAGATTTGTAATGCCATAGATTTAAGGTAGAAGAGCTAAAGGAAAGAAGAAGGAAAGAGAAAACAAAGGAGAAGAAGTGCGGCTGTGATGGAAAATGTGTTAAGGTTTTTAGAATAAACAATTTATATGTAAAATAATAAATTACATAGACACCCTTATACTTGAAAAACTTACACCTTATATTTAAAAAACTTATACTCATACCCTTTCGAGCCATGGAGGCTCACAAGCCTACCGAGCCGAGCATTGGGTGGCTCAGGCTCGGCTCGAAAAGGCACTTGAGCAGCTCGAGCCGAGCCCGAGCCGTTCTCAGCTACACCCCTAGTGTCGACACATATCCTTAGTCTTACGACAATGGACCCACGCTAATGGAAATTGATCGAGCTGAGCCAAACTCGAGCTTTTCTTGAGCCAAGCCCGAGCCATTCTCGGCTACACCCCTAGTGTCGACACATATCCTTAGTCTTACGACAATGGACCCACGCCAATGGAAATTGACCACGAAGAAGAGAAATTGGAGGATAAAGTAGAGAAACCGAAAGAAGATTCGAAGAGAACAGAGAAAGAAGTGGAGCATTCAGATTCTTTTTCTTGTATTATCTGCACAGACCCATGGCAGCGTGAAGGTCTTCATCAAACTTGGTGCGTTTAACTCTCAGAGCCAGAGGCCCTTTTCTTGAATTTCTACATATATATTAAACATTATTTCATTACTTTTTTATTTTATTTTATTTTATAGATTCATAGAATATAGTAATTAAAAGTTTGTGAAAAATGCAGCTGCTTGCCTTGTGGACACCTATATGGTTTGTCTTGCATTGAAAAATGGATCAACAAGGCTCTAGAGGCACATTGTTTTCCTATTTGTAAAATGTAATTTGATTATATGTTTCATTCACTTTTATTATGTGCATTAATTTAATTTCTTGGTTGTAGTGCCCTCAATGCAATGTGCGGTGCAATTTGAATGATGTGATAAAGCTTGATAAATTTCCTGCAATTCTGCTTGATCAAAATCTCGAGAAGGTATTTTTATTGTAGAATGAATTGATGTTTATTAATGAACTATATTCGTCAAAAATTCAATGTGAGGTTTTACTCTTTTGTAATGTTGCAGGAAAATGAGGAGCTCAAGGATAAGAACCGCATTTTGATGTCACATGTAAGGCTTATCATTAATAAATTATTTAAACTCACATTTATTTCTTTTTCCATTAAAATTCGGATTTGTCAAGTTATTTCTGTTTTTCCATGACAGTTAGAAAGTGCTAAGTCAAGGATTCCTTCTCCATGTCAAGCTTCTGGTAGTGGTCAGGGTTGTTAGACTTCTCCATGTCAGGTTTCTGGTAGTGGTGAGCACAAATCTCAAAGAAAAATCGTCAAAGGTTTTGTTACAGTCTGTTCGCAAAGATTTCATACCTTTTAGTTTGTCTTATGATATTTCTTGCTTCATTCTTGTCTTGTGCAAATACCCATTTTTTGCTAATTAGTCTCACATTGGTTCAAACCACTTTGGCCCCTCAGTTGAGTCTACGTTCTCTTCTGCTACAAATACTTCCTCATCTGGCAGTTCTTCAGATACTAAAACATCTTGTGATATTGGATTTTCTACCAGCGCGTTATATAGTTTACTCTTTTAATATTTTACTTAAATTTAAAAAGCTTAAATTTCAATTAAGTTTGTTTTTTGGATTTTCTTATTCATTATAATTTTTTTTGTTTTTTTGTTTTTGGTTTTCTTGTTCTAATAGTATTCAGATTAGTTTTATTTTATTTTATTAAAATTCTTTGTTGTAGTAGTATTCGGATTAATTTTTTATAAATAGTGTTATTGAATTGTTTGATTGTGGATTGAATTTTAAAAAAGCAGAATACCCTCTACTTGTATATCAAAGGGTCTCAGAACCATGCCTGCCGACTCACGACCTCAGTCTTGCAACTATGGACCCATGCGGATGGAAATCGATAACAAAGAAGAGATATTGGAGGATGAAGTACCAGAGCGTTCATATTATTTTCATTGTATTATATGCTGCCATACATGGGAGCGTGAAGGTCGTCATCTACCTTCGTGCGTTGCACTGTTAGAGCCCAGAGACATTTTTCTTGAATTTCTACATATATATTAAGCATTCTTTCATCACCTTTTTATTTTATTTTTATTTATAGATTCATAGAATATTGCAATTAAAAGTTTGTTGTTTGAAAAATGCAGCTGCCTACCTTGTGGACACCTATATGGTTTGTCTTGCATTGAAAAAAGGATCAACAAGGCTCTAGAGGTACAGTATTTTCCTATTTGTAATTTGATTATATAATTCATTCACTTTTATTATGTTCATTAATTTAATTTCTTGGTTGTAGTGCCCTCATTGCAATGTGCGGTGCAATTTGAATGATGTGATAAAGCTTTATGCAGTACCTGGAATTTTGCTTGATCAAAATCTTGAGAAGGTATTTTTATTGTAGAATGATTTGATGTTTATTAATGAACAATATTCATCCAAATTCAATCTGAGGTTTTACTCTTTTGTAATGTTGCAGAATAATGAGGAGCTCAAGGCTCAGAATAGCGGTGTATACGAACCGAGCCGAGCCGAACACTATCAGACTTGACACTTGCCTCGAGAAAATTTAACGAACTCGAGCTCGAGCTTGGGTTTGACGAGCTCTGGAAACCAAGCTCGAAGCTCGACTCGAGATGATTTGCTGAGCTTGAAGCTCTGCTCGAGATGATTTGCTGAGCTCAAAGCTTGGCTCGAGCTCGGCTCGTTTAACAGGCTTTAATCCAAAGCAACCCACCAATAATCTTTAAAAAAAAAAAAAAAAAAAAAAACAAAGCCAGCCCACCAGATTCTTCAAAACCTTAATGATAATGTAAAAGCAACAACCTCATTTTTTAAGAAGAAAAAGTAGCTTGGAGAAGGGAGAGTGAGACAAGATTTGTAATGCCATAGATTTGAGGTAGAAGAGCTAAAGGAAAGAAGAAGGAAAGAGAAAGGAAAGGGAAAGAAGAAGGAAAGAAGAAGAAAAAGGAGAGAGAAAAGAAAGGAGAAGAAGTGCAGCTGTGATGGAAAATGTGTTAGGGTTTGTTAGAATAAACAATTTATATGTAAAATAATAAATTACATAGACACCCTTATACTTGAAAAACTTACACCTTATATTTAAAAAACTAATACTCATACCTTTTCGAGCCATGGAGGCTCACGAGCCTATCGAGTCGAGCATTGGGTGGCTCGGGCTTGGCTCAAAAAGGCACTTGAGCAGCTCGAGCTCGAATCAAGCCAAGCCAAACTCGAGCTTTTCTCGAGCCGAGCCTAAGCCCGAGCCCGAGCCGTTCGTGGCTACACCCCTAGCTTAGAACCGTGATTTGTTGTCACATGTAAGGCTTATCATTAATAAATTATTTAAACTCACATTTATTTCTTTTTCCATTAAAATTCAGAAATCTCAAGTTATTTCTGTTTTTCACGACAGCTCCTCCATGTTGAGGCTTCTGGTAAAGATGAGACTTCTCCATATCAGACTTCTGGTAGTGGTTATAATTGTTAGTGTAATGAGCTATTTAAAAGGTGAATTTTCTCTATACTTAAACCTTTTTTTTACCCAAAAAAAAAAAAAAAAAGGTGTAACTATAGAGAAAATTCACCAGTTTCATTCTCTACAACTGTTTATGTCTTGGTAATTAGAGAAATATTTAGATCTAGTTTTGTCATTCATGTATGGATTATGAATAGCTTTAATATGTTGTTTATAGAACAATGTCATGGTTACAACTGAATCATACAACCAAACAAAAAACATAGGATAGAGTAGTCATTTTACATGAATTTTGTAAATTTTTTGTTTGGTTGTATAATTTAATTTTAAGCATAGCATTATTCATTTTTTATAATCACTTCAAATCATCTAAAGGTTGTCGGCATTGGAGTAATTTTGGCTAATTACTTTTGTGGATATATAGACACCAATAATCGACTTATTCTGAGCAACCGTGTCCACCTATTTTGATTTTCTAAATGCATCTTAAAAGATTTTAGAGGTTATTATAACAATTAATTTGCAGAATATTAAATGACATGTCGTTTAAGCTTCACATCTTAAATGACTTGCTTAACATACATCATCCATTCCTCTTGTGGACTTGTTCTCTATATACTACATTTACGAATTTATGGAATAACTAAAAATAGAATAATGTTACGGACATTGAAAAGTTGCATCAAATTTTTGAACTGATGTATGTGACATACAGTTAGATGTAGTCACGTTGGAGACAACACTCTTCTTTCATGAATGAACGGTTGTCCAATAATTATGGATGTCTGTCTATATTTGATGAACGATCGTTCATCACGAATGAATGGTTGTCCAACAATTATGGACCCCTTTCTATATTTTATGGACGATCGTCCACCAATCTAGACAAATTCTTATACCAAAATAACAATGAACTCTCGTTTATTTCTTATGGATGGGTGTCCACCTCGAATGGACGTTGTCCATGATTTAAATTATAAAAGAATAAGGGTAGATGCCCGTCAATATTCAATAATAATAATAATAACATACTAAAAAATGTATGGGATTTTATTGGTCTTTGGAAATACAAAGCCTTAGACTTTAGAAGTCAAAAGATGCTTTTGTTTTACATGAAATTCACTGCTGGCCTTGCAAAATAAAAATAAATCAAGCCAAAATATGTCTATAATCTAAATGAGAAGCAGAACTAAAATATTCAAAATAGTCAATACCCCAACAAAATAATAGTATGTTTAACTGCCAAAAATCCAAAAGAACAACGTATAAGAATCCAACAAAAACCTTCATGGAAACCAAGTGAAGTCCATTGAAGAAATTATTCAAAAATGTGGGATTATTTCTGCCCAAGGAAAATGCATAATGGAAGGCAAGAGTAAGGACTCGGTCCAAGGAGATATTACAGCTCAAAATTTGGCCCAAGTAGGTTGAGTCGTTTATCAGGAGCCAAAGTGGCCCGAAATGGATTTTGACTATTTGGATTCAATTGGATGTAGCTTGATTACTTGGGGAATTTCCCTCCAAAAGTAGTTTAAGTTTTCAAACTTTGCTGGGAGAATCAAGGGAAGCATGTGGGAGCATTAAATGCAAGAGACAAGGGAACACATGGGTGGCTACAAGCATTATCTGATTTGGCAAAAACAAGATTGTAAGGTTTGGGCGGTTCCATGTCCCTTACGACTTAGAGAAAGTTCTAGGATCTTATATTTTAGCTAATCCATGCATGCATTTTTTTATTTTTTATTTTTTATTTCTCTTATATTGGAACCCGTGTATGACCAATTCAAATATTGGTCAATTTTATTTTATATGGCTTAGATTCACTAGGAGTTAGTGCATGTCATTTGCACGCCCCAAGATTAAACCAAGTTAGGGCAACTTTTGCAACTTTTTGTAAGGCCATTATATAAGGCTAGCTTCTCCTATTGTAAGGAAGTTTTTGGATGAATGAAATTCGTAGTTCTAGTGAGTGCTCATTTTAACCTTCATCCAATCTTGCCGAAAGGGTTGGTGGTGGATTATCCTTGGCTGGTGGTGATCCTTTAGGCCTTGGAATCATTTTGGCAACCTTGTTTTTTCTTTGTTTTTAAGTGTTATCTTTGTTGTTGAGTACAAACATTAGAGTTGATCATAAATTGCAAGCTTGATTCCTTGTCAACCAATCTGAGTTCTTCAAGTGTAAAAATCCATCAACTCACTTTATTCACTTACAAATGCATCAGCAACATAAATCAGTAATAATTTCCATCACTTAAACCTTGGTATCTATACGAGGCAAATAAAAAATTTTATTTATCAATGGACGGCCGTCCTTTATTATAATTTTAAAAATTTATGGATGGGCGTCTATTCGAGGTGGACGCCCGTCCATATAATACGGACTGGAGTCCATTGTTATTTTCGTATGAGATTGGTGAACGATCCTTCATTAAATATGAATGGATGTCCATAATTGTTGGATGGTTGTTTATTCACGAAAGACGTGTTTTGTCTCCAACGTGGTTGTGTTTGACTGGATGCTATGTCCTTCGGTATAAAAATTCGGTGCAAAAAATTGGTGTTTGTAGCATTATTGCTATTAGAGATTATGTGAAGTTTAATATATTTACATACCCTCTTTGTTTGATTTTTAAGTATATATGTTTTTTTATTTAAAATATATTGTATATATGTTTTGTTGATGCTTGATTTTGACACCAAATATTCATGCATGTGAAGTGCTAAGCAGACTTAGAAATCACACGTGATATGGAAGTATAAAAAGAAAGATTAAACGTGGCAATTTTTAAAGTGGTTCGGATGCTTTAAGGCAAATCTTACATCCGCTGTAATTATATTAATAGGTGGTTACAATCAGGTCGTGCTCGACGAGCTGAATTATAATAGAGAAATTAAATATGAAGAGAGAGAGAGTGAGTATATGTTTCAAACTGAGAATGAGCCAGTCCCGTAAATGAGAGGAGAGCCCTCTATTTATAGTTGGAGGATTCAAGCTGGTAATCATGACTCTACGTGCGGGGAGGTGTGGTACGATTCCTAACTCGTTTCCCATTGGTTGTCGGCACAAGAGATATCCTTAAATCGCATGGGGCTTTGGCAGGTGGACAATTCCTAGCCTGATACATTTACAAGTCCTAAAACACTTATAAACATGAGTGGACAAGGAATTACAAGTCCTAAACACTTGCTAATTCGGTTGAATCAAATAGTTTCATTCCAAGTCCTAAAACACTTGGATTGTGGAATGTGGAAAGCAATGGGGGAAATTCGGCCCAAGCAAGTTCCAAAGGGGGAGAGAGCCCAAGCATTTCAGCCCAAACCATTCCAAGTCCAAGCCCAAGAAAGGAAGCTCAAGCCCACCAAGAGAGAAGCCCAAGTGTTGAAGTGAACCCATTCGGCCCAAGTCTCATTCCAAAAGGGAAAGCCCACATGAACCCTTATTGGATCCATTTGCAAGATCTTCAAGGCCCAATCTCTTATACCCTTATTAGTAGACTTGATTAGGATCATTGATCAAGCTTTAAGCTAATAAAGTGAGTTTTTTCAACTAATGGGGTGGTTAAAGACATGGATCCTAGAATTAGGGAATCATGTCTCTTTTGCATTAAATAGCTATGGCCTTGTTTTTGAATGAAAGGCTTGTAATTATTTGTGTAATATTTATTATTTTCATTTTCTTGTATTGTATTTGTTGATTACTCTTTTAACCTTGTAATTGCTTATATAAAGGCAACTATTCTCCTTGTAATAGTTAGTTTATGAAATATCAAAAATTTGGTTTAACCATTAAGAGAACTTTGTGTTCTTGTTGTGATTTCTTTATCCAAGTCTTGGCAAGGAGATTTGGTGGTGAATCAATTCAAGTTGGTGGAGAATTCCTTTATGCTTGAAGTGTTTTTACTTGTCTTAACCCAAAATTGCAAGTAAGTGTGACATTGCTTCCCTAGTGTATTTGGCCGAATTTAAGCTTGAGTTTAGGGCATATTTTGTTGTGTTTTGTTGTTCCAAATTGGTTGGAATTGGACCATTTGGTATCAGAGTTTAGGTTGTGAAGTGGAGTAGGATTGATTTAGGGTTGATTGAATGTAGTGGTCGGAATTTTGGAGTTTACATTGCCGGATTTGGAGTGCTCTAGCTTAAGTGTTCTTTCTCTTTTGTTGCAAGTGATTGAACATTTCTTTCTCTCTCATAAAACACTATTCGCCAACCAAATCCCTTATACCTTGTTCCCTTTCTAACCAAATCCATTGCCACCTCACCCAAACCCTAACCAATTCCCTCCAAAGTCAACTAAACCCATTCCTTCACAACCAAACCAACCCTAACCCTTAACCAAACCCTAAACCCTAAACATAATTAAATTAACCTAATCCCATCTCCATAAACACCATTCCTTAGCCTAATTATAGAACACTATTCATAGAACACTATTCACAGAATACTTACACTTAAACCAAAATCACCAAAACTCATACACTTGACCTTTCCCTCCCATTTTTCATTTTCTTTAACATTCAAAAAGTTACTGTTCATCCAGAGTTACTGTTCACAGTAGCTAAATTTCCCCAATTCTCATGGCAAACAAGTCCCCTTCCTCCCCAATTCCACCCCCAACACCATGGGAAAGTGCCAACAAAAAAATTCAAGAAGAACTTGATGAAGTAAAAAGAAATATGTCCAGCATGATGAAATTGATGGTTAACATGTCTAAGGACATTGTCCACCATGGGAAAGTGCCAACAAAAAAATTCAAGAAGAACTTGATGAAGTAAAAAGAAATATGTCCAGCATGATGGAATTGATGGTTAACATGTCTAAGGACATTGCCAACCTTTCACAACCCAAACCCACATTTGAGGAAACCCTACAACCACCTCCATGGGATGGTTGTCCACACTACCACCAACGAACCATCCTTAGGACACCATTGTATATGGAAAACCTAGGAGATAGTAATGATTCATCTAGTGAATCCGAAGTGCCTAGGAGGAGAAGGTTTGATGATGATAGGGGTCTTAAAGTAGACTTACCCGAATTCAATGGAAGTCTTGACCCAAATGACTTCATTGATTGGTTGCATGAGATTGAACGGGTATTTGAATTTAAGGGCTACAATGATGAAAAGAGATGTAAAGTAGCCATATTAAAGTTCAAGGAGAATGCCTCTTTGTGGTGGGAAAATACAAGGAAGAAGAGAGAAAGAGAATGTAAGACTAGAATTAGGTCATGGGAGAAATTGAAGAGAGTGTTGAAGAAAAGGTTCTTGCCCGATAATCATAAACAAGACCTTTATCTTAAGCTCCATAATTTGAAGCAAGGAGATAGAAAAGTTGATGAGTATATTTGGGAGTTTGAAGGGTTGATGTTGAGAAGTGATATTCCCAAAGAGAAAGAGCATACAATTGCAAGGTTCATCGGCGGTTTGAGTAAGGACATTGCATACAAGCTTGAGTTGCAAGCTTACCATTCCTTTGGGGATGTTTGCAAGCTGTCCACAAGGATTGAAAAGCAATTGAAGAGCATGAAGTCCTTGGCCCCCAAGAAACTCTTTAAGGAAAGTAACTACCAAAGGGGTTCACCTTTCCTACTCCAAACCATATATGGCACCTATGGCTTATGATAAAAACAAAGCCAATGAAACACCAAAGAAGAAAATAGGTTTTGTGAAGAATGATGCTCCACGGCCTGATTTGAAGAACAAGAAGTGTTTCAAGTGTCAAGGTTATGGACACTTCCAAGCAAATTGTCCAAACTGAAGAGTTAAGACTCTTAGAGAGATAAATGAGATGATGATGCTTGTCAAAGAGATTCTAGTGAAGAAGAGGAAGTAGATGAGAGTGAGAATGAGGTTATTGAGGAAGCTGATAGTGGAGAGATGCTTATGCTCAAGAAGTTGCTTTATACTCAAGTAAACCTTCAGAGAACCAAAGGGAGAACTTGTTCCATACAAGGTGCACTATCAAGGGAAAAGTCTATTCAATGATCATTGATAGTGGGAGTTGTACCAATGTTGCTTCCACCAAACTTGTGGAGAAATTGGGCTACTGGTTGTGGGCATTCTCACCCATACAAGCTACAATGGTTGAGCAATGGAGACACCATACAAGTAGTCAAGCAGTAGTGGTACCATTCTCCATTGGGAAGAGCTATTCGGATGACGTACTTTGTGACATCATCCCATGGATGCTTGCAATTTTTATTGGAAGACCATGGTAATATGATAGAGAAGTGATCCATGATGGCCGCAAGAATACATACTCATTCAAGCTCAACAAGAAAACTGTTACCCTTGCACCCTTAGCCCCCACCCAAGCTATTATCCAAGCTTCCACATAAACAACTCCCCAAACACTTTCCAAACACTTTCCCAAACACATCCAAGGCACCCACCCATAAAATTTGAATAGCTTTAATATGTTGTTTATAATCACTTCAAATCATCTGAAGGTTGTGGGCATAGAGTAATTTTGGCTAATTAATCTTTTGGATATATAGATGCCAATAATCAACATTTTCGAGCAACCAGCCATGTCCGCCTATTTGATTTTCTAAATGCATCCTAAAAGATTTTAGAGGTTATTATAACAATTAATTTGCAGAATAAAAAACGAGATGTCGTTTAAGCTTCACATCTTAAACGACTTGCTTTACATTACCTTCATTCCTCTTGTCGACTTGTCCTTTATATACCACATTTACGAATTTATGGCATAACTAAAAATATCCCTTCTTCGTATTAGAGATTATGTCAAGTTTACTATATTTGTTCCATAGCCTTTTTGTTGGATTTTAAGTATAATTTTTTTATTTTAAAATATATTGTATATATGTTTGAACCAATGTTTTAATAACCGACCTAGGGTGAAACCTAGCAAAATGGCCGAGTCCGGGTCAACTGATACGGTCGAACGGTGATGTTAGCATGTCTAGAGGTTTAAAATCCCGCAAACACACCCTGTTATCTGTCAAATGCAAATCGATTGTCGACTGGTTGGCAGTGGCTACACACCAAATGCAAATCACACTCATCCTTTGACTCATTCCGTTTGAGTCTTCCTTAGCAAATCTACCATAGATCTGGCCAATCGAACCATTTTCACAAAAAAAAAAAAAAAAAAAAAAAAAAAAAAAAAATCACACACGCAACTATTAACCTAGGCCAAATAGGCATTTTCCAGTGTCGACAATCGCCTTACCAAAACCCATCTCACCCTCTGTTCGCCCCGCCAATCGCGCCAATAGCCCGCTATTATGGGCATGAACTTTTGCTTTTTTGGTTGTTTCACTCACTGGAAATCACCTGTTGCCACCTTTTGACTCATCAACACTTCTTCTTCAAAACCCTAACCTCCTCACCACCGTCTGCTCGCCGATCGCCGCCCTCCTCTCTAAGGTTTTCTGCATCGTGAATGGGGTTTTAAACTATTGACACAGGTGACCCCACCCAGAGAAGGCCCCGAGTCCTAGTCCGACTAGTTGAACCGACCAGGCCGGACTGGGTTTTAAAACAATGGTTTAAACATTGAAATGATCTATTTAATAGTGTTAATTATAGGTGAGAATTGTAGTTTTTGTTGAGGGTAACAAGGGTGGAATTAAATTCTCTTGAGTGCTATTATGCTTGAGTTTCATATGAATTAGTACACAAAAATAAAATCATATATATAAAATCAAATCAAATGGAAATTCATTACATAAAAATTTCACATGTTCTCAAAACAACATGACAAACATTATTGTTCAATTGAATTCTATTTTTAGTGCATAGTAATTAGATATGTTTAGACTTATTAAATTTATTCTTATATTTTAAACTAAATTTGTCACACAATCAACATAGTCTCTTAGATGATGCGTCCATGGCTCCATCTTTTTAAGGTCCAATGTTATATTAGGATTTTAATTATTTAAATTAAAGATGAGATACCATAAGGGAGAATCTAGATCCAGCTTGAAAGTTGTTATTGGAAATCCTTTTAGACATGCTACAAATTGATATCTTTTGCAACTCTTGTATTGTTTTGTAAGCATATTTAGGTATAATCTGCCAGAATTCACCAAGAAATTTAAAAAAAAAAAATGCCACCCCTTTGGTTTATCAAAAAAGATTTAAAATTCCTGTAACTATAAATTTTCAATTTCCTCTTAAGCAAAATTATTTATTAGTGTTGCTTTAACATGTCTCTGGATGATGTCGTGAACGTTGCATCTAGTGTCAAAGGATGGATTAACTACCAAGTCAAAATGTATACCAAACGGAAGATCAATCTGGAATTTTTCCCACTCCTGTTTAGCACAATTAACGGTAATAATGTTGATTCTAGAACCACCATTTGTGGCCTGATGATAAAAGAGCAAAGGAGTACAACAAGGGTTCTGAGTTTGAGTTCTTTGAGTATTAATAGGGGTGGTCACTGAAAGGATCTATCCAACCGTTTACTCCAGGACCTCGGAAGATTAATTAAGTTACACGCAAACTGACCCAGACACCATCAATCATAAAAAAAAAAAAAAAAAAAAAAAAAAAAAAAAAAAAAAATTAATTGTGATTCTAGTACAATACCAATTGGTAAGATTTTGAACAGTCATATAAGGGACCAAGGCCTTCTGGTGCCTGGTGGTGGGGAATCGTAGAGTGCCATGCAAAGACAAGCAACTGTAGTTCTCATAGTTAAATTATTAACTTTAACATGTGTAAGCATATTTTTTAAAAGGAAAAGCTGTCTAAATAAATGGTTCTAACATTAATATTAACATTTATCTAGAGGGCAGGGTACCATAAATTCCAACAAACCAAATCTCTTATGAAGTCTCTTGTTTTCAAAGAATATGTCCATACACCTAACCAACAAAAAAAGACATGGCAGCAATCAGCTATTCCCTTATTCCCCCCATATAAATTTGCACTATCCCGTCATAGATGAATGCAACTGACCTGAAAGCAAGAATTAATACTATAGGAAGAGAGATTTAAAAAGAGAGAACGAAATGGGCTCCTGGGTTCAACTTCTGCTTCTTGTAGCATGCATTTTTCCAGCTCTGGTTGAATGCAGAGTTCGCCACTACAAGTTCAATGTAAGTACATTAATTGCTTCATACTTTCATTCTGCTACTAAATTAAACCAAGACTGAATATCAATATGTGTCGCTTATTAGAAACTTGTGCATCCAATTTATTAGTTGATAAAACAGATGTTTGGTGTCCTTTTGGGTGACTTATACAGGTAGTGATGAAAAACTCAACCAAACTATGTTCGACAAAGCCCATTGTCACTGTTAATGGGAGTTTCCCAGGACCAACTCTTTATGCCAGGGAAGATGATACTGTGCTCGTCAAGGTCGTCAACCATGTCAAATATAATGTTTCTATCCACTGGTGAGAATTCTTAAGATGATTCATTCAATCTTTAACATAATTAAATGTAATATTGATTTATTTGATTACACTTAATTTTCCAGGCATGGTATCCGACAACTGAGAACCGGCTGGGCTGATGGACCAGCATATATCACACAGTGTCCAATTCAGCCTGGGCATACCTACATATACAATTTCACAATTACAGGCCAACGAGGCACGCTTCTCTGGCATGCATATATTCTCTGGCTGAGGTCCACTGTCCATGGTGCCATTGTTATCTTGCCTAAGCGTGGAGTTCCATATCCCTTCCCACAACCCCACAAGGAAAAGGTTATTTTAGTTGCTAAGTGGTGGAAATCAGACACTGAAACCGTTATCAATCAAGCTCTCAAATCCGGATTGGCACCTAATGTCTCTGATGCTCACACAATAAACGGCCAGCCAGGGCCCGTATCTAGTTGTTCTTCACAGGGTAGAAATTATGTGAATCAACTTTTGTTTGGTAACAGTCATTAGGAAGGTAACTTTATAATATTCCGAACTCCTTTTCTGTCATGTGCAGGGGGCTATACATTGCCTGTGGAAAACGGCAAAACCTACCTTCTTCGCTTGATCAATGCTGCACTCAATGAAGAGCTTTTCTTCAAGATAGCAGGGCACAAACGCACTGTGGTGGAAGTTGATGCAACTTACGTAAAACCATTCAAAACCGACACTGTTGTAATTGCCCCAGGCCAAACCACTAATGTCTTAGTTACTGCTGACCAAAAAGCTGGAAAGTACCTTGTTGCAGTCTCTTCTTTCATGGACGCTCCAATTGCAGTCGACAACGTGACGGCAACTGCCACATTGCACTATTCAGGCACGCTTGCTAGCAAACCCACAACTCTCACGAAGCCTCCTCCACAAAATGCCACCGCAGTTGCCAATAACTTTATCGATTCTCTTCGTAGCCTTAATTCCAAAAAAAAAATGAATGTTGATTCTGTACATACAATGAGCTACAATGGTTGAGCAATGGAGACACCATACAAGTAGTCAAGCAAGTAGTGGTACCATTCTCCATTGGGAAGAGCTATTCGGATGACGTACTTTGTGACATCATTCCCATGGATGCTTGCAATCTTTTACTTGGAAGACCATGGTAATATGATAGAGAAGTGATCCATGATGGCCGCAAGAATACATACTCATTCAAGCTCAACAAGAAAACTGTTACCCTTGCACCCTTAGCCCCCACCCAAGCTATTATCCAAGCTTCCACATAAACAACTCCCCAAACACTTTCCCAAACACTTTCCCAAACACCATCCAAGGCACCAACCCATAAAATTTTGAATAGCTTTAATATGTTGTTTATAATCACTTCAAATCATCTGAAGGTTGTGGGCATTAGAGTAATTTTGGCTAATTAATCTTTTGGATATATAGATGCCAATAATCAACATTTTCTGAGCAACCAGCCATGTCCGCCTATTTTGATTTTCTAAATGCATCCTAAAAGATTTTAGAGGTTATTATAACAATTAATTTGCAGAATACAAAACGAGATGTCGTTTAAGCTTCACATCTTAAACGACTTGCTTTACATTCACCTTTCATTCCTCTTGTCGACTTGTCCTTTATATACCACATTTACGAATTTATGGCATAACTAAAAATATCCCTTTCTTCGTATTAGAGATTATGTCAAGTTTACTATATTTGTTCCATAGCCTTTTTGTTGGATTTTTAAGTATAATTTTTTTATTTTAAAATATATTGTATATATGTTTGAACCAATGTTTTAATAACCGACCTAGGGTGAAACCTAGCAAAATGGCCGAGTCCCGGGTCAACTGATACGGTCGAACCGGTGATGTTAGCATGTCTAGAGGTTTAAAATCCCGCAAACACACCCCTGTTATCTTGTCAAATGCAAATCGATTGTCGACTGGTTGGCAGTGGCTACACACCAAATGCAAATCACACTCATCCTTTGACTCATTCCGTTTGAGTCATTCCTTAGCAAATCTACCATAGATCTGGCCAATCGAACCATTTTTCATAAAAAAAAAAAAAAAAAAAAAAAAAAAAATCACCACACGCAACTATTAACCTAGGCCAAATAGGCATGTTTCCAGTGTCGACAATCGCCTTACCAAAACCCATCTCACCCTCTGTTCGCCCCGCCAATCGCCGACAATAGCCCGCTATTATGGGCATGCAACTTTTGCCTTTTTTGGTTGTTTCACTCACTGGAAATCACCTCTGTTGCCACCTTTTGACTCATCAACACTTCTTCTTCAAAACCCCTAACATCCTCACCACCGTCTGCTCGCCGATCGCCGCCCTCCTCTCTAAGGTTTTCTGCATCGTGAATTTGGGGTTTTAAACTATTGACACAGGTGACCCCACCCAGAGAAGGCCCCGAGTCCTAGTCCGACTAGTTGAACCGACCAGGCCGGACTGGGTTTTAAAACAATGGTTTAAACATTGAAATGATCTATTTAATATGTGTTAATTATAGGTGAGAATTGTAGTTTTTGTTGACGGGTAACAAGGGTGGAATTAAATTCTCTTGAGTGCATATTATGCTTGAGTTTCATATGATATTAGTACACAAAAAATAAAATCATATATATAAAATCAAATCAAATGGAAATTCATTACATAAAAATTTCACATGTTCTCTAAAACAACATGACAAACATTATTGTTCAATTGAATTCTATTTTTAGTGCATAGATAATTAGATATGTTTAGACTTATTAAATTTATTCTTTATATTTTAAACTAAATTTGTCACACAATCAACATAGTCTCTTAGATGATGCGTCCATGGCTCCATCTTTTTAAGGTCCAATGTTAATATTAGGATTTTTAATTATTTAAATTAAAGATGAGATAACCATAAGGGAGAATCTAGATCCAGCTTGAAAGTTGTTATTGGAAATCCCTTTTAGACATGCTACCAAATTGATATCTTTTGCAACTCTTGTATTGTTTTGTAAGCATATTTAGGTATAATCTGCCAGAATTCACCAAGAAATTTAAAAAAAAAAAATGCCACCCCTTTGGTTTATCAAAAAAGATTTAAAATTCCTGTAACTATAAATTTTCAATTTCCTCTTAAGCAAAATTATTTATTAAGTGTTGCTTTAACATGTCTCTGGATGATGTCGTGAACCGTTGCATCTAGTGTCAAATGGATGGATTAACTACCAAGTCAAAATGTATACCAAACGGAAGATCAATTCTTGGAATTTTTCCCACTCCTGTTTTAGCACAATTAACGGTAATAATGTTGATTCTAGAACCACCATTTGTGGCCTGATGATAAAAGAGCAAAGGAGTACAACATATGGGTTCTGAGTTTGAGTTCTTTCGAGTATTAATAGGGGTGGTCACTGAAAGGATCTATCCAACCGTTTACTCCAGGACCTCGGAAGATTAATTAAGTTACACGCAAACTGACCCAGACACCATCAATCATAAAAAAAAAAAAAAAAAAAAAAAAAAAATTAATTGTTGATTCTAGTACAATACCAATTGGTAAGATTTTGAACAGTCATATAAGGGACCAAGGCCTTCTAGTGCCTGGTGGTGGGGAATCGTAGAGTGCCATGCAAAGACAAGCAACTGTAGTTCTCATAGTTAAATTATTAACTTTAACATGTGTAAGCATATTTTTTAAAAGGAAAAACTGTCTAAATAAATGGTTCTAACATTAATATTAACATTTATCTAGAGGGTAGGGTACCATAAATTCCAACAAACCAAATCTCTTATGAAGTCTCTTGCTTTCAAAGAATATGTCCATACACCTAACCAACAAAAAAAGACATGGCAGCAATCAGCTATTCCCTTATTCCCCCCATATAAATTTGCACTATCCCGTCATAGATGAATGCAACTGACCTGAAAGCAAGAATTAATACTATAGGAAGAGAGATTTAAAAAGAGAGAACGAAATGGGCTCCTGGGTTCAACTTCTGCTTCTTGTAGCATGCATTTTTCCAGCTCTGGTTGAATGCAGAGTTCGCCACTACAAGTTCAATGTAAGTACATTAATTGCTTCATACTTTCATTCTGCTACTAAATTAAACCAAGACTGAATATCAATATGTGTCGCTTATTAGAAACTTGTGCATCCAATTTATTAGTTGATAAAACAGATGTTTGGTGTCCTTTTGGGTGACTTATACAGGTAGTGATGAAAAACTCAACCAAACTATGTTCGACAAAGCCCATTGTCACTGTTAATGGGAGGTTCCCAGGACCCACTCTTTATGCCAGGGAAGATGATACTGTGCTCGTCAAGGTCGTCAACCATGTCAAATATAATGTTTCTATCCACTGGTGAGAATTCTAAAGATGATTCATTCAATCTTTAACATAATTAAATGTAATGTTGATTTATTTGATTACACTTAATTTTCCAGGCATGGTATCCGACAACTGAGAACCGGCTGGGCTGATGGACCAGCATATATCACACAGTGTCCAATTCAGCCTGGGCATACCTACATATACAATTTCACAATTACAGGCCAACGAGGCACGCTTCTCTGGCATGCATATATTCTCTGGCTGAGGTCCACTGTCCATGGTGCCATTGTTATCTTGCCTAAGCGTGGAGTTCCATATCCCTTCCCACAACCCCACAAGGAAAAGGTTATTTTAGTTGCTGAGTGGTGGAAATCAGACACTGAAACCGTTATCAATCAAGCTCTCAAATCCGGATTGGCACCTAATGTCTCTGATGCTCACACAATAAACGGCCAGCCAGGGCCCGTATCTAGTTGTTCTTCACAGGGTAGAAATTATGTGAATCAACTTTTGTTTGGTAACAGTCATTAGGCAGGTAACTTTATAATATTCCGAACTCCTTTTCTGTCATGTGCAGGGGGCTATACATTGCCTGTGGAAAACGGCAAAACCTACCTTCTTCGCTTGATCAATGCTGCACTCAATGAAGAGCTTTTCTTCAAGATAGCAGGGCACAAACTCACTGTGGTGGAAGTTGATGCAACTTACGTAAAACCATTCAAAACCGACACTGTTGTAATTGCCCCAGGCCAAACCACTAATGTCCTAGTTACTGCTGACCAAAAAGCTGGAAAGTACCTTGTTGCAGTCTCTTCTTTCATGGACGCTCCAATTGCAGTCGACAACGTGACGGCAACTGCCACATTGCACTATTCAGGCACGCTTGCTAGCACACCCACAACTCTCACGAAGCCTCCTCCACAAAATGCCACCGCAGTTGCCAATAACTTTATAAATGTTAATTGCTTTGAATTTTATATATGCAGGAGTTTGGTTCATGCACTGTCACTTGGAAGTGCATACAACATGGGGACTGAAGATGGCATTCTTGGTTGACAACGGCAAAGACCCAGATCAGTCACTTCTACCACCTCCAAGCGATCTTCCAAACTGTTAAAGCACTCAAAGCAATTTATAGAAAATACAGAGAGTTTCCAGGACGAGTAATGAGATTATGAGATATACAGAAGAAGTTTACAAGAGAGAGCTAATGACAAAGCGATGTACCGGATTCAATATTATTTCTTGAGAAAAATTGCAAATTAAGTTTACTCAAGCATTTTTGAATAAATAATTGTACGAAACTTTGTTAAAGAAATTTACATGGAATTTTTTTTGAGGAACTTGACAAAACTTAGCTTTTCCAAAAGAAATCATCTTGTGATTCTTAATTCCTGTGCTAGATTGAAATAACAAAACAAGGCTCCACCTCATATTGATGATCTGATGTCATTTCAAGAAAGAAAATGAGGGAAACCATATGTTTCTTTCAAAAGAGAAAGTGGGAAACTGGCCTTATGGCTCAACATAATATTCTACGGTTTTGTTTTATAAACTTATGTTTTCCACATCAATATAAGTGCTCTCACTGTCATCCGGTGTCTGTCATTTTACATAAATAAGTAATCAATATGACAAAAATATTCATCTATGACTACAACAAACAATGTAAAAGTTCCCGAAAATGGTCAAGGGCTGTGGTGACTTTTCTTCAGATCCCTCTAACTTGATCAAGGTATATGATTTTAAGATCCCTTGGGTTGGAAATCCCCATAATTGGGTTGAGAGATTTGGATTTCCAAGATTCCTCTAACTCCAAAACTAGTGATGGCAATGGGTCAGGTCGGGCCGGGACTGGGTATCCCTTAGCCTAGGCCCAAGCCCGTCACGGGTATGACAACCTATTTTTATAATGTGAATTTTTAAATATTAATAAATTTCAATTTTTTTTATATTTTTAATTTTAGGAACAATTTTTAAATATTAATTTATTTTTGAATACTCACCAAATATATAACTAACTTTCTACAAAGTGCATCCATCCATCCATCCATCCATGTAGGGTTTGGGAAAAAGAGTATATATATATATATATGTAGGATAATCTTGTAATTAAATATATAATATAAGGGTAATTTAGTATAATTAATACTAAAATTGTCGGGTCGGGCCGAGCCGGGCCAACCCTGAAGACATACCTAAGCCCGGCTCGTACCTGAGGTCGGGTCTTAAAATCAAGCCTAGGTCCAAGCCCACGAACATCGGGTAAAGCCTAACCTTTTCGGGACGGGCCGAGCTGAGTACCTAGAAATATCGGGCCCATTGTCATCTCTATCCAGAACCCTGCAACCCCGGTTTTAGAGGTTTGAGGAGTTTTGGAGAATTCATTCTCTATATCATCATAATGAAACATTTATTTGGGTTCAAAATCTTATCCATAACCAAATTTACTATTTTTCGAACATTTTTACAAGAAAGAATAATAATATTTACTAATAGACATCATTTTCATTCAATATTTTAACACATAATACAAAATGAAAAATATCTACATTAAATCAAAGAACTCTAATTTTTTCAAATTATGAAGGGGTCTAACTTTTTAATCTACAATAGAAATTAATAAATAATTATCGCCAATGTCCGTTAGCTTAAATAAGATGTAGTTTGGATTGGAACATTGAGAACGTGGGTATTTTGATCATTAATCTAACTAAATGGTCAATTCAATAAGGATGAGTATGTGATATTTTTGCTGGACCCGTCAAATGTGATTAAATTTATTATCATATCTCCTATCAACCATTTCACACGTATACAAAAAGACAAAAAATAAACAGATAATGCTAAATACAATCTTTTAGTCGCTCCTCCATTAATCATTTAACACTCTTAAAAAAATAAAAAAAGAAGTAAAAAGACATGTTCCCACCCAAGGTTTGGCAAAATTAAAGTTTCCACCCATAGTTTTATTAATTTTAGATTTTCACCCTTAAACTGACACCATAGCGATTTTTATCCCTAAATTAATAAATTACTTATCCTTAAATTAATAAATTACCTTTTTAACCCTCAAATTAATAAATGGTGCATTTTAACAAGAGACAACACATGTTAGCAAACGTTGCCACCTGCTTTTTATGCCATTTTTTGACGACAGCGACTTTCCTCACTACCACCATCCTTTTTCTTGTGCTTCACACACCAAAACCCCTCTTACCCCGCCCTCGCTGACTATAACAATGGTCAATGGCCAAATTTTGGGTGATTTGTTGCTCACGAAACCATCCCTCCATTTTTTACCAAAACCGACCACTAAAATCCAATCTCTCACCACTCATAGACTCACCAGCCTCTCTTCTTCAAAAGCCTCAACATTCTTGATCGAGTTAGCTCCCCAATCACTGATGACCTCTCCTAGGGTTTCTTGCATGATTTTGTGAGTTGGGGTTGAAATTGGAGTTTTTTTTGGGAGTTGATTGGGTGAACTGGTAGTCTCTTTGGAGTGATTGATTGTTTGGGAGTATTTCTTTACTATTTGGGTGTCTTTTCTGGCCGATTTTCCTACGGTCAGCGACTTACCATTTTACTTCAAATCTGTGCACATCAAGTGTTTGTGAAATTGCCCCAGCCAACCCCGCCAGATAAGGGTGTGGAAATCCGGTTAACCGAACCAGATTGCCCACTTTTCAAACCGAACCGGTTTTTCGGTTCAAGTGATAATCCAAATCGAAACTAGACTGGATTATTCTTGAACCAGTTATTAACTAAACCGAATTATTGGTTCAGTTACTGGTTTATAAACCGGTTTTATAAAACTACCTCTAAATCAGTAAATCTAATTCTAATTTCTAAATATAATCCAATTTACCTTTACACATACCACAATTTTTCACCGTTCTAATTCAAAAATACATACTCTCAATTATCGAATAAGTAAACTAGCCCCTTCAATTTGATGGAAAATTTCCAGTTCACCATCAGTTCATTCCAAGTGCCCATAATGATAGAGACTCTATCAAACCCTCATACATTCCTCAACAAACCATACATTTCTCAACAAATCATTAAACCGAACTAAAAAATCGGTTTTGTCAGTATCAAAAATTGAAATCGAATCGGTTAATTCAAAAAACTAGTTTTTCGGTCCAATTTCAAGGTTTGGTTCAGTTTTTAGTTTTTTATTTTTTTCAGCCTTACCACCCACCTTAATAGATTAAAAATGATAACTTTACCATTTAATCATTATATTAAACAATTTTCTGTTAATTTAAGGGTAGAAATTTGGGATATTTTAAACCAGGGGTGGAAATTTACAATTTCTCCAAACCTTGGGTGGGAACATGCCGTTTAAAAAAAAAAAAATTTGTCTCCTACATGCTTGTCATAATAAGAGTTGAAAGAGTGAGAAAGATAGTGTAAAAGAGGGTGTTTCTAACACTTCTTCTACCTTCAAAATCACAAGCAAAGATCAATCGATACAGCAAGAGTAGATTAATCCCTTAGAAGATAATTGGGCTTCATTCTTTGGAAAAAGGCTTATACCTGCATGGCTAGGTCCCATTAAATAATTAACTAGTTATTCTATTCAAAGAAAAAGCCTTGGGCACCATAGTGGTTTAGAAAGAAGTGACAGTTCTGTACAATAGTAAATGACAAGGTTTGCCTAATTGATACTTTTCCACCCAAAAAAGTTTAAAATAGCACTTTTTCACGCAAAATTAATATTCTATTACTATTCAAAGCCAGTTTCGGCGGCAAAAATTATCCCCGTCACCATCATTTGAACTCCAATCTCCTCTATACAAAAACCCTCTTACTTCGGCACCTGATTTCTCACTGATTTTCGGTCATTGCAAAGTTAGCGTTTCCAACTAATTTTGACGATGAATATTCAATCGATCACCACCATTCGATCCACCAGCCTCCACTCTACAAAAAATTCTTACTCTGACTCCTGGTAACTAGTCGAATGTCAGCTTAGAAAGTGAAGTGTATTTTGGGTATTTAATAAAATATAAATATTGGGTGGGAAAGTGGTATTTTGAAACTTTTTGGGTGATAAAGTCAGTCAAGCAAACTTTGGTGGTAAAAAAACGTTTACTCCAATGCAAAACGATCAAGTTTAGTTGCACACAGGCTTACTGAAAAAATCCTCAGCATGTTGCAAATAATCATGCTTATTGTGAAATTAACCCAGTTTTATATGATTTAACTTTTTTTTTTTTTTTAACTGGATATTATTATTCACAAGTGCACTTGCACATGAACCACTTCAATATTTTGCTTTTATTAATTAGACATTTTTATGGTAGAAAGGATTATTATAAGCTTTTAATAAAAAATAAGATAACTATAATCATTAATCAGCGGTCTTCTAGATCCAGCTTGATAGATCTTATTAGAAATGCTCTGGAGACTTGCCACCAAATACTATATATCGTTTGCAACTCGTGTTTTGTAGGCATATTTGGTACAATCTGGCACAGCATCCACCAAGAAATAGTTAAAATTTGCAGGAATTTTGCTTAAAACATACTTCACAACTATATCACTACATGAGTAACTCAACCCACCTTTTCTGATGATTTCATCAATCAACTCATCAAAACTAACTTCTGTACTCACAGCAATTGCTTTAACTTGTTTACTCTTCCCAATCCACACCCATCAACTTTCTTCCTCTACCCACTCACCAAAATATTCAACACCCAAAATAACTTGTCACATGTCTAATAATAGCCAAGTACCTATAATGCAAGAAAACAAGAATTATTAACTGATATATTAAGGGTTGCCAGATCTTAAAAAGTATCTACAGAGTCACTTAAGTGATATGGTGTATCGCTTAAGCAATTTGGTATATCACTTACTGGATCACTTAAGCGATCTAGTATAAATAAGCCTAACCGCTTAAGCATTTTTCTACCATATACCTGATCGCTTAAGCAATCTGTAGCCATATACCAGACTTATAGCAGATCGCTTAAGCGATCTTCTGTCATATACCTGATCGCTTAAGCGATCTTCAATTTGCTGCATTATATAAAACATACTAGATCGCCTAAGTGATACACTAGATCGCTTAAGCGATCATCAAATCCCGAACACATTTTCAGTCATCTCCACCTACAATAGGTGCTACCACCTCCAACTACCCATAATGCAAGAAAATATTCAACAAATTTCACTCATTTCAATTTGTATTACTTCAAACACAACCAAACAACCTAAACAACTAAATCAAAATCATAACCCAAACTCAATCCATCATTAAATCTTTGTAAATCGAAATATAAAATGCAAAGAGGTGATACACATACTTGGACGAAGTGTCAGTAGGAGGGGGAGGCGAATCTGTGGCAGAGAAGATGTTAATGGCTGAGGAAGAAGAAGAAGAAGATGTAGAGGAAGGATGAAGAAGAAGATGTAGATGAAGCTTAGAAGAAATAGCAACCAGGGGAGGGATGCGTAAATGGTGGGAGGAAGAAGAAGGAGGTGTTTGGGTTTGTTTACAAGAATTTCAGGTTTTTTGGGACATATTATAATTTTTAAAAGATTACACAATACTTCATTAATCCTAATTAACCACTAATCATGTTTAATTAACCTTAATCGACATTAAAACTATTTACTTAACACTTTAAAACTACATAGCCTTTTAATTAAATTTGAACTTCGTTTGGAATCTCCCATGTTGAAACTTGAAAGTAATTACTAATTACAGGGATATGGTCCCAAATATCATCATTGACTTTCCCCAAACAATAATCTTCCTTCATACGACAACTAACTATGAAACAACAAATCTCCCAGGGTGTGTTTGTTTTGTTATTTTGGATAGGATTTTGGGAATAATATTGGGTAGTTGAATAGGGTGAGTATTACAAGGTAAAATTTAAAAATTAACAAAAAAACCCCTTAGATTTGCTAATTTAACTAAACAACCCAATATATAAAAAATTTGTAAAATGACAAAAACACCCCCACCCACCACAATGCCAGATTCCGGCCACCACCGCCAGAATCTGGCAAAATCTGCCATTACGACTCAGATCGGTCGTATCTTGCCGATGGTTTGTTGATCTAGCCGGAAAAGGCCAGATCTACTGCCAGATCTGATCGTTAACGGTCGCAAAAGGCCAGATCTAGCCGTCAGAGATGGCTAAAGAGTTGGTCGTCGTTGACCGTCAACGACGGCCATTTCTTTGGCTGTTGTTGATGGCCAGATCCCAGATCGGTGAATAATGTTTGAAAAGTAACCTGCCCGACCCAACCCGTGGCGGGCTAGTGGTTTTGACGGGTTTGTCACTTGTTAGGGTTGGCTAGCCCAGCCCGGCCCGCCAACCCTAACCCGCTGGGTTAGGTTGCGGGTCGAGTCAGGTTAGCCCCCTTTTTTGATTTGTTTTGTTTTCTTTAGTTAACTTTTCAAATGAATAATTAACATTTATAAATGAATAAATGTAATTGTTTTTAGTTAACTTTTCAAATATCAATAATTCAATTAAATTAATTTTTTTTTTTTTGTTAACATTTCAAATATTAATTCAATTTTAATACAATAAAATTGTAATATAAGAAAAATTAGATTTATTCATTTATCAAAAAATAAAATAAGAAATTACGACAATTATTGCCTCGTTAAACACCTCACCAAGAAAAACCCAATGGGACAAAAACTATTAGTAAACGGTCCCGTATACGCAGCGGAAACAAAAATTATAATATAACAGGATCGTTTGTGAGCCAAGATCAAGGGTATGATTTTACAATTTATATTAAATAAAATCTGCAGAAATATTCAACATGAGTTAAGAGAAACAAACGCACGTTTGGAGGCTCCACCACGATTGTCTTTGAACGTTTTGCTACCGATCCAAGTGTAGGATCGAACTTGCGTAGTCTACACGAAGACAATCTCAAAAGAATCAAAGAGGGATTTGCTAGATCCTCTTTGGCTTCAAGATTAAGAAGAAAACAAATCAACTGAAATTGATTTTAGGCTAAGGTGTTTCTGCCGTGGGAGTGAAAAGAGAAGGCTCTGTGTGTGTGTTATTTTCAAAGAAAAATCAATTCATCATATTTTAATTAACACACACTTCTTTTTTATAATAAAATCAAAGTTGCCCTAATCCCATACGGATAGGCTTGGGCTCCAACCCAAACGCCCCATGTTGCCAAACACTCCCAATTTGATTTATTTTATTTTCCATCATTATCTCAATTAAAATCAATTAATATATATTTAAATATATATAACATTTAACAATAATGATAATATATTTAAATATGTGCGAACACACATTTAAAGTAATTTTACTTATTAATTTTTCTAACAAATTAAATAAAGGCTACAAACTCAGCAAATTTAATTGCACTGTGAATTACCAAAATACCCTTTCGCCTTAAAAGACGAAAACGTCCTTCTTTCTCTTGGATCTTAAATTGTCTTCTATGTGTGTGACCCATAGGTCTTATCATACGGCATGTATAGTATGCGATTAACACCATAATCGTCTCACTAATACCAGACCAAGATTGGCCCCTAGCAAGGCATCATGGCCACCCGATAGATTCGGATTCAGCAAAGTAGCTACCTGTCAACGATATGGTTACCGTGCAATCAATCTTTCATCTACGTTATCTCGACGTGACGAAGGCATAGAAATAGTGTCAACTTCGGTTACCCTCGATATTATTTATCAGTTTCTGGACACATGACCCGTATTATAAACTGGATAGAGCAACAACTCAATCCACTGTGCTGGATAGAGCAACAACTCAATCCCACTGTGGCCACAGTTTTAGTGTCATTGTCATATACTGAATTGCGTCGTGAGATAACTTTCTCCCATACCCGGGAGTGATGAATCCTCTGTCAATCCACCATAGTCTTAATAACATCCTTGATGCAGCCAATCACCACCGTATTGACAGCTCTGAAAAGAACTGCGTTAGACTAGTGGCAAACTACACCAATCGGTGCACAAGGCGCTCCGGTGATCTCAAGTCTAAGGATCACATGCACCACCATTCGTTAGAGGATTTGTTCCATAGACACTGGGGGTTACCATCCTATGGAATCTCTGGTGGGTCAGTCCAGTGAACTTGCTGTGGTGTATCGCCTACAGCAAGCACCATGTGTTTCACCAGTGTAACGTCCCACTTGAGGTACGTACTTAAGATTTACTGTATTACTTAACAGTTCATTAATTCAGTTTCAATTGAGTTTGTAGTTTTATTGGTTAAGTGTTTGCCTTGGTTTTGGTTGAGATTTGGTGAATTTTGGAAATCAATCTGCCGGGGAAAGGAGAATCTTCGCGGCGGCGATGAGGTGCTGCACCCAGGGTAGGTTATGCCGTGTTTCGCCAGGGTGACGGAGTGTTCTTCGCCGCGGCGAAGAGCTTAACAAAAAAATTTCTTGAGCTTCTAGAGAATTCTTCCTTTGGGGCATAATGACCTTTCACCCCCAATTAGAGGAAAAGTAGGGAGTAAAATGAAAAGAAATTAGTAGAGAATGTGTTGGTAATAAGGATGTATTTGTAAAGAATCAAAAGATATAGATGGAATTTTTAAGGAAGAGCAAGGGCAAATGGGAAACTATATATTATATATAATATATATATATATATATATATATTATGTAATAAGAGCTCAAGAGTAGAAACCCTAGCATCTATCCTCCATTCATGCCATTCTCTACTCAAATCTCTCAAATTCTTCACTAGATTTCCAAGGAAATTCATAGATTTTGGGTATTTTTGAGTGGATTTTCAATCCTAAGCATCCAAAGGTAAGATTCTTGCATCAAGATGTGAGATTAAATTTTAAAGTTTTGAATTCTTATGGTTTTATATGCTTAGGGTTTAAGAGGAAATGGAATTCTATCAAGGAGAGATTATAGTGTTGGAGTTGCTCAAATTCAAGGTAAGTAAATCCAAACTAAATTGAGATTTAAGAACTTATTTGAGTAGAAATTGTGTATGTATATGTATGTATTATGCTTGCTGAGAAATTGAGATGTTATGAGTATGTATCTATGTTGATATGAATTTAATTGAGTTATGAGAAGTGTTGTGATTGTATGAGGATGAGTTGAGTTTGATTGAAGTTGGAGGGAGTTATGAGCAAACCCTATGGGAGTGTTTTTGCCTTGACAGGGAATTAGAGTGTATGAAGGAGTTTTTCTCTCATTTTGGCTGATTAAAGAGAAGAGTAGAGTTATAGATAAGTAGAGCTTGGGTATGCACATGAGTTATTTGAGGAAATGCCTAAGTGAAATCTACCCTGTCACAGTTGTAACTTTCTAAGTGAATTTTGGGCATCTTACGGATTGAACTGGGCTAAAACCAAAACATCAAAATTGTAGCCCTGTTTTTAAGCTTTACAACGAGACCAAAACCGTTGCAATCCAATGTGTATAACGCAAGTTATGCCTTTTTTAGTGTAACCTGTGCAGAATGACGATTTTAGAGCAACATTGCATTTGTTCATTTCATGAGTGCATTAATAAGCATGAATCATCCATCTGCATTAGTTATGCATTAGAGAAAGAGTAGAAAAAGAGTAGAGAACTTTGAGTGTGAGCTTTCTTAAGATAAAAGAGAGAGAAAAAGAGAAGAGAGTAGGTTGTGCGATGGGGAACCCGTGAGTTATGGGTAGAGTATTCCCGCATGTACGCCGCATTGAGAGAGCGGCATGAGTATGAGAGAGAGAAGTGGTGTAGCCCGTAAGAGTGCATGCAGATGAGGGCTATACCCGAGAGTACCCGAGAGAGAGAGATTATACACTCACATGGCCAAGAGTTCTGAATCCATGCATAACCGAGTCCGATCGGCTAGAATAAGTAGAAGTGACGTAGAGTGGGAGCGAGTCCCGGCCGTGCCTCCGGTAAGATGAGGCCGTGACTACTAAAGAGAGTTAGTAGAAAAAGTTATGAGAAAGAGAAAATAGAGAGAAGTGTAAGAGAGAGAGTAAACGAGAATTGCAAGGAAAGAATTAGAGAGAGATAGTTACAGGGATAGATGCGTAGAGGATTTACTTACTGAGCATTATTTGTGCTCACCCCATTGTTTTTCATATTTTGTAGGATCTAGGTGAGGACACGGTCGGATGGACGTCGGCAAGCGAAGGGAGATGGCTACACTGTCCATCTTATTTTTGATGTTTTGTACATGTTACAATGTTTGTGAAAAGAATGTTTATGTACATATATATGTTTAATGAAAGAAAAATTTGGGTCCAACTATTTATGTTATTTTACATGTGTTTTCATTATGTGCATATTTTATGAGTATTTGAATAGAATGGAGTTATTACAACCAGGTTGTCACCATACAACCAGGTTGTCACCAAACAACCTTGACAAGTGAGATCAGTCACTGTCTTTCGACAGGGTCGTTCAACACTATGATAGCCTTACCGTATTATCTGTGCCCTTACTTCAGAATAATACTGGGGCTACGGACGTTTCTAGAATGGCCACCATATGTGCTCATAGGGTTCTCACTATCAAGATTTGAAACATTTGATACCCTCGTCACGGTTCTACCATTCTAAGGACATATATCAATACATATTGCAATAATAATGATTTACGCGATATAGAATAAAATGCCTTTTATTGATCAATGAACATTATTACAAATAGTCAATTTTACAATAATTGATTGGCTCTAGGGCATCTACTCTAACAAAAACTTGATAAAGAAAAAAAATGCAATAATTGACAATTAATTTACAAGTTACAATTTACAAAACAACTAATTTGGGGGTTGACTAGGACCTCTCTCATCCGTATCATCTACATTACAAAATTGAAATGATTCTATCAAAGTATCGTCGACAACCTCATATTGATCTTGAAGGCGCAACCGTTCCTAATCTCGAAGACATGTGAGGACTTCAATCATTTTTTGTGAAAGTTTAGTCCTCCTTTCATTTAAAATTATTCCACTTGCACTAAATGTTTGTTCGGATGAGACGGTTGAGACATGAACAGCGAAAACATCCAAGGAAAGTGTTGATAATACCGAAAAAATACATTTTCTGGTTTTCCAATATTCTAAGACATCAAAGTTGGCTCTTCGTTGTGGATCTGCTAGTAACATTTTGGGGGTTCCCAAATATTGTTGAAGCTTGTTACTCTATGACTGAATGGGGGATAGTATATTCGTTGTTGGTGCTTCTGAAGAGAAAGGCTGTGCTTCGGATTTGGGTCCTCTTCGGCCTATTAAGTGCACTCCAGGAGTAGAAGTCTTCATTTGTTTCTTCTGATGCAACTTCCCTGGGTATTTAGGCTCTTTACGGGTTCCTATACCTGTTTTCATATTGGAAATATACCTCTGCAAGACAATTTCTTACCTCTCCTAGTTGATTGGCATATGTTTCGTTTTGTAAATTTTCAGATAATGTGTCTAAACCATTTTCTAAACCTACTAATTTAATTTTAGGATCAAATATAGCACCTAAACAATAAAGAAAAGGAACGGGTTTCCAATATTTTAAAAAAAAAAAATTTCATTGCCTTTATTGGTCCCGCTAAAATTTCATTGTTTTTGTTTTTTTTTTGTAAATAACTCTGAAATTTTTATAATTGTATGTATTATCAATGGACTAGTAGGATAATACATACCAGAAAGTTGTAAAGTGGATTGGTAAAAAATTTTAAGAAGAGATTGAAATATTTTAGCTATATGTCAATCATTTTCTACTAAATAATGAGGACCTCTATTATTTGCTACAAAATAACTAATTAAATTTGCATAAGATAAACATGAATCAATCATTAAATAAGTACTATTCCATCTAATAGGCATGTCTAATGCAAAAGTTCTAGGAGATATATTTAATTTTATACAAGCATCTTGAAATTCAGCATTTCTTTCATTACTACTAATAATCCAAGCTAAAGAATCCCTAATTCTATCAATATTATCTTTAATTGTTTTCATAGCACTTTTCACAATTAAATTAATAACATGACATGCACAACGTTGGTGAAAAAACTTCAAATTGTTATAAAAATATAATTAATTTAAAAAAAATCTATAGATGTATTATTAGTACTTGCATTATCTAAAGTTAAATTTATTATTTTATTAATAACATCATATCTTTTAAAACTTCAATAATTTTATTATAAATTTGTTGACCACTATGATCCACATCCATTAATCTAAATCTTAATAAAGATTTATTCAATTTACATTTGTTATCAAAATAATGACTAGTCACACAAATATAATCTTGTTTAGCTCTACCACTCCAAATATCGGCAGTTAGAGCCACACTAACATGACAACTATGTATTTTATTTTTTAATTCTAATTTTATTTTCCCAAACAATTTTATTAAATCATTTCTAGTTGCAGTTTTAGAATAACTTTTAAATCCTGGAAAAATGAATTTTTAATAAATCTTTCAAAATATTTATCTTCAGCCATATTAATAAGTTGATCAGTTGCAATAATATACAAAGCTAATTGTTCCTTATATACATCAGAATTATAATGTCAAGTAGTACCCATATTAGTTATTTGAGTTTAATTGGTTTCTCTATTTCCATGTTGAGCAATATGTTTATTAGCATGCCTTTTTAAAGTACTAGTACTATTACCTGAATCAGCTTTATAAATATTACCACAATACTTGCATCTTGCTTTCTTCACTTGAACTTCATTTTCTATCTCGTAAAATTTATCGAAATGAACCCAAACGTCTGATGTGTGTCTGTCGTTGGTTTCGACAACAGTTGATGAACCCGCTTCAACTTGAGATGAAGTTGGACAAGGAAAACGATTACGAGGACGACTTCTAGAACCACCAGGAGCTATAGTAGCATGGGGAGGAATCGGAGGAATATTATGAGGTGTATCAGATTTTGAGACCGGGAAAGTAGGATTATTTGAATCTACTGCATTTATGTTAGTAAATTTAGGGGGACAAGGATAGTAGTTTCCTTCATTATCAAAATTGATGGGATGGAAATATCTATCCATTGTAGAAAAAAAAAAAATTGATATAGAAGAAATACAAAAATTAAAGAAGGAGAATTGAAATTTGGAAATATGAATTGAAAATTGCAAAAACTAATAAAAATTAAAATGAGAGCAAATTGACAAACAAAGAGAATAATTGAGAGATTGCAATAGAGATTAGAGAAAATGAGAAAATTTGGGATGTGAGGAAATATGAAAGTTTAGGGCCTATTTATAGAAAAAAATGGGAAAAGAAAATGACAAAAAAGACCCCTCCAACTGCTATAAAACGGCTATATTTCAAGGGTAAAAGGGGTATTTAAAAAAAATTTATTTTTTTTCGACCGACCCGCGGGTTGGCGGGTTCTTTTAAGAAAAACAAAATAGCAACCTGTCGGGTTGCCATATAACAACCCGGCCTGCCCAAGGGTTGCATAAGGGTCAGGTTCAACCCGACCCGCCTTATAGGCAGTCTGAGTTGAACTCTCTTTAATGCGGGCTGGGTTAGGGTTGATCCGCCAACCCGACTCATTTGTTCCAATAAAGTGAATAAACGGCAATTTTCGATCGTTTTTAGGCTATTGTGATAGATTCCGACCACCATCGATGATGGTTTTTAGAATTTGGCAACAATGGGCGGGTGGGATTGTTTTTGTTAATTTTTAAACTTTGTTTTCTAGAGGTGTTTAATTAAGTTAATAAACTTAAGGGATCTAAAAGTAATTAAAAAAATTAAATAGTATTTCTCAAATAATTAAACAAACAAGTATTTTGGGAATATGATAGGGAATAGGTTTTGAAATAATAAAACAAACAAGCCCAATATCGTCGGGTGCGTTTGGTGTAGTATTTTGGATAGGATTTTGAGGATAGTATTGGATTGTTGGATAGGGGAGTATTACGAGGTAAATTTGAAAAATTTATGAAAAAGCCCTTAGGTTTACTAATTTAATTAAAGACCCTACTATATAAAATGACAAAAACACCCCCACCACCTACAGTGTCAGATTCCGACCGCCACCGCTGGAACCTGACCGAAAAATTTCGTTACGGCACAGACCGATCGGATCTGTGCCGTAACGCATCATTATGGCCTTTTCCGGTCAGATCCACCACGGATCTGGCCGGAAAAGGCCAGATCTACGGCCTGTTATGGCCGTCGACGGCCGGAAAGGCCAAAACGATGGCCATCTTTGGCCGTCAGCGAAGATGTGGCCGTCGTTTTCGGTCAACGACGGCCATTTCTTTGGTCGTCGCTGACGGTCAGATCTGACTGGAAAAGACCAGATCGGTGTAATTTTGGCCATTTATGGTCGGAATTTAGGCCATTGTACAGATTCCGGCTATCACCGGCGGTGGTTGCCGGAATCTGACAAGTTGGGTTGATTGGGGGGTTTTTGTTAATTTTTAAAAAAAATTCAGGGGGCATTTAGTGAAATTAATAATTTTATGGGGTCAATTAAAAAATAGGATAATATTTCTGGAATAATGTGCCAAACATTATTTGGAGAATAGGATTGGGAATATGGATAAAAATAGGGAGCCAAACGCACCCGTCGTTGTCTTTCCCCGAGCAAAAAATCTTCCTTCAAACGACAGCTAGCTATAATACAACAAATCTCAAATCCACTAAAACCTTCCACACTGTCTCTTCAATGGCACAACATCTAGCTCTACCTCTTTTGCTCCCAATCCCACCGCCCATAAAGCCGCTCTTTCTTAATCAAAACCATCACAATCCTCAATCCACAACGCCCTTATCACCACCACAACAAACGACTTCACCATCTCCCTCTTTCACTCCTCTTCTTCAAGACTTCCTTCACCAACAAAACCCCTCGCACACTTCTTCACAACACTTTAACTCTCCATCTTTCATACCCAGAAACAGAACCCGAATTGGGAAGTCACGTGACGTTAACCACGGGAAACCCTGGTCAAACCACCACCTCTCCGATGCAGGTCAGCGGGTTCTCCAATGTTTAATTGATGAATCTTTCGATGTGAAAGATATTGATAGTGTTTTGTTACAGTTATTTGAGTCATATCGGGAAAACCCAGATGTAATGATTGATGGTTTGAGTTTTGATATGTTGGGTATTGTTAAGGGTTTAGGGTTTTACAAGAAATGTGACTTGGCGTTGAGTGTGTTTGAGTGGCTTAGGAGTCGTAAAGATTGTGAGTTGGTCTTGAATGGTTCTGTTATACCTGTAATTATTAGCATGTTAGGGAAAGAAGGTAAAGTTTCGNAATTAGAAAAACACCCTCACCCACCCATACTTGTCAAATTCCGGCAACCACCGACAGGCTGAGATTGGAGGATGTGGTGACTAGGGTTTTAAAAATCGAAAGAAAATGGGGACAAGGGTGCGTTTGGTTCAATATTAGTATACTTTTTTAATTACTTTAGACCCTTAAATTTATTAATTTCAAAATACCCCAAAAGAAAGTTTAAAAATTAGAAAAACACCCTCACCCACCCATACTTGTCAAATTCCGGCAACCACCGTCGGTGGTAGCTAGAATCTATCACAACGACCTACACCACGATCGGAACTGGTAGGTAATTCATTGATCTGGCCATCAACGACGGCTAAAGAAATAGTCATTGTTGACCGAAAACGATGGTCATATCTTTGGTCGTCGACCAAACTTTTGCGGCTGTCGACGACTACATTTAGTCGTAGATCTGGTCTTTTCTGGCTAGATCTATAGTGGATTTATCCAAAAAATGCCATATCGTTTTTCAGTCAGATTCCGACGGTGGTGGCTAGAATCTAGCATTGCAAGTGATGGGAGTGTTTTTTTCATTTTAGAAAATTTTTATATATTGGAGTGTTTAGCTGAATTAACAAATTTAGGGAGTTTTTTAAAAATTTTTAAATTTTATCTCGTAATACTTTTCTATTCAACTATCTAATATTATTCATAAAATCCTATCTAAAATAATAAACCAAACGAGGATTTGTATTTTAGGGAAAATGAATTTGATTTAGGAAAACTGAAATTTGAAACTCAGGGATAGGATGCCACGTAATGATGTTCATGACGTGTGCGAGTGATATATATGTGTAGCATTTTTGCGGAAGTAATCGCAGTAAACCAACAAGCTCAAATTCCACTGAAACCTTCCACAGTCCACACTCTCTCTTCAATGGCACAAAATCTAGCTCTGCCTCTTCTCCTCTCAAACCGACCGCCCATAAAGCCTCTCTTTCTTAACCAAAACCAACACAATCCTCAATCCACAACGCCCTTATCACCACAACAACAAACGGCTTCACCACCTCCCTCTTTCACTCCTCTTCTAAAAGACTTCCTTCACCAACAAAACCCCTCGCACCCTTCTTCACAACCCTTTAACTCTCCATCTTCCATACCCAGAAACAGAACCCGAATTGGGAAGTCACGTGACGTTAACCGTGGGAAACCCTGGTCAAACCACCGCCTCTCCAGTAAAGGTCAGCGGGTTTTCCGATCTTTAATTGTTGAATCTTTTGATGTGAAAGATATTGATAGTGTTTTGTTACAATTATTTGAGTCTTATCGGGAAAACCCGGATGTAAAGATTGATGCTTTAAAATTTGATGTGTTGGCTATTGTTAAGGGTTTAGGGTTTTACAAAAAACGTGACGTGGCGTTGAGTGTGTTTGAGTGGTTTAGGAGTCGTAAAGACTGTGAGTTGGTCTTGAATGGTTCTGTTATAGCTGTAATTATTAGTATGTTAGGGAAAGAAGGTAAAGTTGCGGCTGCGGCTTCGTTGTTGAATAGTTTGCATAAAGATGGGATTGATATTGATGTTTATGCTTATAATTCATTGATAATTGCTTATGCTAAAAATGGGAGGTATAGGGAGGCTGTGATGGTGTTCAAGAAAATGGAGGAGGAGGGGTGTAAACCTACTTTGATAACTTACAATGTGATTCTGAACGTGTATGGGAAGATAGGTATGCCCTGGAATAAGGTTATGACTCTAGTAGAGGGAATGAAGAATGCCGGAATTGCCCCAGATTCTTATACTTATAATACGCTTATAAGTTGTTGTCGGCAGGGTTCCTTGCAAGAAGAAGCAGCTTGGGTTTTTGAGGAAATGAAATTAGCGGGTTTTAGTCCAGATAAGGTTACTTATAATGCCTTGTTGGATGTTTATGGGAAGTCTAGGCGGCCCAAGGAAGCCATGGAGGTATTAAGGGAGATGGAGGTTAATGGTTGTTCACCCAATATTGTGACTTACAATTCATTGATATCAGCTTATGCCAGACATGGTTTGTTGGAAGAGGCGGTGGAGCTTAAAAACCAGATGGTGGAAATAGGGATTCAGCCTGATGTTTTTACTTACACCACCCTCATATCAGGGTTTGAGAAAGCCGGGAAGGATGACTCTGCAATGAATGTTTTTGAGGAGATGATAAGTGCAGGGTGCAAGCCACATATATCTACTTTTAATGTTTTTATTAAGATGCATGGAAACAAGCGAAAGTTTGTGGAGATGATGAAGGTTTTTGATGAGATCAAGACTTGCAGTTGTAAACCGAACATTGTTACATGGAACACACTTCTGGCAGTATTTGGGCGGAATGGGATGGACTCGGAAGTGTCAGGTCTGTTCAAGGAAATGAAGAGGGCTGGGTTCATTCCTGACAGGGACACTTTCAACACCCTAATTAGTGCATACAGTCGTTGTGGTTCTTTTGACCAAGTCATGGCTGTTTATAAGAGAATGCTGGAAGCTGGGGTTAGACCGGATCTTTCCACTTACAATGCTGTTTTGGCAGCATTGGCCCGGGGAGGGATGTGGGAACAGTCTGAGAAAATACTTGCTGAAATGAAGTATGGTCGGTGTAAACCCAATGAGCTAACATACTGTTCTTTGCTTTATGCTTATGCCAATGGCAAGGAGATTGGGCGGATGCTTGCTCTTGCAGAAGATATATTCTCTGGTCTGATTGAACCTCATGCTGTGCTCTTGAAGACCCTTGTTTGGGTTAATAGTAAAAGTGGCCTCCTTATAGAAACAGAGCGTGCCTTCTTAGAGTTGAAGCAAAAAGGATTTTCCCCTGACATAACCACTCTAAATGCCATGATTTCGATTTATGGCAGGAAGCAGATGGTTACCAAAACAAATGAGATCTTGAACTTCATGAATGAGAGTGGGTTCACTCCTAACTTGACAACCTACAATAGCTTGATGTATATGTACAGCCGTTCTGAAAATTTTGGGAAGTCCGAACAGATGTTAAGGGAAATTTTGGAAAAAGGATTGAAACCTGATATAATATCTTATAATACTGTCATTTATGCCTATTGTAGAAATGGTCGGATGAAAGAGGCTTCACGGATATTTTCGGAAATGAGAGATTCTGGCCTTGTTCCAGATGTAATCACCTACAATACCTTTGTTTCAAGTTATGCAGCTGATTCATTGTTTGTGGAGGCTATTGATGTGGTTCGAAACATGATCAAGCAAGGATGTAAACCAGACCAGAGGACATACAACTCCATTGTAGATGGTTATTGTAAAATCAGTCGTAGAGATGAGGCAATCACGTTTGTTAACAATCTTTCCAAGCTTGATCCAGACACATCTAAGAGGGAAGAATGCAGGTTAGCAGACCGTATAGCAAAGAAATGGTCATAGAGGTAACTTTTTCCCAACTTCCTATATCTCTACAAGCATTGATATTCTTCTTCGGAGTGTCATTATCTCCAAAATTTCTGGTTTGTACACACTATATTTATTCTATCATAACACGTTGTGTATGCAAAAAATAATCCCAGAAAAGAAACTATTCTCATCATGAGATGTTTGTCATGTGGGCATGCTCGAACTTTATTTTGAAACAAAGAGACGTTCATTCACAACGGTAAATTTCATCTTCTTTTTTCTGACATTTGAGAGGTACATGTATGGAATATGCCCTGATAAATATGCTATTGAAATGAAATGAACCTAGACAATTCCTTTTAACTTTCTTTGTGCTCTCCCTCTCTTTTGCTTTTGTGACCTTTCAGTAGAGATGGCCCAATTTGTAATCACTCTTTTACAACATGTGTTGCTGAACTATAATGCTCTGAGCATGCCAATCTTGACTTGCATTTCAGGATACAACTTTCTAGTCTTTGGTTTGACGTTAACTTAATTAACTTAATTGTCCATACATATCACTTTTTCATAAGCATGGAGCCACCTTAAAAAAAAAAAATAAACTGCGATGTTTGATTTGGAATTCTGAGACTCTGTTGGTTGGATAACGTTATCAAATCAGTTTGTTAGGAATACCTAAAAGATAACAGTGCATTATTTTTGTACTTTTTCTCTTTGTAGTTTGAGATCAATTGCATGATTTAAGTAACATTTAACCAATCGAAATCACTCTGAAAAGTTTTTGATGAAGCTTTAAACCCTAATTTTTATTTTTTTAAAGAAAGAAAGAAAGAAAGAAATATATATGATACTTATTATAGAGTTATGCAATTACAACGGTGTACTACGTTGATATTGGGTTGTGAGAGAGCTCTAATATATTGAGTTCAAAGGTTTTATTGATTTGATAATGTTATTGGTCATCGGTCACAAGTATAATTTCATAAATAAAATATGTCAATTGCAACCATATAATCTAAAAAATAAAGTAAACCATTAATAATATTATAATTAAAATAAAATATTCTAATTGCAATGTGATAGAACCCCAACTTATATTTGCAAAAGGAATAAAAGGGCTAAGTAGCGTGGGGTTGCAAGTGGAAAAGTTGATTATCCACGTGGCAATGACAATAGATTGTGTGTGACATTTTTGGGTATAAATATAGGAATATGATTTGTAAAAGGGGAGAACATTTTAGTGGGATTTTAGAAGGGAGGTCACTAGCTCCTTGAATTGCTAGGCTATCTTTAAATTCGTTGTCATTTACTTTCGTTGCTTTTCAATATATTGTTATCTTTGTCTTACAATTGCGCAATACAGTATTTAATTCATATAAGTTGATTTCTCTTGTCATTGAATTGTGATCGTGATTTACTGCTCTGTTTGGTTGTGTTAAGTGTCAAGGTTCTCATCACAATGTTATAATCACAATAATAAAACACTCGGTTCTAATGCAAATGTACCTCTCTCAGCTTTCCCAATTTTTGTCATCATCCACGTACAGATTAGACTGTTTATTTCATTTTCGTTTCACTTTATTTTATTTTATTATTTTGCTTTTTAACTTTTAGTTTATTCGGTTGTTGGGTTAGATTTGATTAGACAGTGGAAAGATCTTAATATTGCTTTTTAAGGAAAAAAAAAAAAATGGATTTTGTGGACTGCTTAGATGCATAAAAATCTCGATTTTATACGTTGAAAGAATCAAGTGCTTTCCACAAAGAGCTAGATTGAAGAAGGCAATAGGACGCTTTTGTTGCATTAAGACAGGCTCAATTCCACTTCCTGAAGCATCACACTCCAATATAAAAGACTTCGAAAAATCTGGCAAGGCAAGCACTAGAGCCATGGTCGTTGCATGTTTAAGCTCTTGAAAGGCTGACTCTGCCGACAAAGTCCATGAGAACGCGTCCTTCTTGAGCATTTGAGTAAGTGGACCTGCAATTTTACCATAGTTTTGGATAAATTTGCGGTAATACCCGGTCAAACCCCAAAAACCCACGCAAGGCCTTTGGTGTTGATGGCTTTGGCCATTCCTTCATTGCCTCCACTTTTTGAGGATCTACAGCAACTCCTGAATGTGGCCCAGATATTGAACCTGTCTTTGACCAAATTGGCACTTTTGTTCCTTCACAAAGAGATGGTTAGCACGCAGGATGGACAAGGCAGTGGCAAGATGTGACAAATGCGCATCCCATGTACGGCCATAAATTAAAATGTCATCAAAAAGACAAAAAGTACCAATTTAAACTTACGTGAATGATCCTCGAATATTTCGTTCATCAATGCTTGAAATGAGGATGGAGCATTGGTTAAGCCAAAAGGCATGACCTAAAATTCATAATGTCCATAGTGGGTGCAAAAGGTCGTCTTTGAAACGTCCTTAGGATTGACACAAATTAGATGATATCCAGATCAGAGATCCAACTTTGAGAAGTATTGTGCCCTATATAGGGCTGTGCAAAAAAAATCGGTAACCGAACCGAACCGAATCCGAATTTTCGGGTACCCGAAAATTCGGATCGGTTTCGGGTAATTTTCATAAGATACCCGAATTTTCGGTTCGGGTATCGATTATTTAATTTTAGAAAACCGGGTACCCGGTTTTATTAAATAATTAAAAAAAAAAAAAAAAACAGAGACTTTCAAATTTCAAAGGCAAAACGCAAAACCGCAAAAGCCAAAAGCCCCAAATCTGAAATCCCTTATGCCCTAAAACTAAAACCCATCACTGCGTCAACTTCAAGTACTCAACTCAAGTCAGGACCTGCAAACAGGCGCACAGCCGCATTCAAACTCATGTCTCTCACTCTCAAATTTAGATTCTCGCCTTCTCCAGTCTTTATTATCTCTCTTCCATTATGTGTGTGTTGTTTGAAATTGAAATAGAAATAGGGTTGGTTAATGTGACCCATGCAATATGTCAGGTGATTTCACATTCTCCATTGCAGAGAGAAGCACACGCAAGTCATGTGAAACTTCACATGCTTTTGGAGAAGGTGATAGTGGAGGTTTCCCATGCTTTTTCTTTAAATTTTTCTACCAACTGCTGCTTTTCTTTTCTATTCAAATGTCTTCAATCAATTCATTCAATAAAAGCGAAAGCATGAAAGAAAGAAAAAATCAAATTCTTGAATGAATGAATAGTATGAGTAAACAAAACTGCTTTTTTTCACAAATGAATTTCAAAGCTGCTGTGTATTTTAAATTTTTAATCAAATTCGGGTCACAAATCGGATACCCGGTTTGTGACCCGAATTTTCGGGTGCCCGTAAAACCGGGTTATGGATATCTAATATCCCATCCATTGTCCATTATCTATACATTCTTCAAATTTATAAAAAAAAAAAAAAAAAAAAAAAAAAACAATGAATTTCATAATTTTTTATAAATTAAAAAAAAATTGAAATGACAATTGTTGTTGGGCACCATTGCTGACGATCAACGCCGGTCAAAGGTGACCTGTTAGAGTCGAATCTAATCCCTTTACAATCGAAACAAGCTGATCTATAGGAATTTGGTTGAATCATCGGATTTGGGCACCAATTTTGGCTTAAAAAGGCAATGAAATATTCACCACCATCTTTTGTCACCAAAATAAGCGTCGAAATTTGATGATTCAACCAAATTCCTATAGATCAGAGAAGTCTGATCCAAGCTAGATCAAAGGCAAGGCCAGCTTACATATTTCCTGCCAGTAGAGTAGTTCTTCTCTACTGGCAGTAGAGTAGTTCTTCTCTACTGGCAGTAGAGTAGTTCTTCTCCAATTGGTTAAATGTTTAACTACCACCGAGGGGGTTAATGTACTCAATTCCAGACTGGCAAAAGAATTAAAAAAAAAAAAAGCGTGAAAGCACCATGAAGGTAGGCACGTTAGGGCCAGCGAGAGCTAACTTACATATTTCCTCGAGGACGAAGCATGGAAGTTGATTTTCGAGTAATAGAAAGTCCCTACATAAAGATACTGTAACATTTGTTCTTGATAGTAATAAATCACTTCCACCAAAATTGGATAGATACCTTCTTAAAAATAACTCTATGATAAAGATACCACCATATAGAATCATCATTACATACTCAATGCTCGCAAGTTTAGATGTCTCTGTATAACCATTACAGATGTTTTTCTCATTATCCTTGATGAATTTTAAAATTTTATCTCAATCCTCGGCTGTTATTCAATCAAGAAAACTTTTCATGTATGTTCTTTTTGTCTTTTTCATGTTAGCTAATTCTTCTTTTCCATGGTAAAGAGGACCTATTGGAACTAATTGAGGAGTGTATACTCCTTCATTTATGTTATGAAGATCATTGGGAATCCTATAAATACAACACTGACAAGGATCAAGCTTAGGCTCCAAGTTTTTGTCATGTCAATTTGCAACTCTTTAAGAAATCACACATCTCTAACGTCTTTGCCCTATTGACAAACCATATTGACAATAGTCAATAACAATAAATAGATAAATGCAACACTAGAAATAGTCAACCCTTGAAGAAAATCATGTTGCATGCATGAGGTAATTATTTCCATAAATAGCTTTCGGAATAATATGCAATCTCTCGTAAATCATAAATAAATATATTATATTAATATCACTTGCAAAGATTTCAATTAAAAAATATGTGGCTAGAAATTCCCCTTACATAGAATGTTGGAATTGGGAAGAATTAACTATTACATTTGCAATGGTAATATAGAATAATTGTCATACCAAACGATTGAAAATGGAACAAAGTGCATGTTATACTCCAAAGTAATACTGTGCATTTAACATTATCTATTTATTAACACAAGGTACAATTAGCTAATGCATATCCATTGTATTATATATATTATAAACTAAAAAGGTATACTAAAAAAGTATTGTACTATTTTATGTACTTAATTATCTGAATAATAATTACTCTAAAGTCTCAACCCCAGTACCAATAGATTGGTTGCCGAACTTTGATCACATTGGTGCCGGAGGTGTCGTTTCACTCACTGGAAGTTTTTTCCAGTGTCCCAATTTGGCAATCCCATTAATCTTGAATTGATTAACGAAAAAAAAAAAAAGCATAGTAAAGGTTAAGAGCAGCATGAAGATGATATTTTCCTGACCTGAGTTGATTTCCTCCTGTCGAAAGTCACAGCTACCTCACAGCAGTGATGTGTGATGTAATTACAGTGTATCTCTTTGATCTCTCTTTCATAGTATATTTTCTCTTCTGCTTCCTCGCCATGATTTATATGCACACTTCACAAATCTTTAATTTGAAAGAATCTGGTACAGTTAAAAACCAAGTACCATAAAGTGGGTTAATTTAAATAAAAGAAAAATTACTCTAAAGTCTAAACCCCCTGGTTATTCAATAACTCCCTCTGGTTTTAGATATGGCTCACCACCCCCTACGGCCCTACAGCGGTTAATCGGAGTTACCTGTAATCTGTCATCTGACATCCTACACAACTTAAATTTTATATTTACTCCCGATTTGCAGTAAAATAAAATAATAAATATAAAACCATTTTAAATTTATATAATAAATAATCAAATAAAAATCACTTATGACGATCAAACCCTAAACTCCAATCAGTGGTGGCCAAACTTGCGGCCTAACCCACAACCAAATTAAGAGGCCGCTGCTTTGCCCAACAAGGCCACAGCTTCGTAGACTCAGGAGGGCAACTCAACAGCTGGTGGCTTGATTGACAGGATGATGTTTTTAATTTAACAGAAAAGTGTTAACATCCGACTAACGGTAGGCTGTTGTGAGCTATATCCAAAAATACAGGGGTTTTATTGCTCGCATATATCTCAAAGGTTTGGAATTTCCCATAAAGAGAAGATATTTATAACGATTTCTTGAGAAATAAAGCAGTGTCGGAAATAAGGACAAAAGAAAAGAAGTAACACTTGGTTTTATTCTTATTCCCTTTTGATTTCAGATATTGCTCTTTAGTATAAATCAAAGTGTTGAGAATTTCTTTACTAATTCTAATTTATTCTTGATTTGTTTTTTCTTTTCTCTCTTTAATTATCAAAGTTCCCGAATTTCTTTACCAATTCTAATTTATTCTTGTCTTGCTTTTTCTTTTTCTCTTTAATTATCAAAGTTCTTATCATTTTTCCTGAATTTCTTTACCAATTCTGATTTATTTTTGTCTTGCTTTTTCCTTTTCTATTTAATTATCAAAGTTCTTATCAATTTTCCTGAATTTCTTTACCAATTCTAATTTATTCTTGTCTTGCTTTTTCTTTTCTTTTTCTTTAATTATCAAAGTTCTTATCAATTTTCCTAATTTATTCTTAAATTATGATTTCATTTATTCTTTAGCATTGATAAACAAACTTGGGTAGAACTCAAGCCCAAAAACTAATTAAAATTGATAAATGGGATTGGGTTGAACTCAAGCCCAAAAATAGGCTTGGGTAGAACTCAAGCCCAAAAACTAGTTTAAGCCATGATAAATGGGATTGGGTAGAAGTTACTCCGAAAAGCTAGCTTAAAGGAGAAGAGAACCAATAACATATATGCCTTAAGAAGAGCTTTATAATGAAAATAGCATCATATAAAATCATCACTCAAGACTCCCTAGCTCAGATGTTTCATCGTAACAGTTACGTATATTTCTTTCATTGTTCTTGATGAAGCTTAAAATTTCATCACGTTTCTCAATTATTATTCTTCCAAGAAAACTTTTCATATATCTTCGTTTCTTCTTTTCCATGCTAGCTAATTCCTTTTTACTATGGTGGAGAGGATCTATAGAAATTAATTGAGGAGTGTAGACTTTTTCATTTATTCTATGAATGTTTAACCCTGTAAATGCAACACTAATTAGGATCATGATCAAGATCAAGATCAAGAAGATCAGACTCCAAGTGTTGGTCAATGTCACTTAACAACTCTTTGACCAGATCCTCATGTTTAAAGGAAGCATTTATCATCTGCACGTTCATTGTCCTATAGACAAACGTACAGACAAGAGTCAATAGCAGCAAATAGATAAGAATAAAAATATGTTGACAAGCACTTCTCACAATTTTCTTTCACAAACGCTGACGTGGCAGCTCGCAATTGGTCAGTTCGCATTTGGTTAGGCCAAACCTATCGTTGGGCAGGCGAGACCCATTGCGAGCTGACAAATTATGAGCTGACACGTCGTGTTTGTGAGAGAAAGTTAGTGAGAAGGGTTTGTGAGTGTAGTATTGCTGAATAGATAAATGCAACCCCCCTCACAAGGAAATCATTTTGTGCATGAGGTTATTTACGTAAAATTGATTCAAGTTGCTAATTTATATGAGAGATTATCTCATTTATCACATATATTTATTGGTATATGATACTAGGCAATCTCTCATAGCCACAGTACTAGGATGCTAATAAGGGGGCATTTGGTTCAGGGAATGTTGGATTACTAGAATCTTATATTACCTTAAAGATTACTAGAAATCTTTAGGAAAATGTGTTTGGTTAGTTAGTGGGTATGTTTTGTTAGGGGAAATAAATTGGTGGGTATGTTATTTAAATTATTAAATTGTCCCCTTTTTAAATATTAATATAATATTATTTTTATTATTAATTTTTGAATAATTTCTTTTAACCCCCCAATGTTTCAGATTTAGCTAAAACACCTTGCTTATATAAAACTTTAATTTATGATGAAATTACCCCCACCCCTTGCCGCCGCCTGCCGTCGCCGCCGGAAGTCTTCGAAAGTTGCTATGAGTAGCTCACCGTGACCACGAGGCTTCTATATGGCCGTTTCTGGCCATATTGATGGCCGAAAACGGCCATATCGAAGCCTCCCGGAGCCTCCCACCGAATCTCGGTCTTTTTAAGGGACTTTGGTGACTTTTTGGCGACGGTCCGTGGTGGTTGGCCTGCTGTCAGTGGTGGTGGCTGGGTGGCTGTAACGCCTGCTTGAGGTATGTTACTCATATTTGCTCATTTTGCCCTTAAAGTTGTTTTTGTGTCCTTAGTTAAGTGTGTATGTGTTGAAATTGCTTGAATGCCCTGAAACTGGTGAAGTCTGGTTGAAATTTGTGAAAGGCAGACTTCGTCGCGGCGAAGAAGACTCGTCGCGGCAGTGACGTAGGCCCTGGAATTTTTCGTCGAGGCGAAGAATTCCTCTTCGCCGCGGTGAAGATTCGGCTGAAAATTTTTATGAGTTTCTAGAGATCCTTTGGGGCACAATGACCATTCTACCCCTAATTAGCAGGAAAAGCGGGGAGTGAAATGCAAGGAAATTGCTTGGAGAATAGTTTAAATGGGGGTGCATTTGCAAAGAATTAAAGGGCAAAGTTGGAATTCCTAAGAAAGAGTAAGGGTAAAATGGGAAAGAGTGGAGAAAATATGAGATATTAAGGGTTTAGCTTTAGAAACCCTTTCATTCTTTCTTTTCCACCTTCCATCCTTCAATTCTCACAAGCTTTCATTCAATTTTCCAAGGATTTTTGGAGGGTTTTTGACTAAAAGTTGTTACAAGTTGATCCTAAGCACTTAAAGGTAAGAATCCTTACTCTAGATGTGAATTTTTATTAGTGTAAGAGTAGGATCCTTACTAAGTTTGTGTTTAAGGTTTAAGAGAAAGCATCAAGCCATCAAGAGTAGAGAGCTTAAGTGGATTCTACTTGAGTATAAGTTAAGTAAATCCACCTAAGTTGTGATTTGCATGATTGAATGATGTATAGAGATTTGTATATGATTAATGCTTGAATTTTTATGTTTGAAATGAGTTGATGGATTTATGAATGAGTTCAATGTTGATTTATGGAGAGATTTCCACCATGAGAAGGGTGGATTGTGTTGATAAAATTTGATAGAAGTATGGATAGATTTAGAAGAATTTGAGAGGACTATTGGAAGTGTGTTTTCTTTGTAGGATGTGTGATGATTTCAAGGAGTTTAACTCCAATTTTGGATGGTTAAGAAAGAAGTAGAATTATAGTTAGAGTAAAGTTTAGGTATGCACACATATTGCTTGATGAAATGCCTAAGAGAAGCATGAGTAGAAGTAAAGAACCTTACTTTATGCAACATAGCATATTTGCATTTCATGAGTGCATATAAGAAAGATTCTAGGCATGAGCCATCCATATGCATATATTTATATGTGTAATCATCAAAGAAAGAAATATGAGTAATGAGAAAGAAACACTCTAAGAATAAAGAAAAAGAAAAGAATTAATTCTCTTAGAATAAAAAGAAAGAAAGAATTAGCACTAGAGAATAAAAGGAATAAAAAGTGCTAAAGAAGAGAAAAGAGAATAGGTTGTGCGATGGGGAACCCGTGAGCGTAGAATTACCCGCATGTAAACCGCCGTGAGAGAGCGGTCTCCGCCATGAGAGAGCGGTCTCCGCCATGAGAGAGCGGAATGAGAATGAGAAAAAGAATTCGTATAGCCCGTGAGAATACATGCGGATGAGGGCTATACACGAGAGAGAGTACACTCACACATGGCCAAGGGTTTATAATCCATGCATCAACCAAGACCGATCGAGAATGAAAATAAGAAAGAATAAGAATAAGAAAACATGAGAAAATAATAAGAAAAGAATAGAAAGAAAAGAAAAGAGAGAAAATGCATTGCTTTGCATTAGTGCATATGCATCTCATCCATGCATGTTATCATGATATCCCTAATGGGTGATGAGAATAGAAAGGAAGAAATAATAGAAAGAAAGAAAAGAACAGTGAGAACTAGAAACAGAGAAAGAACAAGAGAGATTGAATAAGAGAAAGTGACAAGAGTAAGGAAAGAATTGAAGAGTGATACACGGGGATAGTGGAGTAGAGGATTCACTTACTGAGCATCTTTGTGTTCACCCCGTTGTTTTCTATGTTTTTGCAGGACATAGGTGAGGACATGGTCGGATGGACGTCAGCAAGCGGGGAGACTTGGCTACACTGTCCACTGTTTTGAGAGTCTTTTTGCACAATGATATTGTACTATGTAAAGAATATATATATATTAAGTAAAGAAAATTTTGGGCCTAACTCTTTTGATAAGTATACTTGTATTTTTATTGTATGAATATGATAGTAGAAAGAAGTCATTACAGTGGCAGTGGTGGTCTGCAATTTGTTTTAAATATAAGGACATTATTGTCTAAAAATTTAATTAAACAAGGGTAAAATTGAAATAGTATATTAATGTAAATTTATTTTAAAATAGGGGTATTATTGTCCAAATTTTTTATTAATAAAGGATATACCTTGGTAATCTTACAATACCTAAGAAAATGGAGATAATCAGATTACCTTCAATATTACCAACAGTAACAACTATTGGTAATATAAGATTACCGGAATCTTATATTATTTGACAACCAAACATGATAATCAAGTAATATAAGATGACATAACCCTAATAATCTTCTATTACCTCCAACCAAACGTCCCTTTCTCATATATCACATATATTTATTGGTATATGATGCTAGGCAATCTCTCATAGCCACAATACTAGGATGCTAATAAAGGGTTTCTTTTGTTAATTTTTTGTAATTCAAAATAATTCTAAAAAGAATAAGATACAATTCAAAATTCAAAATTGACCCAATAATTTTAATACCTAAATTGCTATTGATATAATATCTTAAAACCACTGTTAGAGTTAAAAGTTATAGAAAATATAGAACAATTATTTTTTTTTTTTTTCATTTTCTGTATAAGCATATACAGTGGCGGATCCAGCCACTTTTTGGCCCACCCTCAAATTTTTTTTTTTTTAATATTAACATGTATAATTGATATATTTTGGCCCACCCTAACAAAAATATTAATGGACAAAAATAGTAATGTATAATAAATTTTTATTTTGGCCCACCCTAAAAGAAATTCCTGGATCCGCTACTGAGCATATACATGATATTCACAATGGAATGAATATATTCCTAGGAATCTTCATTCTATTTTATGCATGCATGATCTATTAAATTTTTAAACCAAACGTCACTATAACCTTGGATTAATTTTTGGAGGAGCAAAATGATAAAAAGAAAGAACAGGAATATATAATTAACATAATAAAACAAGTGTATTTGAAGCTGAATATTTTGGCTAGAAATTAAGAAATAGTTGTGTGGTCGAAAGCATCAGAGCTCGTCCTCTCAAATATGAGTAATGCTACAGCCACCGATGGTAGTGCACCGAATTTGTGCACTGAATGACGTGGCAAAATTCTGACCGTTGATTAATATTAAGTTAAAATTAATCAATGGTCAAGATTTTGCCACGTCATTCGGTGCACAAATTCGGTGCACAACCGTCGGTGGCTGTATTATTTTCCCTCAAATATATATCACTATGTACCTTAATCAGTAATCACAGAATAATGTGCTTCCTCTTCTGCTTATGATGTATATTTCTTAACAACTCAACGACCAATGATGAAAGAAGACAAGTAGCTAAGTTAACACTTCTATTCCAAACCACCACTAGGTAACCTGATGATAAAAAAACAAAAAGGTTCAACATGAGCAACATGAGATCTTGAGTTCAAATCCCTTCAGGCACTAATAAGGATGGCCGCTCTAGGGATTTACCCAACCGTTCACTTCAGGATTCTGGAGGATTAGTTGAGGTGCGAGCAAACCAGCTCAGATACCCCAGGTCACCAGAAAAAAAAAATAAAAAAATTCCAACAAATTATTTGAAGATTTATTTACTCACATTTCTTATGTTAAAACCTTTTCCGAAGAATTAGTAATAGTATAAGAGTCTACTGTAGTGATTGCCTACCAATATATTTATAATTGAGTAATGCTACCGTTACCAAAAAAAAAAAAAAAAAAAAAAAAAAAAAAAACCGAATTCATGCACTGACAGGCGTGGCATCATCCTCTTTTCTTAAAAGAAAAATTCATAATTAATCGACGATCATGATGGTGTCACGCCTATTGATGCATAAATTCGGTATACTTTTTTTGATAAGTGTATCATTTTTCATCTACATTTACACTCAATTAAAAATCCTAGTTGTAACAGTAAGCTGCTAATAAGTCAAAAATGGCGTACAACGAGTAGGACCAAACATTGAATGACCAAAGCAAACTTGGGCCAAGCTTGTCTTCAACCTTTGTCCAGGATGGCTAATGTATTTAAAAAGTGAAGTCATAATCATCTTTTCTTCATCATGTTTTGGCCTCAAATTCATGGATCCTTACCAACTATCTTACAAGACTGAGGTAATTCTAGTAAAGAATATACTATGATAAGCAGCCAAAGATTATGGGTTTTCTCACGGAATGGATGATATAATATAGTGAACATGTTATAGTGAGTCAATGACATGCATATAGTAAGTATATAACTATTATTATTCAGAGTAGAAACAATGCAAATATGAAATTACATTAAGAGTAGACTGCGGCTCTAATACAGATCTATGAAAATCACACAACTTGTATCATAGAACATATGGTTTGTATGATAGTGAGCAATAGGAGTACAACAGCTGCAAAAGTTCCTGTGCCTCTCCACAGATTGCTAAAATAAACTCTTCTTAAAGTTGCCTTGGTATTATTCCAAGGATTGTTATAGTGTCACCATGAAACAACTTTTTAGGTAACATTTTATATACCCCGGCCAGAGATTTCCCTTTTCCAATGTATCTTGACATTTGTCTAGGAACTTGATATCAATCTATACCAAGTCAACCGATCTCGTCTTGACTATCACTTGTCCTCACACATAAACAACACATGGCCAAATCGACTTATTAACACATGACATGATTAGCCTCGTGTTTATACACCATATGAACCATATGCATTTATGCAGAATCCAACCGTGATATCTCAGGTCTAAGGATTAATAATACACTAGTACGATCTTATGATGAGTCATTGACAACATTTTAAATGTCCATATGATTCATCATAAATGGCCATATTCGATAAATAGTTTACTAACCGCTTATCCATGCTAATGCCCTAGTGATATAACTTTTATAATCACCCACACTAATACCATCACATGATATTCTATGGGGGCATTCAACATGCCTACTATGTAATATTATTGCCTAATTAATATTACCTATGTAGGGAATACTTTGATGATTTTAATCTTCTAAAGATTTGTATCATCCGAACATTTCACATGTAATACATATATATAAATAAAGCAATAAACCACATGTGAAATAAGAACACTTTCTTCTATTAATAAGATAAAAAAAATATATACATTAACATATATATACAAAACATAATGTCTTGGAACCAACAACATGATTGGTTCCTAGGGTATACACTAACAGAAGAAGATTAACTTGATCCCCCACATTCTACAAAAGTCTTGGAGGCCAAAATTGATAAATTGGGTGCCGTTGTCAGTGACAATTTCTTTTGGTAGGCCATACCGGCAAATCATATTCTTCCACATGAAGCTTTTTACTTCGCGATCCCTGATTTAGGCGAAGGCCTCCGCTTCTATCCATTTGGTGAAGTAGTCGGTAAGCGCAAGCATGTACACCCGTTGGCCCGACGCGGTTGGTAGTTTGCCTACGATGTTCATTCCCCATTTCATGAGAGGCCGAGGCATGAGGATGGAGTTGAGTCGTTCAAGAGATAGATGTGACACTTTGGCGAAGCGTTGGGAACTGTCGCAATTCTTGGCGTATTTAGCTGAGTCGGAGCACATGGTTGGCTAATATTAGCTAGCAGTCAATGCTCAATTATGGTACCAACTCCTAAAGCAAGAGATGATTGTTGTTGGATGGGAGGAATTTAAAGAAGGGCTCCACTCGCATTTTGGTCCTAATCAATTCCTTGATTTTTTTGGAAAGCTTACTAAGTTACAACAACAAGGTTCAGTATGAGAATTCCAGATGCAATTTGAGAAATTATTACTAAAAGCATGTTCCTTGCCGCAAGGTAGACAAGTTAATTGTTTCATAAGTGGTTTAAAGGATTCCATTCGAGCTGATGTGCTAGCAAATCGACCTTCGACATTGTAAAACCCCATTTCTAATTTAGTAATAGCATGAATTTTATTAAGTTATTTACTTCCCTTCCTATTTGAATATTTTATGGTATTGTTGTAAGAAAGGGGTATTTCTGTCAGTTTCTAAAGTTTGCGTTAAGGGGTAAAAATAAAAGAAATAAATTCTGATGGGTTTGCATGTATCAAGATGGAAAAATCTAGACACTTTTGCTAGGAAAAGTTTATGTGGTGGGGTTAGAGAAATTAAGAGAATTTTGGGGGGTAGATTAAAATTTCAGAAAAAGAAAAAGAAAGACTTTTGTTTAAAAGAAAAAGAAATGGGTTGTTCGCCCAAATGAAGAAGAAGAAGACGAGAGCTGAGGGAGAAAGCGAGAGCAGAGCAGAAAAAGAAAAAAAAAAAAAAAACAAGGAAAACGAAAGGAGAAAGAGAGAAAGATAAGATAGAAAAGATAGAAGAGAGGATAGAAAGAAAGAAGAAGAAAAGAAGAAAAAGGAGAAGAGAGGAGAATGGGTTCGGCTGAAAATGGTAAAGTGAGAGATAAAGGGAGGAGATGAAATGAAAAATAGTGGGAGGAGAAAAGAAGAGCAGACTGGTTATTCATGCATGTAGCTTGGGAGGTAGATCTCTCATTTCTTATTCAATCCAATAGAAAAACTAACCATTGTTGTTCGTGATGCTAGGATCAGAAGAGAAGAGTGGAGGAGATTGCAGGGAGCTTCGGCTGAGCTAGAATAGTGAGTGGATTAAATGAAAACTTTCCTTAAAAGTTCAGATCTATGCTTGCATGTTAATTGTAGTATGCCATTTTTGTATTTTGATGAGGTTTGAGCTAAAAGTGAAGCTTGCTTGAGTTACTTTCTCTTGTATGTTTTTCGGACAGATTTTAGAGTGGTTGATTTGAGTTTTTAAAATGGAATGTAATTGAACTTGCATGCATTTGGTTGTTTCAATAAACTGTGATGGTGGCTGGATATTTTGATTGCATGCATTCGGCTGGACAGCATTTTGGGAGATGCTTGAGTTATGTTTTTGAACTAAAAGTTGGTTAGTTGAATACACTTGCATGCTTCTAGCTGGAATGCCTTTGAGAAAATTGATTTCCATGGTGTTTTAAAATGCTGGAAGTTAAGGCAATTGAGTGGAACTTGTATTGAGTTCTTGAGTACTGCATTTATGTAACGCCCCACTTGAGGTACATAGTTAAGTTATGGTTTATTGCTTAAATGTTTATTGTTTTGCTTTTATTTGGGTCGATATATTGTTAATATTGGTTGGTTGGCCCTTAGTTGAATTTTTGTTAAAGTTATTTTGAGAAAAATGTTAAAGTTATTTTGAGAAAAATGTAGAGAAAATCCCTTAAACTTTCATTAGGGGTAAAATGGTCTTTTCACTCAAAATTAGTTGAACTTGTGGGGAGTGAAAAGAGAGAGAATTTAATAGAGAATGCATTAAAAATGAGGGCATTATTGTAATTGACTAAGGGACATAGATGGAATTTCTAAGAAAGAGCAAGGGCAAAATGGGAAAGTGTGGTTATAAATTAAAGTGTTAAGGGTTTGAAACCCTCATTTTCGTTCATTCCACCCCCCCACACTCCTCCTCCTTTTTTCTCTCAAATTTTCATTCACTTTTCCAAGGAATTTGAGGGCTTTTGAGTAGATTTTCATAGGGTTTTGATTCAAGGCATCAAAAGGTAAGGAATCAAGCTCTTTATCTATGATTTATTTGTGTAAAGTTTGAGTTCTTATGAAGTTTATGCTTAGGGTTAAGAGAAGATTGGAATCCAACAAGAATAGAGAGCTTAGGAGAGACTACTCAAGCACAAGGTAAGTAAATTCCACTCAAAATCCAACTCAAGCTAAAATTTAAGAATTCAAGTGAGTAGAGATTTCTTCTAAATGTGCATATGTTTTGATTATTGAGAAATTGAGATGAGATTGATGATGAATTATGCTTGTTGTTGGATATATTTGAATATGAGAAGTATATGTGATGATTTGATGATGGGTTGAAATTGGAAGAATTGGAGAAATTTTTGTGGAGTGTGTTTGCCATGTAGGTATGTGATGCTACAAGAGAGTTTTTCTCTCATTTTGGATGGTTTGAGAACTAAATAGAATGATAATTGAATTAGGGTTTGTTTATGCACAATTAATGTTTGATGAAATGTCTAAGTGAAAACTGCCCTGTCACTGCCGTGACTTTCTAAGTGATTTTTGGGCACCTTAATGATTGAACTGGGCTACGACCAAAACATAAAAGTTGTAGCCCTGTCTCTAAGCTTTAAAACGAGACCAAAACTGTAGCAATCCGAGGTGTATAACTCAAGTTATGCCTTCTTGAGTGTGACCTGCACAGAATGACAGTTTTGATGCAATATTGCATTTGTGCATTTCAAAAGTGCATTAAGTAAGAAACTTTAAGCATGAACCATCCTTATGCATTAATTGTGCATTGAGAAGTAGTTTGAGAAAGAGTAGAGAACTTTGTGAATGGGCTACTCTAAAAGTAAAGAGAATGAGAAAATCTAAGAATGGGTTGGTGCTTTGTGAACTCCAACCGGAAGTCACGAAGAGTGGGTTGGTGCTTTGTGAACTCCACCCGGCCGTGCCTCCGGTAAGATGAGGTCGTGACATTCCAGTGAGAAAGAATGAGAAAATATAAGAAAGAATAGAGGAAGAGAAAGAGTAGAAGTCACGAAGAGTGGGTGGGTGCTTTGTGATCTCCACTCAGCCGTGCCTCCGGTAAGATGAGGCCGTGACATACAACAGAAAGTTAATAGAAAAGAGCTATGTGAAAGAGAAACAGAAAGAGAAAATAAATGAGATGAGAAGAGTGTAAGGAAAGAATTAAGAGAAAGAGTTACGGGGATAGACGAGTAGAGGATTTACTTACTGAGCATTATTTTGTGCTCACCCCGTTGTTTTTCTTTGTGTTTGCAGGATCTAGGTGAGGACGCGGTCGGATGGGCATCGGCAAGCGAGGAGTAATAGCTACACTGTCCACTGTTTTTGATAACTTTTACTTATGATGCCTTACTTTGTATAAAGAATGATTAAATGTATTAAAAGAAAATTGTGGGCCCATTTACTTTTGCTAATATAAATATATTTACTTGATGTATTTCTATACGTATCCTAGTATGAAGCAGTTATTACAATTTAAACATTCGGTGGCCCTTTTTATTTCCATGAGATGCACATTTTCGCATGCATAATGTAATTCATTACTCCTTGTATATATATATATATATATATATGCTTTGATTATATTATCCGCATATGTGATCAAATTAGAGTTTGACATGTTATATGTAGTGTTAATTGATGGATATAGGACTTGGGTTTGAGATTTAATGGAAGAAATTGAGCCTAATGGTGTTGAGTTTAAGTAAATAGGCTTAAAGGTGTTTGGTTTATTGAAACAGTTGGGCTGTTGGGTTTTTATTTCTTAATTGTGGGCTTATTTAAATTAATAGATTAATTATGTTGGTGGGTTTACTTGGTGGACATTATTAAACCAAAAAAAAAAAAAAAGGGTTGAACTGTCAGTTTTGAAACATGTTTAGAAAATTGCAGTTTCACCCTTGTATGTGATTTTTTGAATATTATGTCAACATGCAGAATTTATAAGCCACTATGTGACATGTTCATGAGTGATATGTCAGTTAAGAATATGCATGAGATTTTTTGTAGTTCTATAGCCACCCTACGAAGTACCTATCCCCCAGTGATACAGATTTTGGCTCTGCGCATGCGTATGACAGTTATTAGTGCTCTGCCTAGGCATTGAGTGGTCTGCCAGGTATGACAGTTTTGAGGCTCTGCCCGCGCAATGATAGACCTCGCTGGGTATGACAGGTACGTCCCTCGCTCTGCCTGCGTGTGGGACGCCCACCAGGTATGACAGATTGGTACTAGTTGTGGTGAGAGTTCCTAATACCAAATGTTGAGGTTTTATTCAGAACCCGATACAGTTAAAGGAAGTAAGTCAGAGTACAGTTTACTGAGTGTAGGGTGGTTAGAAATAAATCACATATTGCATACGTGAATGAGGTGTTTGCTTCCATTGCATATTCATAGAATTATATTCTCGTCAGGATTTGTTTAAGAATTGTTGTATGTTATTTTATTATAAAAAGACGCCAATCAAGAATTATTATTTCTTTTTTTTTTTTAAGAACTTTTATAAACCTCCCCTTTCCCCCACTCACTGAGTATTTCAGCTCACCCCCTTTTTAAATGTTTTTCCCCCCCACCAGGATCTCCCGGAGATTGTGCAGAGCAGTGAGCCTCTACTCAGGGTTGTGCCACGCGTCGACATCTTTTTATGTGGGTTTTATATTTATGTCATATTGTATTTTGGACTTCCGCTTCAAAAACTCATGTTTCCCATCATGTATTTCTTTTTGTTTATGTTTTTGGAAAGTATTGTACAAGTGGAAAACCTGACACCACAAGTTTCCCTAACTCTTTTCTTTTGTAAAACGAAAGACGGTTTAACGTTTTTTTTTTTAGGATGCTGGAAATGGAAATACTATGATGTTATTCAGAAAAAGTAAGTCCTTTAACAAGTTTCACAATTTTTCTACATGGCACGTCTCAGGTATCCGAGTCTTGTGGGAGCGCTCGGATCCTACAGGATGAGGAAATTCGGGATGGGTCGTGTCAAACATTGTCCTCAGCCATTGGGTTAGCTAGGCTTTATGAAGCCAGGAACAAAGCTCATGATCTCGTCTCATCCAAAGTTTCATCCACAAATTATGAAGCTAAAAGTGGTCCAGCAACAATGCTAATCAAGAGACTAACAATGGAAGAAATAGATGAAAGAAGGAAAAAGTAAAAAGGGACTATGCTTCAAATGTAATGAAAAATTTGGTCTCGGACATCGGTGCAAAAAGTTGTTCATGATTCAAGCTTGTTTCAATGATAGTGATGTAGACGAAGAAATGGAAATTACTGGTAGAAGTCCTGAATTTTCATGGCCACCTTACTTGAATTAAACCCTTGAGGACAAGGGTGTTTTCAAAGGGAAGGGAATGTTATGTTGTTAAAAAATAAATATATTTTTAATTAAATTATCTATTTTTTAATGAGTTATAGTTGAATTAGTCAAATAAGGATCGGCTCCATTTGTTTCATTATTTTCAGCCTATCCTATCCTCCTATAGTCTTATCCAATCCTATCAAAATAGATATTTGTTTTAATATTTACAATTTAATTCAAAATCCAATCATATTCTATTCAACTCAAAATGTTTAAATTCTTCAAATTTACCATTTCCTCCAATTTTAATTCCCAAAAAGCACCCAAAATAACCAAAATCACCCAGAACAAAAACCTGCCCCAATTAAAAACTCAGCCTAATTGCGTAACCAAACAATTAAGCAACTAAAACAAAATTAAACCCTAAGGTTGCGTTTGGTTCGGGGTGATATAAGATTAATCATGTAATCCTTGTTTAATTTTCAAGTTTCCCTCGTTTAGTTGTCAAGTAATAAAATATTATATAATATTTTATTGCAAATAATATTTACTGTTAGTTATATTGGGGGTAATCAGATTATCTTCCCAAGGGGTGTTAATATAAGATTACCGAGGTAATCTTAATTTTGACCGTATTTTACCCTTAATATTATATCATTTCGGACACATTTGCCCTGATATGTCTACCAAATAACAATTAGCCCAGACCCGCTACATTTGAGAATTTACCTAAAACACCCCAACCACAAAAAAAGTTTAAAAGTTAACAAAATACCTCCAGCCTTCCAAGACCATCGTTGGCCACTAGCTAGCCACCACCACTAGCCACCGATAAATGTCGTCATATCGGCACAAGACCGACGGGATCTTGCCGGTAAGGACGTTTCCGGCCATGGATTTGTGATCCATCACCGGAAACGACCAAATTTGACTGTTTCACAACCAAAGATGTGGCCATGAAACGCAATAGATCTGGTGGTGAAATGTCATAGATCTGGCCGTGAAAAGGCCTGATCTTTGGCCATGAAATGGCCGTTGTTTCATGGCCAAAGATCTAGCGTTTTCACGACTAGATCTATGACCGTTTCAGACACGGCCGTGAAATAGCCATATTCATGGCCATATCTAGCCCTTTTTTTGCCATGGATCAAAGATCCATGATCAAATTAGGCCTTACTGGTGCACGACTAGCCAGATCCGGTCGGTCGTGTGCCATTACAACGGCTGCCGACAGTGGCTTGGGGTGGGTACTGGGTAGGGATGATTTTGCTCAAAATTAAAGTTCTATATGGCTAGGATGTTTTAGCAAAATTTCAAATATAAGGGCTTAAAAGAAATAATTTTAAAAATAATAGAATAAAATAATATTATATTATTATTTAAAAAAAAGGACAATTTAATAATCTATATAACATACCCACTCATTTATCCTTCTAACCAAACATATTATTATAACATACATATCAATTTATTTTAACCAACCAAACACATTTTTTCTAAAGATTCTCTAACAATCTATCTTTTTAACAATATAACATTCCCTAATAATATAATATTTCTTGAACCAAACGTATCCTAAAAGTATTGACCGAAAGAAATAGGAAAATCCAAACTCTTGCTGCTATCATTGAACAAATCTTGCCAAGAAAAAAAAATTCCTAATGAAATATGCTTAATTTTTCTTTTCCATCTTCAAATCTGATTCGATTGAAACACAATAAAAAAAATAAGAAAGTTTTTGGTTAAAGTGTTCTACCAAAGTGAAACTCAATCACATTCATAATCCCATTCCATCGAACGCTGGGAGAGCAAAACCCAATTCTCTCGCTCACTCGCCATTAATGGAGGATTTCCGAGCGCTTTCCCACCACTGGGGCAGCACTCCCGAGGAAGAATATTACCATCGACAAAGAATCAAATCAACAAGCTCATACTTCACTTCACCAAGAGGCTTATCATTCTTTACCGATCATGGATACCCACCAACACCCCTCCACGCGGCCTCCTCTGAATGGTCCATGGATACGGCAATGACATGAGCTGGACTTTTCAAGCCACGACAATCTTTCTTGCCCAGATGGGTTTTGTTCTTGACATTGAAAGCCACGGCAGATCTCAAGGTATAAGGGCTTATGTACCAAATGTTGATCTTGTTGTTCAAGATTGTTTGTCTTTCTTTAACTCTGTTAAACAAGATCCTTCCTTTAATGGGTTACCTCGTTTTTTATATGGAGAATCAATGGGTGGTGCTATTTGTCTTTTGATCCATTTCGTTGATCCTCAAGGTTTTGATGGAGCAATTTTGGTTGCACCCATGTGTAAAATTTCGGACTAAGTAAAACCCAGATGGCCCATACCTCAAATCCTCACATTTCTAGGAAAATTTTTATCTACTTTAGCAATTGTGCCTACTGAAGATCTTATGTACAAGTCTGTTAAGGTGGAAGAGAAAAAAGTTATAGCGAATATGGTAGAACTGGTTATAGTTGGAAAAATAAATTAATTATTGGTTTAACTGAGGAAACCAAGACAGCAAGGCAACACCTTTTGACTATAAAACCGCATACTCCCTTTATTACTCCATCTCCCTTATATAAGAGATTACAATTAACAAAATATAAAAATAGTAAGAGCTAATGTCTAAAAAATATGAGATAATAAAATATTCTTGTCATCCGGCCACAACTCGTGGTCTTGCCATCTCAATTACAGTTTGTAGGAAATTATTGGATCTATTAGGTTTTATAATTTTTCTTTTAACATCCTCCAACATCTCAATATTTCTTTGTATCGAAAAGTCTTTATTAAGAAGTCTATCGCCTCATTTCTTCATGCATATTTTGCTTTCTTGTGAATTGTGGTTTAGTTTTTACTATGAAGTTTTCATGATCTTCCTTATGTAAATTTAATGTATGAACACATACGATTACGAGTTTTAAATCTCTTATATAAATCATGTTTAATTTCTTATACGATTTTGCATAAATCAACTATTTATTACCTTTCTGATGGGAGAAACGACACTTTCCCACCCCAGGTTTGGCCAAAAACACTTTCCCACCCGTTGAGTTTCAAAATGACATTTTCCCCATCCACCATTATGTTTTGTTAAGAAAATTTGTTCTTAAGAAGGGCAAGAGGGTCAATTTACATGAAGCCTCATAAATCAAAATTTAAAAATTGAAATATGCTTTTTTTTTTCTCTTTCCTTTCCTTCTGTTTCTTTTTCCTTATTTTTTCTTCTCTATCATCTTTTCCTTCTACGCTGGAGGCTACGACGCTGGCGTAACTTGCTGGCAGCCAGCCATAAGCTGGGCTGGCTACGACGCCACCCATTCAGCTAGCAACCAACTAAATCGTGGTCGAAGGCAGTGTCACAAACACCTAGCTCGACCGTGACACTGATGCCGACACCGCAGCCCCCTTTCTTTTTCCGCACACACTTCTTCTTTTGGAACTTATGGTCTGTGGGTTTGTGATTTTGGGGTTTATTTTTTGTGGATTTTCAGTGGCTGGAGGATTTGAAGATTCATTTTCTTGAAATGGGTGTTTTACGTTTGTTGGATGCTAGATTTTAAGTTGTGTGGGTTTGTGAAAAGAGTTTGTATATGAATTTTAATTGTTAAATTTCAGTAGAGATAAAAAAACTTCAATGGGTTTTGCTGGATGTTATGTTGTGTTGTTTGGGTTCTTGAAAAAAAAAAAAAAAAATGCAGATAGGAAATTTCAGTTGAATATATCAGTAGAGATTTGAAATTTTAATGAGTTTGTTGGAAGTAGCTAGATCTTGTGTTTTGTGAGTTTGTGAAAAAAAAAAAAAAAAATGTACATAAATTTTAGTTAAATTCCAAAAAATATATTTTGGGTGATTTAATATTATTTTATAGTAATCAAAAACTGCATTTAATCAAATGTATGGCATGCTTTAAGTGCATAGAAGGAATTCAAATTTAACCAATTCGATGGGCTCATGGTCATATCTAGCATTTTAGAGGGAGTTGCAGTGGGCAAAATACATTTGGTGGAGGAAGGAGAAGAAGAAGATTATGTTGGAATTTATTATTAAATTGAATGAAATGAGATGTGGTGGGTGAAGTTGAGAATTTGAAAGATGAAAAGTTAGTGGATTACTGGATGAGGTTTTAAGAATTGGAAGTGAAAAGGTGGAAAATAATGATGAAATTCAACGTTTTGTCCCATCTTGAGTAGTATAAAAGGTGTTCTTCCTCTCATTTCAAACACATCAGAATTTCAATCTCTCATTTCTCTCTCTAGTTTCTAAAGTTTTCCTTTGTTGGAGTTAAGACTTAATTCAGTTCATTAGAATAGAAGAGTGGTCATTCTCTTGCTAGCCATCTATCGTTGTATCTTGGAAAACAGACGCTACTCAAATTCTTGTGCACTCGAGTGAAGGAGACGAATCTGTTTTTGGAAACTGTGTGTTACACAAGCTTAGACATTCATCCTAAGATTGTATTCTTTACTAGATCTTTTCCTGTTATCTGAATGATCTCCTACACGTGATCACGTTGTTGGTATTTGAATTTATTGTATTGTCATTTTATTTTATTGACATTTAATTTTATTGTTTATATTCATAGATTATTACTTGCGATTACTAATATTTTATAACAGTTATGTGGGCAGAATACATTTGGTGAAGGAAGGAGAAGAAGAAAAAGATGTGGTAGAATACATTGTTGGAGGAAGGAGAAGAAAAGAAGATGAACAGCAAGAAATTGAGGTTGGAGAATGAAAGAGAGATGTCAGAGAAGCCATGTGGGTTTGAGGGTTTTGGATAGTGGGTACTATGGTCTATCATCTATGTGAATACTAGAAAATTAAAAATTTGATTTTGTAAAAGTGTTGTTGTTCCAGAGTGGTGTGTGGTGTGGATAGTAAAGAAGTGAAAGGAGAGAAAAGAACCAATCAAAAAAAAAAAAAAAAAAAAAAAAAATCTAATCTTGTTTTGTCATGTTTTTGTTTCTTCTCTCTCTGTAGAATCTTCTCAATGCTTATTTGATACTTGCCCAGCAACCTTTTATTACTGCTCAATTATAGGGTATTTATTGTTAATGGGAATGTAAATTTACAATTTGTCTCTCTAACTTTTTTTAAAAATAATGTTTTATTGGAATTTAACTAAAATTTATATACAATTTTCATATTTAAAGAGAGGATATTGGTAATTGACTCTGTTGCATGACATAAAATAATAAAAAATTATTAAATCAAATACTAAAGAATATTTTCGTCTTTACAGTCAAATAGAATGGATTTTCTCAAGGAATAAACAGTGGGTGGGAAAGTGTCGTTTTGCCAAACCTTGGGTGAGAAATTGTCTTCTCCCTTTTTTAATTAATGTTGTTTTTGCAATACAAATTGTACTGAAAAATTAAATTAGTGAATAATTTAGTTGTTGTCAATAATATGATGTGAGTTAAAAAAAAAAAAAAAAAAAAAAAAAAAAAAAAAAATTGCACTTGAAAGAGATTTGAGGATTTTACTATCACTAACTAAATAAATATATTAATTATAAAAGTAAATATAATGTGTTAGCCACATTATAAATGAAGAAGAATGTTACAATATCATGACTATTTTCTTTTTATCAAATTTAATTTTAAGGATTTCAACCCACTTAATTTTAAAATTTAGATATCGGTAATATTATTGATTTGATATTATTGTATTCTTTTAAAGTAGATTGCATTATTTCTTGTTCAAACTTATGGTATAAAATAAACCACCATTTACAGTATTTTAACAATAAGTATAGACTATAGATCATTTAATCAATTAATCAAAGCATTATGTGCTCTTTGATATGGACTATGAGACTAAAATGTTTTATATAATTTATATTTTAAATCCACGTTTAATTAAGGAAATTACATTTGACCCACAAAACATTTTTTAAATATGGGAAAAAATATAAATATTCCTTCTTTAAATATTTTTTTTCTACAATATTTTATCCCATAAATATTGCTTTCGAATCATGTGATTGACAATATTATTATTTATTATAAAATCGTGTATATTATGTGTATTATTTTGAATTAACTAGTGTTGTTTCTGTAATAGCAGCCTTATCGTTATTATGATGTTCCATTTAATTTTAAAATTAATTAGGAAAAACAGTAATATCAAAGCTTTTCTCAACCCTCGTTTTATTTTTTTTTTAATTCTTTTTTAAAATTATTTATTTGGTGGGTTGTGAACTTTTCCTTTTAACATCCTCTTATATCTTAATATTTTTTTTTTTTAATTCCATTTAATTTTCTTTTATTAATTCTGTACAAGTGAGAAGTCAATCAACTTGATTTATTTTTTTTTTCTTGATACAATTTGCTAACCAAATAATATTGTAAAACCCTGACCTAGTTTTACATAACGCTTCATGCATATTTTGTTTTCCTGTGTAATGTGCATTAGTTTGTGCTATAAAGTTTTCCATGTTCTTCCTCATGCAAATTCAATGTATGAACTCGTCCAATTAAAATTAAAAAATAAAAATAAAAATAATTTTATGTATTGAAGACAAGAAAGTCTGTCTTTAATATTAACCGGTGGCCATCCACACACATGATTCATGTATATATCACCAACTTCTTCTTTCCTAGCATTGATGACCAGGGGGGGCATCTGTGGCTCTGCCATTATTTGCTAAATAACTAGTGAAAACTTTTAAAAAATCATCAAACCTTAATAAAAAAAAAAAAAAAAATACAATATTAAGAACTTGAGTGAAAAGAATATGCAATAACACAATATTTTCCTACTTGAATAAATCAATGTGAAGCAAAATTTTGAGTAAATGTGTTGAGTAAACCTTGAGTAAAACTTTCTTTTAATATTTTTATTTTTTGCTTCCAAAGATTATAATATGAATTTTCATGACTTTGATTAGACCTAACCTAGTTAATCTAAAGTCAACAAAAACTTAAATCAAGTCAACGTTGTATTGACTTTTAATATGAATTAATAAAAAAAAGGGAATTTTCTTAGTATAAACATAGATGGTAACCCAAATTTCTTTAATAATTTTGAACAGTTGAACGGTGACGTTTGAAATATAAGAAAGTAGTTTATTCTCAACACAAAATACAAAATAAACTCACAAGATTAACGCATTTTTTCCTCAAATTAGAATAAAAAACACACACAAAAAAAAAAAAAAAAAAAAAAAAAGATTCAATCTTAAAATAAACTAAATTGAAATAAACAATGGACATACCTAAAATTGATAAAATAGAAAACAGAGCTAATTATGACACCTTGAGTAGTGAAAATTTAATAATTTCGGTCTTCAAAAGTTTTAAGAGTGAATAATGTGAGAAAGAAAAAGAGAATGAGAATGAGAGAATGAGAGAGTAAATAATTTTAGAGATAAAATCATAAAAAGCAGGTGGAGCCGTGGAGAAAAAGAGTGTAGAGAGTTTTAAACTTTTAATATGATGTGGGCTTAGAATATATATATTAATAGCAAGTTTTTTGTAGACCTAGATATATGTATAATAGTTCTTATTTTTTTTAAATCTAAGAGTGGACCTGGATATATATATTAATTAACAATTTTTTGTGACCTAAGAGAATTTTAAAATTTTAATATAATGTGGGCTTAGAATATATATATTAAGAACAAGTTTTTTATACACCTAGATATATGTATAATAATTCTTATTTTTTTAAAGTTTAGAGTGGAACTGAATATATATATTAATTAATAATTTTTTGTGGCATGTACATTAATAATTTTTTTTTTTTAAATCTGAGGGTAGGGCCCTCAAAGGGGCTAAATCCGCCCTTGTTGATGACTATCCAATACATATTACTATATAATCAAATTTCTACTTAATTACAATACATAAAATAAGAGAATTATAATTATGTTCCTTTAATAATAATGTTAATCCTATATATATTTCAAAAATAACTTTTAATGCATATTCAATTAATTGGATTTTGTAATTTTCTTTTATTATCCTCCCATATCCCTTATATGTTTTGATAAAAGTAAAAAAAATGTCTTTATTAATTTACAGGTCTAGCTATTGATGTATTTTTCTTTTCCATTTTTTTTTCTTTTACACCTAATCTCTAAACGTAAGTAGTTAATTAGATTGAAGGTAAATACATTATAGGTGCCAGTTCCCCAAATTAGCTCAAAATCTGGAGGGGTTAGGCACGGGAAAAATGTATAGTTTCTCCTGTGTGTGGATGAATGAACTTACAATATAAAATAATAATCCTAAAACATACCGCATACTTAAATAAGAAGTTAATGCAAGAAATTTAGCCTAAACGTCTACCCAAGACCAAAGCATGCAGGCAAAGCCTCTCTATTTCAGAGACCAGCTTCAAGATTTTTCCATGACAGAAAGGTGAAGTTCTGGGTTGAAGCAGAGACATATCTGTGTTCTTCCTCCCTCCATATGTGCATGTGCATGGATCTACGATAGAAATTGCAAACCAGATACTGAAAGTGCAAACAATACAATAGTCAAAACTTTTATAATGGAGCAACAACAGTATGATTTAAAAGACAGTAACAATTATAACAGAGCGAACCAAGTTCATGGCACCATTTATCTATCAAGTTCAACTCAGCCCGAACTGCACAAAAGAATTTCTCAATAGAGTCTGTGTTCTTCCTAGACTTGTTGCCCTTGCACGTTTGGGGGCTAAAGGTGCTAGTGGTGCCATGAAATTTGGAATTGGAGTCATACTTGTCGCTGTCTCACCAGTATTGTCCGCGGCCGATGACATCTACAATTCTATCAAATAAAAATATGCATTAAGTAAATAAGACATTAATATAAATCATATTTATGCATTAAGTAAAGTATCATTATTTATACTAAAAAATTGCAGTGATCCAAAGCTTTAAGGTAAATGAAAGAAATAAATCATAGTCATGAAAAAGGCATGATCTGGAACCACATCTACCTGTTCCATATACATGCTTACATCTCTAATAAGCAGAAATCAAAGAGTAATCTATAATTCGCTATGAACATATAAATTATATCACCTATCGTGGTATATTATATTTCAAATTTTTTTGTTAGTTGTATTCGAAATCCTATAACAACGTGCATGAAGACCAAAAATCAACATTATACAAAAGCTTTGTATTTGATTATTTGGTGGACAACATTAACGTTCTCTCAAGGAGAAACTTGGCTTTGACCTGAAGTGTCGGGAAAGGCAGAGACAATCTTCATAATGTTACCAGGCTTGTGAAAATTAGAGACCATTGGATTGCTACATAGTGAGGACCATCCATCGGTTTCAGAAATCAGAAACAAGTAAAATTAGTAACAAAATATGCCGAAAATGTAAAATTAAAGGATTATTAATAATATTTGTTACATAAGCTCCTTAATTATGAGCTTTACATCTCTAATACATATTTAACAGTCTTAATCTCTTCAAATGTAGTGTAGGGTTAACTTTACCAAAACTTAATCTAACAACAAAAATTCCAGAAAACCATCTCACAAAATCCCAAAATCAACAAAGAAAAACCCCCAATTTGCTTCACGCCACACCACCATCACCACAATTCCTTCTAACAAGTGCAAAGTATCCCAAAACAGCACAAACAACAGCCACAATATTACCTTCCTTCACTAAAACAAACCCAAAAAGCAAAACAAGATTAACAAAATAACAAACAAAGAATACATAAAAATCAAGAGTCTGCTCACAGTGGGTCTGCTCACGGTGGAGTCTGCTCAGGGTGGAGTCTCTTCAAGATGGGTTTGCTCATGGTGTAGTCTTCTCATGGTGGGTCTGCTCACGGTGGAATGTGAAGATCGCTGGAGAGTGGATGCAGTCGCTCATGGTGTGGATGGAGCAGCTCAAGGTGTGGATGGAGTAGCTCTGTAGCTCACGGTGTGGAAGATTGGACTGTGAAGATCATTGGACTGTGAAGATCGCTGGAGAGTGGATGCAGCAGCAGTAGCTCACGGTGTGGATGGAGTCATGGTGTGGATGGACTATGGAGTAGCTCTGTAGCTCACGGTGTGGAATAGGGAGATTTAACTAAGATTTGGAGGCTGAGTCGTGGAGAAGAGTCTGAACTGTGTGTGAAGAGAAATAGAGAGGAGCCAAATTTTTTTTTTGCTTATATAGTTAGGGTAAAACCGGTTTAAAAACCGATTTTCGGTTAACCAGTTTGAAATAATTTTCAAACCGAAAATTTAACCGGTTTTCCGGTTTTTTGAATTCTACAAATCGAAAATCGAACCGATTTGTAAAAAAACCTAATTTTCGGTTCGGTTTCGGATTATTTATCCCACCCCTACAATAGACTACAAAGAATACTAAATTGTCCTACTAGATTCTTCATCTTTTTGTCCTGTATTTTTAAATATCAAACATACTTGTCTACTTTACCAAAAGCCTTGAAGATTATACTATTTATACTATTATAGTATACTTTGGAAGAGCTAGGCCCTCCTCATAAGGAAGAACACTTTTTTCTTTAATTGAAAAACTTCGAATGCGTTTGACTTATTATTTTGGATAGGATTTTGGAAATAATATTGGATAGTTAAATAGGGAAGTATTACGAAGTAAATTTTAAAAATTTACAAAAAAACCCTTAGGTTTGCTAATTTAATTAAACACCCCAACATATAAAATGACAAAAACACCCCCACCACCCGCAGTGGCAGATTCCTGCCACCACTACCGGAATCTGACCGAAAAATTGCGTTACAACACAGACTGGTCGAATCTATGTCGTAACGCGTCGTTATGGCCTTTTCCGACCAGATCCACCACGGATCTGGCCGGAAAAGGCCAGATCTACGACCAGATGTGGCCATCGACAGCTGGAAAAGGCCAAACAAGTCCATCTTTGGCCGTCAACGATGGCCAAAGATATGGCCGTCGTTTTCGGTCAATGATTGCCATTTCTTTGGCCATCGCTAACGGTCAGATCTGGCATTTTCCGGCCAAATCCGGGGTGGATCTTGTTAGAAAAGGGCAGATCGGTGAACTATTGACCAATTCTGGTCATGGTGTAGGCCGTTGGACAGATTCCGGCTACCACCGACGATGATTACCAGAATCTGGCAAGTATGGGTTGATGGGGGTGTTTTTGTTAATTTTTAAACTTTTTTCTGGGAGTATTTAATGAAATTAATAAACTTAAGAGGTCTAAAAATAATTAAAAAAATATAGTAATATTTCTGGAATAATGTGTCAAACAATATTTGGAGAATAGGATTGAGAATATGGGTAGAAATAGGGAGCCAAACGCACCCGAATCATTGTTATATTTTTTTTTTTTAAAGGAAAAAAAAAGTCTATGCTAGGCAAAGTATAGGCTGATGAACAAAGTGATACAGTGAGAACATAAATTCCATGTAACTGATATTACTCATCATAACTGGGAAAACAGGCTAAATAATTTATATAATATACAGTACCTGAAGAATGCGTCCAGTTTCTGTTCTCCACTCCACCAATAAAGAAGCACCAAAAGCAAAGAATTTTAGTTATGTTGAACTTGATAAAGGTTCGACCAACATGCATCAGAACCTGGGAAATGCTTGACATTCATTGACTCATATGTGCACATATCTCTCAGAGTATTTAGTATTTTATCAGATGCCAAAGAAACAAAAGATTCTCACTAAAATGGATTTGAATCAAACATATAAAACTGCTTTAAAAGCACTTGCATAATAGAAATTGGATAGGCACGAGATACGCTCTAGCATAGTGGCTCGAATCCACGAACAATGAATCGCGAATGCACGAGAAGATGTCGAATCCACGACGAAACAATTCACAAAGGAATCATCAAGAAATTTTATTTAAAAAAAATCATTCATCATTGTTCGTAGAATAACAAGCCTATTTATACTAAACTAATCCTAATGTTACTAGAACAAGAAATAAGAAAATCCTTATATTATGTGTCATCAGAACAAGGAATTATATAATAAGAAAGTAAGGCTTAACTAAATTGAAACTTCCTATATAAACAAAACTCCAAATGAAATGAAGAAACTACTTAAATTCTAAATAAGAAAATCAAATAAAGAAAGGGAAACAACGGGGAATCATAATTTAACCATAATTTTCCTACGTCACCAAAGGACTCAATTGCACAAATTCACTTCCTCCTTTTCAAGCGTGAATGAGTGATGCTAAATTTGTGAGTCAGCTATAACATTTTTCCAACAATAATCCCCACAAGAACAAACTCCATCTTTAAAATGATGGAACCTATTAGTGTCTCTAACAAATATGTCTCTCCTCTCAAAACTGGATATAAATTTTATAACAACATGGCAATCAAAGCAGATTCTTGGGTTCTTAATCACTTGAAGAGGAGCTCCTACTGGAGTATTAAGAAGTCCAAGCACTACAGCCAACTTCTCACTGTGCCCACACAACAGCAGCTCCTTATCTTGCTCCTCTACATCCTGCAGCACAAAGTCAGTATGTGGAAAGTAACTTGACTTCTTCATCTCCATATTTAATTTATTCAATTTTTCCATGATTTGGGCCATCTGAGGATGTCATTCATCTCCGGCAAGAAGCATGTGCACTTTATTTTTGACCTCAATCCAACTACAGCAAGAGCTCTTCCTCAAACCCAAAGTTTTCATCATATCTCTCACCGCATCAACCTCTGTTCACATGCCTTTGGAAGCATATATATAGGACAGAAGTATGTAGTTCCCAGAATTTGTAGGTTCCAGTTCAAAAAGATGTTTAGCAGCAGCCTCACCTATACTCACATTACCGTGAACACTGCAAGAACTAAGCAAAGCTCCCCAAACACAAGCGTCTGGCTCGAAAGGCATTCGCTCAATCATGTCATATGCCTCTTCTAGCCTTCCAACATGACCTAGAAGGGTTGCCATGCAACCATAATGCTCCATCCTTGCTTCAATACCGTGCTCTTTACACATGCTATCAAAAAATTTGCAGCCTTCATCAGCTAGGCCAGCCTGGCTACAGGCAGATAATACACAAGTGAAGCTAATAGAATAAGGCTTTTGTCCACTTATTTGCATCAAATGAAAAATCTCTATAGCTCCTTTAGCCTTTCCATGCCTAGCATATCCACCCATCATAGCGTTCCAACAAACCAAGTTTTTGGATGACATCATATCAAAACAAAGTCGAGACATTTAAATCCTTCCACACTTTGCATACATATCAATTAGTGCCCTAGACACGGAAATAGCATCAGATATTCCTCTTCTGATAGAAAAGCAATGAGCCGCCTTCCCGAGCATCAATGCTACAATACTTCCACAGGCTGATAGCAAGCAAGGTATTGTAACATTGTTTGGCTGCATCCCTGCTGTCTGCATCTCTCTAAAAAGTTCCAATGCCTCAATACCTTTCCCATTTTGTGAGAAACCAGCAATCATTGACGTCCAAGACACAACATCTAATTCCGCTTCTTGGCTTTGGAATTGCCTAAAGACCTCCAATGCATTGTCAACAAGACCATTCCTACAGAGACTCGTAACAAAAGCATTGCAAGCACCTACATCCAAATTTTCCATCTCATGAAACACTTTGGACATATTCTATGTACACGCACACTTTCTGTACATATCAATAAGTGAAGTACTGATCCAATTGTCCTCCGATAACCCGTCCTTAATCACAAAACCATGAATCTGAATCCCTAGTTTGGGATTCTTCAAGTCGCCCACAGCGGAAAGAACACTAGAAACACTATGCTCTTCGGGCGTAAATCCTTCAAAATGCATCCTTTGAAACAAAAGAACCGCCTCTTCATAATGTCCGCTACGATAAAACCCTGCAATCATACCATTCCAAGTAAACACATTGGGCTCCACTCTTAAACGACCCATCTCGTTAAAGGGTTTTTTTCACTGCATCCACGCACCCTTGTCGCGCGTAACCCGTAAGCAGAGCACTAAAAGTTTTCACATCCGGTTGGGCTAATCTATCAAACACTTTGTGAGCATCCCCAATCTTCTGACATCGAACGTACATATGAATCAAAGAAGACTGAACAAACGAATCTAAATAAAACCCGTGTACAAACACCATTGCATGAACTTGTTTTCCAGTTTCCAATGACAACAATCCAGTGCAAGCCTTAAGGATATTAGGCAACAAGTAAGTATTAGGTGCCAGACCGTGAGAGAGCATTTGAGCGAATACACGGAGTGATTGAGTAAAAAGATTTTGTATCGAGTAGGCGTAGATAAGACTAGAGTAAGAAAAGGTTGTCGGCTCAAGAGAAGAAGAAAGGATTTGGTTTGCGCCATCGAAGTCTTGGTGATTTGCATATTGAGACAGAAGCTTTGTTGCGAGATCCGTCGCATCAGAGATTCCAGTTTTGAGAATGAGAGCATGCGCTTGCTGTGTCTGTGATAGAGATGATTTGAGTGAGTTGAGGGTATGGAAGATTGAGCGTTGAATGTTTTCAAAGAGAGGAAGGGCTTGTTTCGTCAAGTTCATTATTTGTTCAACCTAATTTTTCAAACGCGGCTCTGATTTGTTCACGCAATAGTAAGTTAAGTTTTCCTCAAAAGGCAAGAGAATACGAAAAAAAGGGTACCGTACAATTAAGTTAAATAAATAAAAGCTAAAAATAACGACGATGTGATTTATTTATTTTTAACTATAAACAGATAAATAAAGCCTTGTTTCTCGCCGTCCATTCTAGCAAAGAGAAGTCGAGGAACACAGAGCGAAAAATATGCGCGAAGTAAATAGCGCAACTCTAATATTATAATCAACTTTGGTATTGTTTCTTGTTCTGAACAATTCATCTAAATGGAGCGTTCAAGCTCAGTCACTGCCGCTGGCAAAGTATGATGGTTTTGTGTACAAGAGTCAGCCAATTGGATCGAACACTACCATGGTCATAGCATTCTTCGACCCGGTCTGTCGCGATAACAAAGATGCGTGGCCATCTCTCAAACAAGCCCTTGAGCACTACGGTTCGCGTGTATCTCTTGCCTTTGCTCTTAGTATTTCTTTTCTTTTTTGTAAAATCTTTCAATTTCTTATGTGTAATTTATTTAACTTCTTCATGATTTGGGCCATTTGAGGATGTGATTCATCTCCAGCAAGAAGCATGTGCACTTTGTTTTTTACCTCAATCCAACTACAGCCACGACTCTTCCTGAAACCCATAGCTTTCATCATATCTCTCACTGCATCAACCTCAGTCAACATGCTTTTGGAAGCATATATATTGGACGTAAGGATGTAGTTTCCACAATTTGTAGGTTCTAGTTCAAAGAGATGTGTAGCAGCAGCCTCACCTATACTCAGATTACCATGAACTCTACAAGAACTAAGCAAAGCTCCCCAAACACAAGTGTCTGGTTCGAAAGGCATTCACTCAAGCATATTATATGCCTCTTCTAGCCTTCCAACACGACCTAGAAGGGTCACCATGCAAGCATAATGCTCTATCCTTGCTTCAATACCATGCTCTTTACACATGCTATCAAAAAATTTGCAGCCTTCATCAGCTAGGCCAGCTTGGCTGCAGGTCTGATAGCTAATAGAACAAGGCTTTTGTCCAGTCCTTTGCATCAATTGAAAAATCTCTATAGCTCTTTTAGCCTTTCCATGTCTAGAGATTTTACGCTACGTTGGTGTGGTACCAAGAGATTTGGCATGAGGCATGGATAACTTTTTGAATTACAATGATAGATACTAAATAAACAAAGGTGGGTTTGTCTCAAATTAGCCTAATAGAAAAAATTTTTGTGCATTATCAGTTATCTTTATTTTATTTTATTTTATTTTATTATTATTAAAGTTTAAACCTTGGCCACAAATGTAATTGTTAATTCTAAAGGCTTAAACTTTTTGCCAAAATTATTTCCATTGCAGTCGTGGAAGAACCGATAATATTATTTTTCAAACAAAAGATCGAATTTATTAAGTTTTATGATTTTCATTTTTAGTATCCTCCAATACCTCAATATATCTTCATAACAAACGATTAATGCGAAAATTCGTACCAACCAGAGATACCCAGTCGACCTCAGAAGGGGCCAGGTAAGATGTGCATGTGGTTACTGATAACCAACAAGGTCGATAAAAATGACAAAAAAAGTAAAGAACAAAAGAGATTGTTATAGTGGTTCAGCGGCATAAAGACCAAGCCTACATCCATTGTTATGTTATTGCTTAGATATGTTATAGGGCCGAGAGAAGTTACAAAGGAAATGTGCACGAGCTAAATGGAAGACCTTCAGCCCTCGCAACCTTTTCTCTTAAAACGCTTTCTTACACAGACGAGTGTGTTTTTCTCTTGAACTTTACTAGATTGGAATTCTCTCTTGAAATAGAGGCTATGGACTCCTTTTATACTTGATCCGTCTAGCAGTGGTTGAGACTAGGTATTACAGGATTGCTTGCATGCATAATCTCTTTAATCAGGATCTGAGTTAGTAATCTCCATGCTTGTGACAGACTAGGCTCTGCTAAAAACAGCCTAACCCATGCTTATGACAGTAATTACCTTGTGAGAGAAGGTAAGCGCTGATGGGATGACACGTGGGATGATCTTGGTTGACAGGCTCTGATATACCTTAAGGACGCGTGGCACAAATCTAACCACTAGGAAATTAGGCACAACATTAACCCCCCAGATTTTGGTGGCCGATGCTGGGCTTCAAAAACTCTTTTCTAGTGACCTGTGTGTAATATACTTTCTAGCTAGTAATTCTTTGAGAAATATATGATAAAATCCACTAAATAACTTTGTAAACATATATATACATACATGTATGTAATGAAATATTCGAAAATTTTAATTTTAATTCATATAAACATGTACACAAAATAACTGATAGTACAAGGTAGTCTTAGACAGTGCCGCCAAACTCCTCCGCTTCTTGATGTCCCACCCAATCGTAAATCATCAAGTACCTGCATAACAATAGAATAACTGAGTGAGCACTAATTGCTCAGTAAGTAAACCAAACTGCACAACTGTTTTTCCTCCATTACTCATGTTCTGATTTTCCTTTTCTCACTTTAATCTTTGATAATATTCTTCATTCTTTTCTGATATTCTGCATTCTTTTATGATACTCTGATTTGCTACTTATCAACGTGCAAGGACAATGAATAAAACTGTACATCGTCGAGCACATAAGAAATACTGAATCATGTAAGTAGCATAATACATATGCAGAATAATAAATTTTCCTGAGAAAAGAACTTCCTTTTTTGTTATCCGTCTCTTATGATGTATCTCTTTCTTTTCTTCTCTGTTTCTCTTTCTTTTGTTTCTTCTATTCTGGTTTGCCGATCGGACTAGGTTGATGCATGGATTTGGAACCCTAGCCATGTGAGTGGGTACAATAGTCATCTACATGCACTATTGACGGACTATACAAATGTTGTATCTCTCTGTTGTGGCCACTCACTAATGGCGACGTGCACGTAGGTATGCTTTGCTAGGTACAGTCCTTATCCATATACACTACTAACGGACTGTACAAATACCGTATCTCTATGCTGATGTCGCTCACTGACGGCAGCGTGCATGTGGGCATCTCTGTCACTCACGGGTTCCCCATTGCAATAACTTTATAACATAACATGCTGTAGAAAGAGAATAGAAAGAGATACTATACACATTTCAACATGAATTTCCAAGCTATGGAAATTCTACGCTTGCATTCTTTACTTGCATGTTAGCTTAAAAGAAAACTACAAGCCATTCTTTTTTCTTTCTTTTTCTCATTCTTTGCTAGCATATTCTTTCATATTCTCATTTACTAAATCAAGGCTATATATAAATCATGTGCACAATATATGCATGATCAAGCCCATTCTTTAATATGCTTTCCAAGTTCACATATAGAAACTTGAAAATTCATTATGGCATAATGGTATGTCATGACATATTCTACCATTCCCTACTATCACAATTGCCATATCAAAGTAACACTTGCAATTCTTCCCTAACACTTCCATGTGCTTTTCAAGAAGTAGTAAAGGTTCAAATAACTAGAACCAAACACTAAAGGTCATTTCTCTCATGGAACTAACATGACCAAATGATATTCTAAATTTTCGCATAACAATATGCACCCTCGAATACTAACATTTACACTTGGTTAAGCCCAACATAATCTTCCTACTTCAATTCTTGCCTTTCTCTAACCCTTTCTTCAATAGGGTTTAACCAACTCATGCATGCATTTTCTCTTTGGATTTTCATCAAACACTTCATATGCACATGCAACTACCATGTTGGCTACACTTCCATATCTCTCTAATTCCACCAAAATGTGAGCCAAAAACTCACTAACTTTAGTATCAAACCTGGTCAATTTCAACAATTCTCTACGCTTCAAAATTTCATCACTAATTCTTCCATAATTCCACCAATTCATCACATACTCATACACTACTTCTCATGGCTGAAAATTATGCATCATTAAACATCAAAAGCAGCCAATACTTCTCACATACAACCACATACAAATATGCAAGAATTCATGCTACACAAATCTTGCTTAAATCAAGGCTAAAATTAGGTTTACTTACCTTGAATGTGTGATATCACCTCTTTTTGCTAAAAGTCTCTTCCTCTTGGACCTAGATCATATAAAACCATAAGAATTTAAAACTTTAAAGTTTAATCACACTCCTTGTGCTAGAATCTTACCTTTGGATGCTTTAGGATTGAAAATCTATAAAAATCCAAGCCAAATACTATGATTTCTCTTTGAAATTTAGTGAAGAAAATTGAAAGAAAATGGTAGTTAAGGGTGATGTGAATAAGGGTTAGAATGGCTAGGGTTTAGGTTATTGCAACCTTATATATATATTCACATTTTTTCATCTAATTAGGAGTGAAAAGACCATTTTACCCCCAATGAAGTTCTAAGGAATTTCCTTCACATTTGTCTAAGGTAACTTCAAAGAAATCCAACTAAGGGTATTAGGGCATAAATAAAATTACGTATCTTGATGTGGGTGTTACAATTCTCCCCTCTCCCTCTTCCCCCCCCCCCCTCCCCAAAAAAAAAAAAAGAATTTCGTCCGCAAAATTCAACTGAACAACTCAAGATAGCGGTTATGTAATATACTCTCTAGCTAGTAACACTTTAAGAAATATATGACAAATCCACTAAATAACTTTTGTAAACATAGATACATAATGTAAAATCTGAAAATTCTAATTTTAATTCATATAAATATATACACAAAATACTAATATACTTTAGTAAGTACAAGGTAATCTTGGACAGTGCAGCCAAGCTCCTCCGCTTCTTGTCGTCCCACTCGATCGTAAATCATCAAGTACTTGCAAAACAGTAGAATAACGGAGTGAGCACTAATTGCTCAGTAAGTAAACCAAGCTGCACTACTGTGTTTTTTCCGTTACTTATGTTCTAATTTTCCTTTTCTCACTTTAATCTTTGATAATATTCTTCATTCTTTTCTGATACTCTGATTTGCTACTTATCAATGTGCAAAGACAATGAATAAAACTATACATCGTCAAGCACATAAGAAATACTAAATCATATAAGTAGCATAATACATATGCAGAATAATAAACTTTCCTAAAATAGAACTTTCTCTTCTTTTTTGTTATCTGTCTCTTATGTTGTATCTCTTTCTTTTCTTCTCTGTTTCTCTTTCTTTTCTTTCTTCTATTCTGGTTTGCCGATCGGACTAGGCTGATGCATGGATTTGGAACCCTAGCCATGTGAGTGGGTACAGTCCTTATCTACATGCACTGCTGATGAACTGTACAAATGTTGTATCTCTCTATTGTGGCCGCTCGCTCGTGGCGGCATGCATGTAAGTATGCTCTGCTGGGTACAATCCTCATCCACATACACTACTGACGGACTATACAAATACTGTATCTCTCTGCTGTGGCTACTCGCTCGTGACGACATGCATGTGGGCATCTCTGTCACTCATGGGTTCCCCATCGCAAAAACCTTATAACATAGCATGCTGTAGAAAAAAGAATAGAAAGAGATACTATACACATTTCAACATGAATTTCCAAGCTATGAAAATTCTACACTTGCATTCTTTAGTAAATGAGAAAATATACATACTTGCATGTTAGCTTACAAGAAAACTACAAGCCATTTTCTTTTCTTTCTTTCTCATTCTTTGCTAACATAATTTTTCATATTCTCATTTACTAAATCAAGGCTATATATATATATATATATATAATCATTTGCACAATATATGCATGATCAAGCCCATTCTTTAATATGCTTTCCAAGTTCACATATACAAACTTGCAAATTCATTATGGCATAATGGTATGTCATGACATATTCTACCATTCTCTTCTATCACAATTGCCATATCAAAATAACACTTTAACTTGTAGTTCTTCTCTAACACTTCCATGTGCATTTCAAGAAGTAGGAAAGGTTCAAGTAACTAGAACCAAACACTAAGGGTCATTTCTCTCATGGAACTAACATGACCAAATGATATTCTAAATTTTTGCATAACAATATGCACCCTTGAATACTAACATTTACACTTGGTTAAGCCCAACATAATCTTCCTACTTCAATTCTTGTCTTTCTCTAACCCTTTCTTCAATAGGGTTTAACTAACTCATGCATCCATTTTCTCTTTGGATTTTCATCAAACACTTCATATGCACATGCGACTACCATGTTGGCTACACTTCCAAGACTCTCTAATTCCACCAAATTGTGAGCCAAAAACAAACTAACTTTAGTATCAAACCTGGCCGAATTCATCACTCTCTAAACTCCAAAAATTTCAACACAAATTCTTCCACAACTTCACCAAATCATCACATAACCATACTCTACTTCTCATGGCTGGAATTTATGCATCATTAAACATAAAAAACAGCCAATAATTCTCTCATATCATCACATACAAACATGCAAAAATTCATTCAACATAAGTCTTGCTCAAATCAAGTCCAAAATTAGGTTTACTTACCTTGAATATGTGAGATCACTTCCTTTTGCTCAAAATCTCTCTTCCTCTTAGATCTAGATCATATAAAAACCATAAGAATTTAAAACTTTAAAGTTTAATCACACTCCTTTTGCTAGAATCTTACCTTAGGATGCTTTAGGATTGAAAATCTCAAAAAATCTAAGCCAAATCCTATAATTTCCCTTTGAAATTTAGTGAAGAAAATTGAGAAAAAATGGGGTGAAGGTGGCGCGAACAAGGGCTGAAGGTATGTTAGGGTTTCTTCAAATGAAACCTTATATCAAATAATATATGTATGTATTCCCATTTTGCCCTTGCACTTTCTATGAAATTCCATCTATGTCCTTTAGTCAATTACCAAAATACCCTCATTTTTATTATCTTCTTCACATTATTTTGCTTCCTTTCACTTCCCACTTTTTCATCTAATTATGAGTGAAAATACCATTTTACCCCTAATGAAGTTTTAAGGAATTTCCTTCACATTCATCTAAGATAACTTCAAAAAATCCAACTAAGGGTATTAGGGCATAAATAAAATTACGTACCTTGATGTGGGTGTTACAGGTTACGTACATCTTGCTCTACTTCCCATGTAGCTTCTTCTACTGTATGATTCCTCCATAGAACTTTTACTAATGGAATACTCTTATTTTAGAGCTCCTTAACTTTTCTGTCCAGTATCTGAATTGGGTGCTCCTCATAAACAAGATTCTCCTCTAATTCCACTTCTTATGCTTTCAATATATATGAGGGATCACTGACATACCTTCGAAGTATTGATACATGGAAAACATTGTGCACTTTATCCATATTGGGTGGTAGCGCTAACTAGTACGCTACTTTTCCTACTCTTTGCAACACTTCAAAAGGGCCAATGTATCTAAGGGCAAGTTTTCCTTTACCATCAAACTGCATTACCCGCTTGTAGAGGGAAATCTTAATAAACACTTTATCACCCACTTCAAATTCTACATCTTTTCTCTTTAAATCCGCATAGCTCTTTTGTCTGTCTTGAGCTTGCTTCATTCTATTCTCTATCAACTTAATGTCTTCCATCATTTTCTGAGTTATCTCCGGTCCAGGAGCTATATTCAAAGCATCTTTCTCTCCTACTTCATCACAATGCAGTGGGGATCTACATCGTCTACCATATAGAGCTTCATAAGAAGCCATCTTAATTGTAGACTGATAACTGTTATTATAAGCAAACTCTATCAATGGTAGCATCTCATGCCAGGTCATTTTATAATCCATACAACACGCTCTCAGCATGTCCTCCAGCATCTGATTGGTTCTCTCAGTTTAGCCATCTATTTGTGGGTGGTAAGCTGTACTAAATGCTAACCTGGTACCCAAGTTTCTCTATAGCCTAGTCCAAAAAGCTGAAACAAATATGGAATCTCTATCTGATACTATTGTCTTGGGCACCCCATGCAATCTAACTATCTCTCTGATGTAGATTTGGGCCAACTGATCTAAGGTGGTACTGTCGTTTACTGGAAGAAAATGCGCTAATTTGGTAATCTGTCTACTATCACCCATAACGTATTATAACCTTTTTGAACTCTTGGAAGGCCTGTAATGAAATCCATTGATATATTTTCCTATTTCCATTCAAGAATGCTGAGTGGCTGAAGCAGTCTTGATGGTCTCTGGTGCTTTGCTTTAACCTGTTGACAAACCATACATTTTGCTACATACTGATGCGTGTTTACTACAACATGCATAAATAGCAAGTGCACTAGTGGCACAAAGTAATAAAGTGATGAGTGAGTATCATTCCCACAAGGATTGTTTGCTAAGCACTAAGTTTTCTACTGTTTTCAAGTTGGAGCAATCGAACTCATTTGGATTAATGGGAGAATTTTAAACTAAAACTAAAGCAAAATTTGCTAAATTAAAACTAAACAATGAAAGTAAGATTTAAAACAAGGATAAAATCAATTCAAACAAATGGGTAGGGTTTTGACTTCATTTGGACTTTATGGGTTAAACCTAAGGATTATACTAATTCCATATTCACATGCATTGATTGTAAATCGAATTCTCTAAAGTGTAAAATATACCTTCTCAGGCTATATTTCCTTACTCTTCCCTATTAAACTTCCGCACCCAACAAAATGAAGACTAATAGTTCAAAGCTCATTAAGCACAAAGAATCCTAGATTGATTTCATTGATTCTCAAATCTATCTCTAGCATTCAATACTACAATAGTGATTACCCAAGAGCTTAACACGATTCATTTCTCAATCTCATCATGTTCATCACATAAAAACAATAAATTCAGAATAATCACACAATCAAAGCAAAATCATATGAAAATAATAACAATGAATTACTTAACCCATGGAATTCCGAATTATATCAAAACCCTAACCCAAAATGGGTTAGTTCATAGCTAAATCAACAACACAAACAAAAGAAACGAAAAACCCAATGTTCAACATAATGAAAATAAGAGAAAAGACAAGAGATCTCCCAAAATGACGAATCCACTGGTTTCAATCTCGAATCTTCACCCTTTCAAATCAAAGTTCACCCAAATTAAACCTAAGAAAATGAAAATAGCTGCTCTCTCCTAAAAACGAACGACCCCTAACAAAAATGACTAAGTTTAGCTTTTATACCTCGCCTAAAAACCTAGGAAAATGCCTGAAAATGAAACTGTGCGTTTTGGAATTCGCAGACTTCGTCGCGGCGAAGAAAGATTCTCGCCACGACGACGAAGTGAAATAAAACTCTCGTGCGCAACTCTCTTCGCCGCGGCGAACCTTCATGTGGAATTCTAAATTTACAGAATTGCCCTCCACTTGCTTCTTTGCTTGAATCTTTGATCTTCGACGCTTTCTTCATGGAAACAAGCTTCACAGTGCTCCACTCTGCTTCAGAACTTTCCCAACTTCTGAGATCCGCTCATTTCTGAGTCCAAAACCTCCAATTCGCTCATTATTTGCATAAAATATCCATTTTAGCCTGAAACACAAAATATAAAGAATTAAGTAGCAATTCAGGTCAAAATGAACTAAGAAGTATCTGAAATCCGACTAAAAAGTCTAATAAAAACAGTATAATCCACAGATTATCACATACTCTCCGATATCTTTCTTCCTACCTGACCACCAATAACTTTTCTTTAAATCTTAACGCATTTTGGTTCCTCCAGGATGTGCAGTATATGGTGTGTCATGAGCCTTCGCAAGAATTTTCTTTCTCAGCTCAGTATCCCGAGGAATACATATACGGCTCCTAAAACTGAGAACACCAGCTGAAATTTGATACTCTGATATCTTGCCTTCCAACACTTGTCGACTCATTTTCTAACACCACTCGTCGACGGCTTGCTTTTCTTTAATTTCTTACAGTAAAGTAGATTGAATTTCTAACCTAGCAATTCTTCATGGTACCATCTCTATCTGTTCCTTGAGAAATTCTTCCAATAGTTCTTTCTGCATTGTGAACTGAGACAAAAAGGCTTTTCTACTCAAGACATCAGTACCACATTGGCTTTTCCAGGTCGATACTTGATTTCACAATCATAATCTTTTACTAGCTCCAACCATCTCATTTGTCTCCTGTTCAGCTCCTTTTGGGTGAAGAAATACTTTAAAACTTTTATGGTCGGTATAAATATTACTCTTTGCCCCATACAAGTAATGCCTCCATATCTTTAATGCAAAAACTACAGCTGCTAACTCTAAATCATGAGTAGGGTATCTTGTCTCATACTCTTTCAACTGTCGAGAAGCGTAAGCTATTACCCTACCCAACTGTATCAACACAGTAACAAGTCCCTAAAGTGAGGCATCTGTATAAATATCATAGTCTACATCTTCTTGTGGTAACACCAGAATAGGAGCTGTGGCGAGTCTTTCTTTTAACTCTTGAAAACTCTCTTCACACGCATCTGACCATATGAAAGGAGTTCCTTGTTTGGTAAGAGCTGTAAGCGGCTTAACCAACTGGGCAAATCCTATTATAAACTGCCCGTAATAACCTACAAACCCCAAGAAACTTCTAACATCTTTCATTGTCTTCGGCCTTTGCCACTCTAGGATTGCCTTTACCTCAGTGGGATCTACTAACACACCTTCTTTTGAGACCGTGTGACCCAAGAAGATAACTTGATCCAGCCATAACTCACATTTAGAAAATTTGGCATACAGCTTCTTATCTCTCAATCGCTGTAGCACAAATCTCAGATGCTCTTCATGCTCTTCTCTTGTCTTAGAATAAACCAAGATGTCATCAATAAACACCACTATAAATCGATCAAGACAGTCATGAAACACCCGATTCATTAAATCCATAAAGACTGTTGGGGCATTGGTTAACCCGAAAGGCATCACTACAAACTCATAATGCCTATATCTGGTCCGAAATGCAGTATTGGCAATATCTTGCTCTGTAACTCTTACTTGATGATAACCTGACCTCAGATCAATCTTTGAAAACACTGTTGCTCTTTTAAGCTGATCAAATAAATCATCTATGCAAGGTAATAGGTATTTATTCTTCACTATCATTTTATTAAACTCTCTGTAATCTATGCACATCCATAGCGATCCATTTTTCTTCTTCACAAATAGAATCGGAGCACCCCAAAGAGAATGGCGAGGTCGAATAAAACCCTTGTCTAGGAGTTCTTGGAGCTGTTTCTTCAATTCCTAAAGCTCGGCTAGGGCCATACGATAAGGGGCTTTAGAAATCGATGTTGTCCCTAGTGCCAACTCAATGCTAAATTCCATTTCTCTTTCTGGAGGTAAACTTGGCAAATCATCCATAAATACATCTGGAAACTTTCGGACTACTGGCACATTTTGGATCTCTGATCGAGGGACATCACTACTTTGCACCATATGGGCAATATACCTGGAGCACCCTTTCCTTAATATTTTTTTGGCTTTTACACTGCTGATTAACATGATAAGTTGATGGCCCTCTCCAAAACTGAACTTACCGCCATCATCAAAATTAAACTTTGTTTTCTTCTTTTGGCAATCAATCTCTACTCCATATCTCCCTAGGAAATCCATGCCCAAAATAACATCAAAGTCGGGTATATCAAATACAATCAAATCCACCGTTAATCTCCTTCCATGGATCACTATGGACTCCCCTAAAAGCATCTCCCGAGTTACCACACTATCACCATCTGGCAATTCTATCTTAATGGGTTGATCTACTGTAATAGATTTCAAACCTAATCTCTCTATAATCCTATGTGTAATGAATGAATGTGTGGCTCCAGAATCAATTAATGCATAAAGGGGAACTGAACGAAATAATAATTGACGAGTAACTACAGGTAAGCTGGCCTCGGCTTGACTCTGTGCAACTGTAAATACCCGAGCATTAGTATCTTTGGATGTCTATACTGTGGGTGCAGGAGGGGCCTTATAGTCTTTCATCATATGTCCGAGCTGTCAGCATCTGAAACACACACCCTTGAGACACTCTCCTGGATGATGTTTCCCACATTTCTGACATTGGGGAAACTCAAGAGTCCTCGGCTGTTTGTTCTTCCGGTCCCTCTTGTTCTTCTTTGACTGAAATCTTTTTTTTATTCTTCCCTTCTCTATTGTTGGAGTTATCAAATCTATCTCTCTGTGGAGAGGGAGGTGGAATATTAGGCATTGCTACTAATGTAGTCAATGGAGTTAACTTATTCAAAAATACTTTAGCTCGTAAAGCTCGCTCCAAAGCCTCACTATAAATCTAAGGGGTTGGGCACCTGCCATCACATCTCAAGCTAATTCTGGATTCAGCCCATGCACGAACTTGTTCATCCTCTATTCTGGTGTGCTCACTATACCTGGTGCAAACCTCGCCAAGGAATTAAATCTGATGAAGTATTCTTTCACTGAACTGATCCCCTGTCGTAGGCTAATAAATTCTTGCATCTTTTCATATATTCTATTAGCTGTCTTGTATTCTGCCTCAAAAAGTCATATGAAATCTCCCCAAGTCATAGTGGCTACATCATGAGTATCCTCCATCAACTCCTACCAGATCCAGGCATAGCTCTTAAATAAAAAACTAGCATACCAGATCTTCTCCCAATCTGTCATGGGAAAAAGTGCTATTGTACGCTCCACAGATCTAATCCATTCTTCTGCCACTGATGGGTCAGTCGTACCTCTAAATTTTGACCGCTGATGCTGACTAGGTAACCCATAAATAGGGTCAAGACGACTTTGTACCATCGGAGGTACCAGCCTTTCTCTCTCCTCTCTAGTGGTCAGTACTAAAACTGGGGTCTCAACTCTCTCCGATATAGGTCTCCCCCGACTCTCTGCCAATACCTGCTGAATAATGTTACAAATCCTTGCTTCATCGAGGATAGGGTGAGTAGATCTGGATGGGTTGATGGCTCACCTGTACTCGATGCATTCTTATTACCGGATCGAGTCGTCCATCTCATCTAAAACACATAGCACCAATACCATTAGTCAGCTAATACAAGTGAGAAAAAGAAATAACTTACAATGATTGGCTACAGTATGTCAACGCGGCAGGAGAGGCACACTGTCAATTTCCCAAAATCGACGCCCTGATACCAAAAATGTCATATACTCTTTAGCTAGTAATTCTTTGAGAAACATACGATAAAATTCACTAAATAACTTTGTAAACATATATATACATAGAGGTATATAATGTAAAATCCAAAAATTTTAATTTTAATTCATATAAACATATACACAAAATAACTGATAGTACAAGGTTGTCTTGGACAGTTCCACCAAACTCCTCCGCTTCTTGACGTCCCACACAATCGTAAATCATCAAGTACCTGTAAAATAGTAGAATAACTAAGTGAGCACTAATTGCTCCGTAAGTAAACCAAATTGCACTATTATTTTTCCTCTATTACTCATGTTCTGATTTTCCTTTTCTCACTTTAATCTTTGATAATATTCTTCATTCTTTTCTGATATTCTGCATTCTTTTCTGATACTCTGATTTCCTACTTATCAACATGCAAAGACAATGAATAAAACTTTACATTGTCGAGCACATAAGAAATACTGAATCATGTAAGTAGCATAATACATATGCAGAATAATAAACTTTCCAGAGAAAAGAACTTTCTTTTCTTTTCTATTATCTGTCTCTTATGATGTATCTCTTTCTTTTCTTCTATGTTTCTCTTTCTTTTGTTTCTTCTATTTTGGTTTGCCGATCGGACTAGGTTGATGCATGGATTTGGAACCTGGCCATGTGAGTGGGTATAATCCTTATCTATATGCACTGCTAATGGACTGTACAAATGCTAATCTCTCTACTATGGTCGCTTACTGATGGTGGTGTGCATGTAGGTATGCTCTGCTGGGTACAATCCTCATCCACATACACTGCTAACAGACTGTACAAATATTGTATCTCTCTGCTTATGCCGCTCACTGACGGCGGCGTGCATGTGGGCATCTCTGTCACTCACAAGTTCCCCATTGTAACAACCTTATAACGTAGCATGCTATAGAAAGAGAATAGAAAGAGATACTATACACATTTCAACATGAATTTCCAAGCTATGGAAATTCTACGCTTGCATTCTTTAGTAAATGAGAAAATATACATACTTGCATGTTAGCTTAAAAGAAAACTACAAGCCATTCTCTTTTCTTTCTTTTTCTCATTCTTTGCTAACATATTCTTTCATATTCTCATTTACTAAATCAAGGCTATATATAAATCATGTGCACAATATATGCATGATCAAGCCCATTCTTTAATATGCTTTCCAAGTTCACAAATACAAACTCAAAAATTCATTATGGCATAATGGTATGTCATGACATATTATACCATTCTCTACTATCACAATTTCCATATCAAAGTAACACTTTAACTTGCAATTCTTCCCTAACACTTCCATGTGCTTTTCAAGAAGTAGTAAAAGTTCAAGTAACTAGAACCAAACACTAAGGGCCATTTCTCTCACGGAACTAACATGACCAAGTGATATTCTAAATTTTTGCATAACAATATGTACCCTTGAATACTAACATTTACACTTGGTGTTAAGCCCAACATAATCTTCCTACTTCTATTCTTCCCTTTCTCTAACCCTTTCTTCAATAGGGTTTAACCAACTCATGCATGCGTTTTCTCTTTGGATTTTCATCAAACACTTCATATGCACATGCAACTACCATGCTGGCTACACTTTCACATCTCTTTAATTCCACCAAAATGTGAGCCAAAAACTCACTAACTTTAGTATCAAACTTGGTCGATTTCAACAATTCTCTAACTTCAAAATTTCATCACTAATTCTTCCATAATTCCACCAATTCATCACATACTCATACACTACTTCTCATGGCAGGAAATTATGCATCATTAAACATCAAAAACATCCAATACTTCTCACATACAACCACATACAAACATGCAAGAATTCATGCTACACAAATCTTGCTCAAATCAAGGCTAAAATTAGGTCTACTTACCTTGAATGTGTGATATCACCTCTTTTTGCTAAAAGTCTCTTCCTCTTGGACCTAGATCATATAAAAACCATAAGAATTTAAAACTTTAAAGTTTAATCACACTCCTTGTGCTAGAATCTTACCTTTGGATGCTTTAGGATTGAAAATCTATAAAAATCCAAGCCAAATCCTATGATTTCCCTTTGAAATTTAGTGAAAAAAAATGAAAGAAAATGGGGGTGAAGGGTGGCGTGAATAAGGGTTAGAATGGCTAGGGTTTAGGTTATTGCGACCTTATAATAAATAAATAAATAAATAAAAAAAAAAATATATATATATATATATTCCCATTTTTTCATCTAATTAGGAAAGAAAAGGCCATTTTACCTGCAATGAAGTTTTAAGGAATTTCTTTCACATTTGTCTAAGATAACTTCAAAGAAATCCAACTAAAGGTATTAGGACATAAATAAAATTACGTACCTTGATGTGGGTGTTGCACTTCGCGTCAGATGGGTTGTGAGCTTTAGCGTCTAATGGCTTTGGCAAGCTACATCTATCTTATCGGATCCGTTGCATCTATGCGATGTGTCACCTTTGAAACCTTTTCACTTGCCCCATTTGGTCACATCACAAGCCTTTTCACTTAAGTCTTTGGTAGCGCAATGAATGATTGCGCATCTATTTACCTTCCTCATTCGTACGGATGTGTTGGAAATGATAGCGGTTGTAAGGAACGAGGAGACGCCTATACCTCTTCTGTAGGTACAATGAAACAATGATAATGATGATGGTGAATGGTTTTCCTTCCTCTCTATTATAAATATGGTCATTTCATTTAGGGCTATTATCTCCGTCGCTTTTGCTTCTTCATTTTTAGAAAGTTACTTGCCTCTTCTTGCTTCATAACCTTTGTCGAGACACCCAAGATTATTCGGCAAGGTTGGTATACCTTTTTTGCCTGGTTTTATTATTGTTATCATTCTTTTGTGTTTCACTATCTAATTGAAGTTTCATTTTCATGCAAATGTCATCTTCTAACAACTTTCGTACCTACAATGGAGAAGAAGGAGATTGTGGCAGAATCCCTCATTGGCAGCCTGCGGACAATGGCGATGAGCTACGTCTTGGCTGAACCGTTCTGACCAGGCTGGGCCCTCGAATGTGGTTCTTCTTATCGAGTGGTTTCACAATTGCCAAGAGATGGGCACTCCAGGCGGTGTCGTTGATCGGGTAAAGGCCTTAATGGTCAAGCTCTTTGAGGATAGAAGGGCTAGGAGGAGTAGAAGAAGCCCTCAAATGTTTGTTAAAAGGCTCGCCTTCCTTAGTTACCAAGGGCGTGGCATGGACCCTCTACAAGCAATGAGGGAGCCCCTAGATCATCTTCGGGCTTCGCTGGGCACCCTTCTTGACTACGTTCTTGGTTCTATCTAGGAAGAGTATAAGTAGCAGAGTCAGGTCACGCTGGTAACCCAAGCGGTTGCGGATCAGAGCAAGGTTTGTTCCTTTCCTTGGGCTTGTTGCATTTATTGGCTCAGATGTTTATGTCACTAACAGGTACTTATGGTTTCCCCCTTGCAGCTTTTCTTCCTGATGACTTTTCTTTTCTAGGAGGCATATCCTAATTTTCAGGGCCAGGCTACGCTTTTCAAACGACTCCAAAGAGCGAAAAAGGGGTTAGCAAAGTTGAAAGAGGTCGTGGCTTCAACTCGCGCTGACCACAAGAGGGAGTTGGACGTAATGTGCCACACCCTTCACAACAAGGATATGCGCATTGTCATCATTTGGGAAGAGCTTGATCGGCTGAACATGGAGGATGCGAGGCTTGCTTGGCTAGTTGATGTGCATCAGGATGTGGATTCCTAGGACTCCACCTCTCTCTACGAGGATTACTATTCGCCCTGATGTGCAATTCAATTGCTTTCCCTCCCCTAGCAAAGATTAGTGTCTTCCTAGACGTGGCAGCGTTATCCTTGCATTAGGGGAAATGTTTTCATATGTGCAAGCTTGCCTTAGATAAAGGGCGACTATGCTTGCAGATTGTGTGGAGACGCCCTCTTCATACAGGGACATCGGTTATAGCAATGCGGGGATGTCTTTCTTGCGAGGCGGGTAGTGGCAAGGTTATTTTTCTCTGTTCTCTTCCTACTCATTTTGGCCTACCTCTATTGCTTTGTTTCCTATAGGCCTCTTGGCAAGTCCTATATCTTTTTCGAGCTTTTAGGGGATCTGTTCAACGTCTCCTCCTCTGGATATTTTTGGTGAAGTCTCTGATATGTTGCCTTGGTGGTTTTTGTTAGGTGTTTCTTCATCATTATTCGCCTTGGTGGGTTACTAGATGTATGGAGGCCTAGGGATTTGTAATAGGCCCTAAATGGATGAGAGGGAACCGAAGTTTGTTATATTTTATCTTTCTTCACCTTTACTACTTTGGATTTTTTTGTTTGAATTAGCTTGCATGAATTGGCCTGATGGCTCTTCTTATGTATGCACACATATTCGTAATTTGTCATTTGCACAACTTTTTGCATTCCTGCGCATTTTTACTTGTGAGGACTCTTTGATTTCCACATATTGCTCCCGGTTTTTAAAATTTGAAAATTTGTGAGCTTCGAAACACGATTGTTCATTTGGTGCAAATTCTGAGCTATCACGTCACTTTTGTGTAATGTCTTTTCAACTCTAGGGCGTGCCGTTTTTAATTTGGGTTTTTATAGCACATTGGACAAAGACGTGTCTGTTTCTTTTCTAGTCATAATGAAGCATTTGGAATGGCGACGGACCATCATTTAGAGTCAGTTGGTAACCTTTAACGCCATATGATTGGTTCCTCTATGAAGGGTTACTCGTGTGCTTCTTCTACTTCTTGGCTTCTTGCGTATCTAGCCAAATTTTGCGCATTATCTCTGCAAATTTTTTTTTTTTGTCGTGTCTTCAGGTTTTGCAAGGTTATGCTTTTCTTTTGTTTCCGTTATTTGCGCCGCCTTTGTTGGTTGTCATGAGTGATTGTTTTAAGTCGTTTTGTAGATGTATTCTAGTGGACATGAGTTTCTTGGCGATGGTGGTCATAGCGGCAAGACAACTTGGTCGGACCATTTGCATGCGTTCCAATAGACCTTTCACTTAGGAGTCAGGCCTTCTCGTCCTTCGATAGAGGAGGATGAAGTTAGTGTTAGTCGCTGATGGGGTTTACGCAACAGAAAACAAAATAAAATCCCCAACAACCATATTGAATCCAAGAACCTTATACTTGATTTACGTTATTTACAAATGAAATAATATTGAATATTAAATTTCCAGATTTCATACCAGCATTTAGAGGCTCCTTTAATCAATACGAATCGCTCCCACTCTAAGATAAGAGTGAACTCTCAATATCCACATGAAGATAGGATGACGATCGACTTGCGGTCTCAAGTGCTAGTAAGACACACAAGCAAAAAAGATGCAGAAAATTCTCTTCTCCACTAAGTGAAAAACATGAGAGAGAGTGAGGTGAGTGGCTTTGATTTAATTAATGTGTTCTCTCATTTTATTTTAATTTTAAGTTGTCTTTTATATACAACAAAAATTAAAACTCTAATCTAGTTAAGAATAAGTTTATTCCATGATTAGAATAGTAAATCCTCATTACCAAACAAGGTAATAATCCACATGACATCCTATTCAAATGCAACTTGAGCGGGAAGTAATCTAAATCGTTGCTCTAATGCCATGTGCACTTCATAAGCAATGCAACTTGAGCGGGAAGTAATCTAAACCATTGCTCTAGTGCCATGTGCACTTCATTGGCTGGGATAGCATAATCATCACCTCGAAAAAGTGCGGCATCAAAGACGTTCAAATCAATTGGAGTGGCCATACCCTGGCGCCTGCATTAAATGCATCTTAAATCCCAAAAGTTAGAGATACCATTCTGCCCTTACAAAACGCGGCAACCTTCGCCCTCGTCACATACCAAAAGTTCAAATGTCATCTAAAGAGGCTCGTTGCGACAAAAGCGATCTCATAAAAAAAAAAAAAAAAAAAAAAAAAAAAAAGAAGATTATTCATATGCGATACGAAAAACAAAGCTACAAAAAAAAAAGTGGTTTTATTCTTTATATGATAATTCGTACAAGTATATCATGTGCGGACACACACAAAAAAAAGGGGAGAGAGAGAGAGAGAGAGAGAGAATAGCAACAACGAGCAACGCCAACCCTCACTCGGGTTTGAAAGTTTTATACAATTACCAAGTTATAAAACTTATGCAAAATATGTAAAACTTGTTCATTTTGTGCTTATGGGTTTGCTTGCTCATCATCAACATAAACTATACACCCATGGCATAATGTAAAGCACACAAATCACTTTTACATGGTTCGAAAAACTGCCTACATCCATGGGACCAAGTCCAAACAAAGAAAATCCACTATGATAAACATTTATAGTTCAACTACAAAGCCAAAGACAAACATCAGTTGTAAAACACTCCCTGTTATGACAACACTTCAAACTTCACCCTTTGGTTGAACTTTGAACTACCACAGCTTGCTTCACACCGAGAGACCACCTGGTCATCCTTGAGCTCTTCTCAAGATTCAATACTGAAGATTCACTTCAGCTCTAACAACTTGAAACTCCTCCAAGCATGCACGAAAGGAACCATGTTCCAAAGCACTCAAACAAGCAAAGATTAAACAATGTATTTTATAGCTTACCAAAGCATAATGAAACCTGAATGAAAACAACAAAAACCTCAAAGGATAATTAGAGAATTATCAGAGGGATATTCAAGCTCAAAATGAAATGCATTGTTGAAGATGAATATAAAGAAACTTGCGCAAAAATGCAAGAGGATAGCCAGCCAACAACCACTTTTCATGTCTAGCTATTTTAGGGAAGTTTTTACCAAACTTCCTTAGGACCATTGAAAAGCTAAAACGAATTTCCTAGTACAGCATATGAGCTATTGACATGTGCATATGAACCACTCACATATCTCAGGCATGGATATGATCCTAGTATCAAATGGGACATAAAATGTGTAAAGGAAATCTGGCTAGAAAAGTGCCATCACACAAGACTCTAGTGAGCCACAACCTAGTGTCATAGCTTGTCCTGTTGCTGCTAAAGGGTCACAATGGTTCGCGGATCTCAACGCATCTGCTCTTGGAAAGTGGACATTTCCAATCGAAGCTTGGCAATTTGCCGTTCCCTATTTTTTCAATCGTGTTGCGTTGCACTGCCAACTCCCCCTCAAGCGTAATCCGATTGACCTTCAAGATCATCTCTAGCTCTACCAATTTTGCCTCAACTCGTCGAAGTCTCTTGGCATTCTCTTCTAGCATTAGGAGATCACCGTAGGTCTCTTGAAAAAGAAGAGTGGACTATGAAAACAGTTGCACAAATTCGCAGTAAGCGAATAAGCAATGGACCAAGCCCACAAACAAAGGGAATCTCGCTACTACACAGCACACCTGAGCTTGATCGCTAGCCACCTTCTTCAGCAAGTCAGCTTTGGTAAGTTGCTTACTCTCATCCTAGCCCCTCGCCATGACACAATCCATAAGGGTGCCCATGGGCTCGCGCATATACTCTAGGAAAGACACCATAGCCTCCTTAGGAGTCGTAAGAGCGACCTGAACATGAATAGAGAACGACCCTCTAGTAGCGAGCCTTATAGAGAACACATCCACTACCTCGTATTCCTTCTTCTCTTAGGGGAATGCATTGCCAAAAACCTCCTATCGCCACTGGCCACCCCAGTCTCTACCGCCGGTGGGTCTTACTCAGCATTATGTGGTCTAGGATTAGAACTAATTGTTAGAGTTGGTGCCCTAAAGCCAATCAATTATTGTAGAATTGACTCTCTAAAATAATGTTTATTAATCAATAAAAGGCAATTTTCTTCTATATCATGTAAATCATAATTGTGTGTATTGATATATGTCTTTAGAATGATAGAACCGTGATGAAGGCATCAAGTGTTTCAAATCTTGATAGTGAGAACCCTATGATCATATATGGTGGTCATTCTAGAAATGTCTGTAGCCCCAGTATTATTCTGACCAAGGACACAGATAATACAGTAAGGCTATCATAGTGTTGAACGACCCTGTCAAAAGACAGTGACTGATCTCACTTGTCAAGTTTGTTTGCCGACAACCTAGTGCGACACATGGGTGCTTGCTGTAGGCAAGTTCACTGGACAGACCCACCAGAGGATTCCATATGGATGGTAACCCCAATGTCTATGGAATAAATCCTTTAACGAATGGTGGTGCATGTGATCCTTAGACTTGAGATCACCAGAGAGCCTTGTGCACCGATTGGTGTAGTTTGACACCAGCCCAACGTAGCTATATTCAGAGCTATCAATACGGTAGTGATTAGCTGCATTGAGAAGTGTATCAAGACTATGGTGGATTAACAACGGATTCATCACTCGCGGGTACGGGAGAAGTTTTCTCACAGCGCAATTCAATGAATGGCAATGACACTAAAGCAGTGGCACAGTGGGATTGAGTTGTTGCTCAATCCAATTTATTATTCTGGTCATTGGTCCAGTAACTGAATACAAAGATATCGAAGATAACTGAGGTTGAGATTATTTATGTACCTCAGCCTCAATGAGATAACAGATGATGAAAGGATTGGTTTGCACGGTAACCATATCGTTGATAGGCAAGCTGTTTCACTGAATCCGAATCTACCAGGTGGCCATGATGCCTTGCTAGAGGCCAATCTTGGTATGTGTTTAGTGAGACGATTGATTGGTGTCAATCACGAGATTACTCACTACTGATATGATGACGTGCCTTCGGGTCACGCACATAAAAGATAGATTAAGGATGAATTGGTGAGAAAAGGTATTTTCATCATTTGTGATGAAAGGGTATTTTCATCATTTATGATGGAAAGGATATTTTCGTCTTTTGAGATGAAAGGGCATTTTGGTAATTTCATAATGCAATTAAATTTGTTGAGGTCGTTGCCCATATTTAATTTCATAGTGAAATTAAAATTAGTGAGATTATGTATTTAAATATATTCATATATTTAAATATTATATATATATTATTTAATATTAATATTTGATGATATTAATATTAGTAAAGATAATATATGAATATGAAAATCATATTTGAATTTGAATAATATGCCATGTGGATTATTACCTAAATTTCCTCGCTTCACCTACATTTTCTCAGCAGAACGACCATCATCTAGATCATTGGTTTCTGATATGTCTACCTTCTTGCTTTCTAGCTGCATTTTTCGGTGGTGACGCTCTAACCCTTCACATCGCTTCTCATTGGTGAGTTCCTCTCTTTCCCTCTTTTGCATGTCACTTTTTCAGGGTTGGTTGCGTGTGAGGTTAGTTTAGGTTTGTGTTTTGCCAGAGTTTCTAGGATTCGTGTTGAGCTTTTTCGGTGGACATTCAGGGTTCTCCGACTGGTGTTTTACTTAGGAGCATTTCAGTCTTAGGACCAGGGGCAAGTGTAGGTAGATTGGTTTGTAGGAGGAACTTAGGTTGTAACACTTGTCCTTACGTGTTTCAGGTACCTAACGACGAGTTTGTAGAATGGCCGATAATATCAAGTGGCTCGTAACCGTGGCCTTTGGAGATGATTTGATAAAGTGAACTAGGTTCGCGGGTGAGGTATCTTCAAGGGGAGTTGACCCAGCAGAGCTAAAGTCGATCTTATTGGTGGAGGACGCCAGGTCCATCGAGAATCCTATTCCTTGGTTAGTGGTTAAGCCCACGGGAAGCCTTCTCGTGGCCCTACCTACCAACAAGCTAGGTCACGTTCAACGGGTATATGGCTGGGTTGCATACTTTGCACGGTGGGCAGCAACGTATCGGATAGCCCACCCAGTAGTTGGGTGGCTATATCTAGGATGATCTTGAGGTGTGGGGTGTCGATTCCTCAACACCACTTCATTCAATTGGTGATGGAGCTATTTGAGATCGCTCCCTTGTAGCTCACCATCAATTTATATTTATATATGATTAGCATGTACATTGCCTTTCGGAAGGCCAATCTGGGCGAGCTTTCCGTGGGCTAGTTTGTATATATGTATAGTTTAAGGAAAACTAAGGAGGGTTCTTATTACCTCTCCAAGACGAAATGTACTGATGCTAGGATGGTCGGTATTCTGAACAGAATCCCAAAATGGGATTTTGACTACTTCTTTTGCTCATGCGAGGGGGACGCATCTTTTGGGGATGCTGGTAGGTCTCCTTGCTGTTTGTTTATTGTTGCAGCACCGTTGGTTTGCAAACGCCTTTACTTCTTCTCCCTTTTTTTGTTTTTAGTCAATTGCGACTAGTGCTTCTTGTCAATTGAGTCCCAAACTCTCCTTGCTGATTTCAGCCTATTGCTAGAAGTGGATCGCGACCTGAGTAAGTTGATTACTCTCAAGAATCTGATTGCCTTCAAGTTTTGTCCTTTGTCGGCAACGTTTCAAACCATTTTCATTAAGGCTGCGAGGAAGAGTAAGTAGAATTTGTTTCACTAAACTCCTTATTTGTGTGAGATTTATTAACTGCCGTTTGTGGTTCTAGGGATATGGGCCAAGAAGCTTGAGACTAGTGTTGCTCCTATACGCCTGGTGTTAGGAAATGACCAAGTCATGGCAGCGAAAAACAAAATTTATATATAACATAGATCGTTCCTTAGAATCAAGATCAGGGCACAAATTTTCAGTTTATACATTAAAATTAGAATCTGTAGAAAAATCAGTTTAGAGTTAAGAAATCATACGCACGTTTGGAGGCTCCTCCAACTTATCTCTGAATGGGTTTCGCTACCAATCCAAGGGTAGGATCGAACCAGCGGTAGTCCATATGAAGATAACCTCAAGGAACTAAAGAAGGATTTGCTAGATCCTCTTTAGCCTTAAGAACCAAGAACAAGAATCAAATGAAATATTTGATTCATCACATAAAAGCAATCTGGCGTGGGAAGAGAGAAAAGGGAGCTGGAATTTTTAATCAAAATGATTGAATGAATTGTTTTTTTCATTTCACAAAAATCCTGCACTTATATAGTGCACACAATGTCCTATTCCATCATGGAATAGGCTTGGGCACCAACCCAAACAACCCTTATGTCCAAAGAACCCCATTTAGATATTTTAATTATTATTATTATTATTTCGATTAATATTTGTAAACTATATTAACATTTAACAATAACAATAATTCATTTAAATATATGCGTACACATATTTAAATATAATATTACTTATTTAAATTTTAATATCAAATTAAATAAAGGCTATAACCTCAGCAAATTTAATTGTACTGTGAGATTACCGAACTACACTTTCGCCTAAAAAGACAAAAATGCCCTTCTTATAAACTGGTTCTTAAATTATCTTCTATGTGTGTGACTCGTAGGCTCCTTATCATACCAGCAGTGTGTAGTATCGCGATTAACACCAATTAATCATCTCACTACACACAGACCATGATTGGCCCTTAGCAAGGCATCATGGCCACTCGATAAATTCTGATTCAGCGAAGCAACTACCTGTCAACGATATGGTTACCGTACAATCCAATCCTTTCATCATCCTTTATCTCAACAAGACCGAGGCACATAAATAGTGTCAACCTCAGTTACTCTTGATGTGTATGTATTCAGTTACTGGACCAATGACCGAAATTATAAACTAGATAGAACAATAACTCAATCCCACTGTGGCCACAGTTTTTAGTGTCATTGCCATTTACTGAATTGCGCCATGAGATAACTTCCCCCATACCCGGGAGTGATGAATCCTCTGTCGATCCACCACAGTCTTGATACACTCTTTGATGTAGTCAATCACTACTATATTGACAGTTCTAAATAGAACTGTGTTGGGCTAGTGTCAAACTACACCAATCGGTGCACAAGGCGCTCTGGTGATCTCAAGTCTAAGGATCACATGCACTACCATTCGTTAGAGGATTTGTTCCATAGACACTAGGGTTACCATCCATATGGAATCCTCTAGTGGGTCAGTCCAGTGAACTTGCCTACAACAAGCACCCATATGTTGCACTAGGTTGTCACCAAACAACCTTGATAGGTGAGATTAGTCACTGCCTTTCAACAGGGTCGTTCAACACTATGATAACCTTATCGTATTATCTGTGCCCTTACTTCAGAATAATACTGAGGCTATGGACATTTCTCAAATGGCCACCGTATGTGCTCATAGGGTTCTCACTATCAAGATTTGAAACACTTGATACCCTTGTCATGGTTCTACCATTCTAAGGACATATATCAATACATACAATAATGATTTATGCGATATATAATAAAATGCCTTTTTATTGATCAATGAACATTATTACAAAGAGTCAATTCTACAATAATTGATTGAAACGAGGGCACCCACTCTAACACCCGATTCTGAGGCAAACAACCTCGAGATGCAAGGGGTGGGTACAAGAGTCTTCACAACAGGACTTTAGAAGGGAGCGATGTGGGGTTTCCCGGAAAATGACATAGAATGCACTAAACATCACTACCTAAAGGCTGAAGAGAGGTGCAAAGGAAATAGGTTAGATGTCTTGCCAACTGTCAACTCAGAAGAAGGCAAGCTTAGGTGATGAACAATCCTTCTTCTAGGTTCAAGATGAGTCATGCGTGGCCTCCTTGGGCGGCAAGGATCAAGAGGAGATTGGGGGTGTGAATGTCCCGACCTGCATTCCTGTTGGGGAAATGGTCCTTCACAAGATCATTACTGATGAGGCGTAATGTCTCTCATTGAGAAGCTAGCCAACACGGTGAATGATATTACGAAGTTATGCGATCAGTTTTCGTTTTGGCCTACTTGTATTTTCTTGTTTTATTTTATATTCGGAGCCTATCTAACCTTTGATTCTTGGGCACAAGGTTATAACACCCTGGCGATGTTTTAGTGGGAGGCGAGTCCAAGGATCGATGGTGCTGACAAGATTATTGGAGAGCTTGAGCGGGTTAAGGAGGTTGTGGCAAACCAAGCCAGCAAAATGAAGGATGAGCTCGGTGTTGCCAAAGTCGAGATTGCCAAGAAAATGGAGGTTTTTGAGGTGCTTTTGTTGCCAAGGGATTACGAGCTTCAAGGGCTGCGAGAAGAGGTGGCTAATAGGGAAGAGATCAAGTTGGAGAGGGACTCACTGAAGTTTCAGATCTCTAATTTGCGATCAAAGGTTAAGGTTATCAAGTCCTAGAAGAAGGAGTGCAAAGTTGGGATCATCGCTCTTAAGGAGAAGGTGGTTGTTATAGAAGAGGTCATCGCCTAAGAGAAGCATAAGGGTGAGCTATATGCTTGGAGGATGTCGCTACACTTGATCAGAGAGACCTAGATGCAGGATCCCAGTTTTGACTTCTCGTACCTTCTAGACTACTACCAAGCGGAGGTGGATAAGTTCATAGTAGGGATCTTTAATGCAATCCAAGAGAAAGAGTGATAAGTTCTTGAAAATTCACTTATACTTAGTGGTTTATAGGTATCGCTTATGGGAAATTAGGGTTAATTTGCATGAACTGACTTAATTGTTTCATAAATGCACTTTTTGGGATCACAGGTATTTTTGTTGTGTTTTTAGGGAATAAAAGCTTAAAAATAATATTCAGATGAAAGACGATCTTGGCAAGAGAATTTGTGATGACTAAAAACAAATGATTCGAGAATCGGAGTTGAAATGAGGAAGATATGACGTATTTAGCATGGAGCACGAAATCTAGAAAATGCTCCAGTTTTGAGCATGCTTCAGTATTTCAACAATAACTTGATCTGTAAACCTTCAATTTGGACGATTCTTTGACCATTTGAAAGTTAAATTGAAGGATACAATTCTTATATTTATGACTTCTTCAGATTCTAACTTTCTGTGTTGAAATTGGAAGCTCTTTTAGCGTTGCAACAGAAAATTCTGGCTCTGCGACATTCAGATTCTCGTTTGGAAAAGGTGTGTCCAGGAGATTGAAATTTCATGAAACGACCATAAATTCCTCAGAACAAATTGGAAGTTGTGCCATTTATGTTGTGAGCTCTGGGAGTCTAGTTTATATAATATTTTAAGGTTTGTTATTCTGAGTTTTCTAGAGGAAGATATTCCAGTTTTAGTACTGGAGGGTCACCGCAGGAATCCTTATTCCACATGGAGTCTATCTAGCCTAATTCGAATTTGATTCTCCTTTTCTACATAAGACTTTCCCATCATTTTTCCCACAACCCTAGTACTATAAAATGATGTCTTTAGGTATTTTTAAGAGAGAGAGAATGGAGAGAAACAAAAATACAGAATAATGTAGAGAGGAAGAGAGATTGAAAGAAGCTTTGAGAAGAAGAATTGGAGGAGATCATCATCAACTCCATTAATCCACCTAAGTTTTACTAAGTTTTCCTTCTGCTTTGTTATTATTTGTTATCAATAATACAATGATGTTTTTTTTTATCTTCATGGATAACTAACTGTTTGGTGATTGAGAGTGACTTCAAAACCCTAGATATGTCTTGTGATTAATAAAATCTGTATCTTTTTATCTTTTGGTCCCTCTTGATTATGTGATTTATTCTCTGAGAATAGGGTTTAAATAGTTTGTCTTAATTGTTTGAGTGCACAATAAATCATTAGGATTAATCTATTATTTCCAATTTAGGTTGTTTAGTACAAAATCACTTTGTTAACCTCATTAAATAACTAGTGGTAAAGTGTATGCTTGCATGCATTGGGGGTAATCTGTTAGAGTAGGTCCCCTATAGCCAATCTGTTAATGTAATAGTGACTCTTTGTAAGAATGTTTATAATCAATAAAAGGCTTTTTCTACATCATGTAATTCATATTCATATTCATTGTATGTTGTGATGTATGTCCTTAGAATGGTAGAATCATGATGAGGGTATCAAGTGTTTCAAATCTTGATAATGAGGACCTTATGATCACATATGGTGGCCATTCTATAAATGTCTGCAGGCCCAGTATTATCTTGACTAAGGACACAAACAATACGATAAGGCTATCATAGTGTTGAACGACCCTGTCGAAAGATAGTGATTGATCTCACTTGTCAAGATTGTTTGCCGACAACCTGGTACAACACATGGGTGCTTGCCATAGACTAGTTCACCGGACAAACCCACCAGAGGATTCCACATAGATGGTAACCCCAGTGTCTATAGAATAAATCCTCCAACGGATGGTGGTGCATGAGATCCTTAGACTTGAGATCACCGGAGTGCCTTGTGCACCAATACACTAGCCCAATGTAGTTCTATTCAGGACTATTAGAACGGTAGAAATTGGCTACATCGAGAAGTGTATCAAGACTATGATATATTAATAGAGGATTCATCACTCATGGGTAAGGGGGAAATTATCTTACTGAGCAATTCGGTAAATGGCAACGACACTAAATCTGTAGCCAGAATGGGGTTGAGTTGTAGCTCAATCCAATCAATTCTGGTTGTTGGTCTAATAACCAAATACAAAGAGATCAATGATATATGAGGTTGACACTACTTTTGTACCCTAGTCTTGATGAGATAATGGATGATGAATAGATTTGATTGCATGGTAACTATATCATTGATCAGTAGTTGTTTTGTTTAATCTGAATCTATCGGGTGGTCATGATGCCTTGCTATAGGCCAATCTTGGTCTGTGTTTAGTGAGACAATTAATTAAGTGTCAATTGCGATACTATTCACTATTGATAGGATGAGGAGCATTTGGGTCGCACACATAGAAGACAGATTAAGGATAAATAGGTGAGAAGTGTATTTTCATCTTCTAAGATGAAAGGGTATTTTAGTAATCTCACAATGCAATTAAATTTGCTGAGGTCGTTGCCTATATTTAATTTCATATGAGAATTAAAATTAGTGAGATTGGTTATATATATAATATTAATATTTGAAATAATGTTAATATTAAATGGAACTAATAATATTAATTAAAATACAACTATTACCTTGTTTGGTAGTAGAGTAAATCTATTCCAATGAGGAATAAGTTGACGGCTATTCCTAATTGGTTTAACTGTTGTCTATTTAAAAGCAACTTAAAATTAAGATATATATAACTTTTTGTTAAAAGAAAAACCTTAGCCACCCTCACTCTCTCTCTCCCAACGTGTTCATCATAATGTGGGGGAAGAATTTTTGAATAAAAATTCTGCACCCTTTGTTCCTTAAAACCAATTGAGTTAACTAGCAAATAAACTCAATTGGTGATTGTAGTCTAGTCTTTGTGTGGATACTGATCGTGCATTCCTATCTTGGAGTGGAAGCGAATCCAAATCAATAGAAGGAGCCTCCAAATGTTGGTATGAAACTATTACTAATTGATTAATATTTATTTCATATGTAAACAATGTAAAACGGTATAAGGATCTTAGGGTTTTTGGTTTGTGGATCAGGAAAATTTTTAATTTTTGTTGCATTCACTTGATCCATAAACCTGCAATGGTATCAAAGCCTCTTATACCTAATTACATTGTTTTAAATATCGTTTGGATGATATGGTTTCGATGATAGTGGATTAGGGTTTTAATATGTAGAATAAAATCTGAAAATTGTTAATTGTATGTTTGGTTGATGTACTGTGTTATAAATACTGCATTTGATCTGTTTGTGTTTGATTGAAATCAAATAAAACTTGATTTTGATCTGTAGAGTGCACTGCCGTGAATGGTAGTAGCAACAGCGCGCAACAACATTGTTGTTGCACATTGCCATGCATGGGGATGTTTGGTCACATGCTCAAGCATGCGGCCTTTGTTAGGAAATGATCCATTGAGGCAGCGGAAAAAAAAAATCAATAATAACAAGGATTGTTCCATAGAACCAAGATCAGGGTACAATTTTACAATTTATATCACAATAAGAATCTGCAGAAAATTAATCTAGAGTTTAAGAAACCATACGCATGTTTGGAGGTTCCTCCAAGTCGTCTCTGAATGTATTTTGCTACTGACCTAAGTGTAGGATCAAACCAATGAAGTCCACATGAAGACAATTGCAAGGAACTAAGGAGGGATTTGCTAGATCCCACTTTAGCCTTAAGAACAAAGAAGAAATATCAAAGAACTTTGATTCTTTGCAAAAGCAAAATCTGGCGTGAGAGTGAGAAGTAGGGGCTGTGTGTTTTCTTTCAAATGCAATATGTGAATGAATGAAAAACTTCTCTCTATTTTTAATTAACACTTTTCTTTTATAGTGTTATTTTAATTGCCCTATTCCCATATGAAATAGGCTTGGGCTTCAACCAAACACCCATTGTTTCCAAACAGTCCCAATTAGATATTTATTTTAATTCATCATTATCTCAATTAAAATCAATTAATATATATATTAACATTTAACAATAATGATAATTTATTTAAATATATACGAACACATATTTAAACGTAATTTCACTTATTTAATTTTTCTAACAAATTAAATAAAAGGCTACGACCTCAGCAAATTTAATTACACTGTGAAATTACCAAAATACCCTTTCGCCTAAAAAGAGGAAAACGCCATTCTTACTTCATGAGTCTTAAATTATCTTCTATGTGTGTGACCCATAGGCTCCTCATCATACCGGTAGTGTGTAGTATCACGATTAACACCAATTAATCGCCTCACTATACACAGACCAAGATTGGCTCCTAGCAAGGCATTATGGCCACCCGATAGATTCGGATTCAGCAAAGTGGCTACCTGTCAACGATATGGTTACCGTACAATTCGATCCTTTCATCATACGTTATCTCGACGAGACGAAGGCATAGAAATAGTGTCAATCTTTGGTTACTCTCGATAACGTGTATCCAGTTACTGGACCAATGACCTGTATTATAAACTGGATAAAGCAACAACTCAATCCCACTGTGGCCACAGTTTTAGTTTCATTGCCATATACTGAATTGTGTCGTGAGATAACTCACCATAATCTTGATACACTTCTTGATGCAGCCAATCACCACCATATTGACAGCTCTGAAAAGAATTGTGTTAGACTAGTGTCAAACTACACAAATTGGTGCACAAGGAGCTTTGGTGATCTCAAGTCTAAGGATCACATGCACCACCATTCGTTAGAGGATTTGTTCCATAAACACTAGGGTTACCATCTATATAGAATCCTCTGGTGGGTTAGTCTAGTGAACTTGCCTACAGCAAGCACCCATGTGTTGCACCAGGTTGTCACCAAACAACCTTGACAAGCGAGATCAATCACTGTCTTTCGACAAGGTCGTTCAACACTATGATAGCCTTACCGTATTATCTGTGCCCTTACTTCAGAATAATACTAGGGCTACAGACGTTTTTAGAATGGCCACCATATGTGCTCATAGGGTTCTCACTATCAAGATTTGAAACACTTGATACCCTCATCACGGTTCTACCATTCTAAGGACATATATCAATACATATTGCAATAATAATGATTTACGCGATATAGAATAAAATGCCTTTTATTGATTAATGAACATTATTATAAAGAGTCAATTCTACAATAATTGATTGGCTTTAGGGCATCTACTCTAACAGCCTTGGGCAGTACTACCACAAATGGCACATCAGCAGCCTTGTGTGACTGCACAAAGGCTGCTGCTGCGCACAGCAGCGCATGCAAGTGTGCTGTTGTTGTCTTCCCTGAATCTTGCCGTGTGTTTCTGCCCTATGGTGGCCAAGTGCTCCCCGCACTTGGGCTTGACTAGAACTTGGTTTTTCAACCAAGTGATTGATCTGGTGCACATAGAACGCACACCAAATTTGGAAATTTTGGGCAGCTTGGATAATCATGCAATGGGTTGAATTTTGGGTCGTCTTCACATTATTACGTGTTGAAATTAATTCATAATTTTCTATTTTGGAGGCCCAATTAAGTGAGGTCCGATGACAAGGGACTAAAATGAAAAATTTTAAACTTGTTGGACTAAAAAAACACTATTAAACATCAAGGGGTAATCATAATTTTACTAGTCCAATCAAAATTTAATTTTGATTTGTTTTATGCATCTTCTTGTTGGTGAATATGCATGGTGTTTGGTGCATAAGCCTATGAACCTAGTTTAAGAATTATTTGGATTATGTAATTTTAAAATAGCGCATGTGTGCACTGCCTTTCTCTATACACTCTGATGTAACTTCTCTCTCTTATCTCACTCCCCTCAAATGTAACTTGAGGTTTCTTTTCAATTATGTAAAATGTAATTTTATTTTGAAAGTTGGGTAATGTTCGAGAAGAAAAAGCGATGAAAAGAAAAAGGCAAATTACTTGAAGAATTCATCTATTCCTATTTACCTAGGCTGACTTACCGATTCCTCAAGGCTCGAGGAAATCGATTTTAGTTAAGGCTATGCACCAACACATTTCCTTAATGCTTAGTATGCATGCTAAGTGTATATTATGACTATGACATGCTATTGAAGATAAAATTGGTGAGACATAAAATAAAAACCCCTCAACAAAAGTATATTAAGTCAATTAATTAAAAGGCCTTCCATCAAACCACTATTCGTTGGAACCTTGTTCATTAAAGTGAATGGTACACTTCTACTAGTGGGACGTCAAACATCATTGGAGTTTTCCTTAATTGTGATGGGTTGTAACGCCCCACTTGAGGTATGTAGCTAATTTACATTGCATGACTTGAATCTTTATTGTTTTGATCTTAATTGAGTTGTTATATTGTTAATATTGTTTAGTTGGTCCTTGATTGAAGGGATATTGTGAATTGGTTGAGTGGTTGCCCTGAAATTTGTAAAGACTTGATGAATTTTTGTGTTACAGACTTCGCCAGGGCGAAAAATAAGCTTTGTCATGGCGATGAAGTCCTGCAACCTATGGTGTAGGTTCTGTAAGTTTTCACCGGGGTGAAGAAATATTCTTCGCCACGACGAAGGGCTTGAAAAAAAATGTGTATTAAGATTCTAGAGAATTCTTCCATTGGGGCAAAATGACCTTTCTACCCTTAATTAGTAGGAAAAGTAGGGAGTAAAATGTAAGAGAATTTTATGAAGAATATGCTAGAGTAGGGGTGTGATTGTAATGATTTAAAGGACAAGGATGGAATTCCCAAGGAAAAGCAAGGGTAAAATGGGAATGAATGAAGATAATTTGAGCTAAAAGGGGGTTAAGTTTAGTAAACCCTTCATTCACTCTTCTTCCACCGCCTCTTCCATTCTCCATTTCCTCTTAATTCTTCCTTCAAGCTTTTAAGGATTTTTGAAGGTTTTTAGTTGGATCTTGGTAGAGAATTTATCTAAGGCATCCTAAGATAAGAATCCTTGCTCTAGATGTGAAATTTACCTATAAAGGTGTTGAGGTCTTAATGTGTTATTGTTTAAAGGTGTAGTGAAAAGACATCTACCAAAGGAAAAGATAAGTGTTAGTGGAATCACACCATCACAAGGTAAGTAAATCCCAATCCAAGTTGATATTGGAGAAATCCTTTGAGTGGAGATTTATTTATGCATGATATATGTTATGTTATTGAGAACTTGTGTTGAGTTGAGTAGTTATTTTGTGATTGTTAAATACACTTCAATTGAGAAGTGTGATGTGTGATGAGAATGTCGTTTGTGATGAAATTGGAGGAGATTGAGAAATCTTTTTAGAAGTGTTAAGTTATGGCAGGGATTATAACTTGGTGAGGGAGTTTTTTCCCATTTTGGATGGTTCAAGATAGGGATAGACTTATAAATAAAATGGAGTATAGGTATTCACACTAGTTGTTTAATGAAATGCCTAAGAGAAGTATGAGCATGAGTTGTGAACCTTAATTTTTGCAACATTGCATATTGGCATTTCCTAAGTGCATTAATGAACATGAACCATCCATATGCATTAATTGTGCATTTGAGAAGTAGTTTGAGAAAGAGTAGAGAACTTTGTGACTAACCTACTCTAAGTAGTAAGCTACACTATGAATACTAGAACTATGTGAATGAACTACTCTAAGAGTAGAGAGAATGAGAAAAGCACTAAGAACTGGTTGGTGCTTTGTGATCTCCACCCGATAGTTATGAAAAAGGGTTGGTGCTTTGTGATCTCCACCCGATAGGTATGAAAACGGGTTAGTGTTTTGTGATCTCCACCCGATAGTTATGAAAAAAGGGTTGGTGTTTTGTGATCTCCACCCGAAATTCATGAAGAGTGGGTTGGTGCTGTGTGAACTCCACCCGGCCGTGCCTCCGGTAAGATGAGGCCGTGACATATAACAGAAGTTAAGAGAGCTGTGTGAAAGAGAAAATAAATGAGATGAGAAAGAGTGTAAGGAAAGAATTAAGAGAAAGAATTACGGGGACAGTCAAGTAGAGGATTTACTTATTGAGCATTGTTTTGTGTTCACCCCGTTGTTTTCTTTATGGTTGCAGGATCTAGGTGAGAACGCAGTCAGATGGGCGTCGGCAAGCGAGGAGCAATAGCTACACTGTACGCTGTTTTAATATCATTTTGTAAATGATCTTTTATTTTGTATAAAGAATGCTTATATGTAATAAAAGAAAATTTGTGGGCCCATTTACTTTTGCTAATGTACATATATTCTACTTGATATATTTTTCTGAGTATCCTAGTGTAAAGCAGTCATTACATGGGTCGAGTTAAATGATGTATTTTGTTTGTTTGCCAAAGTGAAGGTTGATAAACCCGTCATAGGCATAGTAGAGAAGTACACTTGTTATGTGTACGTGGTGACATGTAATGTCCACTCTACTCATACTGAGAATTGCACTTGAGGACAATGGTTTGGGCCATTGAATTATGTAACTGTTTGTTGGCTTATTTTGTATTTGAAATTGGTAGTTGGAGCTATCACTAGTGTGAATAAAGTTTGTTGACCTACCTAATCAACCTATTTTGGCTTGTTTACTAAAGCGAAGGTTTTAAATGGGCTAGATGGGATCTCGGTCCACTAGGAAAGCCAACAGGTTTTCCCAGGTTAATAGTGAGGGCTATTAACTTGAGGAAAATAGTGGGAGCAATTATTTAATAAAATACCTTGTTAAATAATAATAAACATTATAATAACATTTGTTTTTCTGCATTTGTAGGTTAATTAAAATGAGCAATAATAAGCTATCACTGCAACCAAGAAAGACAACTGGCTGGATGGATCCAATTTCTCATATTGGTATTGAAATCTTCGAATTGTACTAAGTCTGAAAAGAAATTGTATGTCCTTGATAAGCCTTATCCGGCTGAGTCTGCACCTGATGCCACTTAGGAAGCTAAGGATACTTATCAAAAGTTCCTTGATGATGTTGATAATGTTCAATGCATTATGCTAGCATCAATGACATCTGAGCTACAAAAAAAGCATGAGAATATGGATGCACATGGCATAATTCTGCACCTCAAGGAGCTATATCAAAAGAATGCTCGACATGAGAGGTATGAAATCAATAGAAGGAGCCTCCAAACGCTGATACGAAACTATTAAAAAAATTTAATATTTATTTAATATGTAAACAATGTAAAACAATATAAGGATCTTAGGGTTTTTGGTTTGTGGATCAGGAAAATTTTTAATTTCTGCTGCGTTCAATTGATCCATAAACCTACGTTATCACTCAAGATAACTGTAACACCCCACTTGAGGTACGTAGCTAAGTTATGGTGTATTGCTTGAATGTTTATTGTTTTGCTTTTATTTGGGTTGATATATTGTTAATATTGGTTGGCCTTTAGTTGAATTTTTGTTAATGTTATTTTGAGAAAAATGTAGAGAAAATACCTTAAACTTTCATTAGGGGTAAAATGGTCTTTTCACTCAAAATTAGTTGAAATTGTGGGGAGTGAAAAGAGATAGAATTTCATAGAGAATGCATTAAAAATGAGGGCATTATTGTAAATTGACTAAGGGACATAGATGGAATTTCTAAGAAAGAGCAAGGGCAAAATGGGAAAGTGTGGTTATAAATTAAAGTGTTAAGGGTTTGAAACCCTCATTTTCGTTCATTCCACCCCCCACACTCCTCCTCCTTTTTTCTCTCAAATTTTCATTCACTTTTCCAAGGAATTTGAGGGCTTTTGAGTAGATTTTCATAGGGTTTTGATTCAAGGCATCAAAAGGTAAGGATTCAAGCTCTTTATCTATGATTTATTTGTGTAAAGGTTGAGTTCTTATGAAGTTTATGCTTAGGGTTAAGAGAAGATTGGAATCCAACAAGAATAGAGAGCTTAGGAGAGATTACTCAAGCACAAGGTAAGTAAATTCCACTCAAAATCCAACTCAAGCTAAAATTTAAGAATTCAAGTGAGTAGAGATTTCTTTTAAATATGCATATGTTGTGATTATTGAGAAATTGAGATGAGATTGATGATGAATTATGCTTGTTGTTGGATATATTTGAATATGAGAAGTATATGTGATGATTTAATGATGGGTTGAAATTAGAAGAATTGGAGAATTTTTTGTGGAGTGTGTTTGCCATATAGGTATGTGATGCTACAAGAGAGTTTTTCTCTTATTTTGGATGGTTTGAGAACTAAATAGAATGATAATTGAATTAGGGTTTGTTTATGCACAATTAATGTTTGATGATTTGCCTAAGTGAAAACTGCCCTGTCACAGCCGTGACTTTCTGAGTAACTTTTGGGCATCTTACAGATAGAACTGGGTTGAGACCAAAATGTAAACGTTGTAGCCTTGTCTCTAAGCTTTAAAACGAGACCATAACCGTAGCAATCCAAGGTGTATAACTCAAGTTATGCCTTCTTGAGTGTGACCTGCGCAGAATGACTGTTTTGATGTAATATTGCATTTGTGCATTTCATAAGTGCATTAAGTAAGAAACTTTAAGCATGAACCATCCTTATGCATTAATTGTGCATTGAGAAGTAGTTTGAGAAAGAGTAGAGAACTTTGTGAATGGGCTACTCTAAAAGTAAAGAGAATGAGAAAAATCTAAGAATGGGTTGGTGCTTTGTGAACTCCACTCGAAAGTTATGAAGAATAGGTTGGTGCTTTGTGAACTCCACCCGGAAGTCACGAACAGTGGGTTGGTGCTTTGTGAACTCCACCCAGCCGTGCCTCCGGTAAGATGAAGCCATGACATACAATAGAAAGTTGATAGAAAAGAGCTATGTGAAAGAGAAACAGAAAGAGAAAATAAATGATATGAGAAGAGTGTAAGGAAAGAATTAAGAGAAAGAGTTACGGGGATAGATTATGTGTGTTTCCTACAACATGCAATATGTAGCAAGTATACTAATCGCACAAGTAATATAATGATGAGTGAGTATCGTTCCCACGAGGATTGTTAGCTAACCACTAAGTGTTCTACCGTTTTCAAGTTGGAGTAGCCGAAATCTTTGGATTGATGGGAGCTATTTCTAATTAAACTGAACAATAAATTTTAAACTAAAGTTAACTATGAATGCAAGATGAAAATCACGGATAAAAATCAATTCAAGTAAAAAGGGTAGGGTTTTGACTTCATTCGGATTTTATGAGTTAAACCTAAAAATTACACTACATTCACATTCATATGCATTGGTTGTAAACCGAACTCACTAAGGTATTAAACATACCTTCTCAGGCTATGTTTTCCTATTCTTCCTTTTTAACCTTCCGCACCTAACAATTTGAAGGTTAACAATTCCAAACTAATTAAGCACAAGAATCCTACAATGATTTCATTAATTCTTGAATCTATCTCTAGCATCCAATACTATAATGGTGAATACCCAAGAAGCCTAATATGAATTATTTCTCAATCTCATCATGTTTATCACATAAAACATTTAAAACTCAAAGTAAACACACAATCAAAGCATAGTCATATGAACATAACATGATAAATAACTTAACCCATTAGAAATCCAAATTACAATCAAAACCCTAACCCAAAATGGGTTAGTTCATAGCTAAATTAACACTACAAATAAGAAAAACGATAATAATGAAGTTCAACATAATGAAAAGTAAGAGAGAGGACAAGAAATCTCCCCAAATGATGAATCCCTTGGTTCAAAATCCAATCTTCCCCCTTCTAATCGCTGAATCTCTTCAAGATAAATAAAAAACAATGCAAAAGTTGCTAACCCTAGTTCTTCGACGACCTAGGGCAAAAAGGTTAAGTGTTTCTTTTATACCCCGCCCCAAATTTCTCAAAAAAACCTGCACAAAGTAAAACTGTGCGTTTTACAAAACTGAAAATTACGAATGTCGCCGCGACGAAGAAGAAATCTCGCCACGGCAAAGAAAGAAGCAGACTTGTTCGTGTCTAGCGTACTTCGCCGCAGCGACGGACAAGTCTTTGCCGCGGCGAAGCTTCTTGAAAAGTTCTAAAATTACAGAACTGCCACTCTGCTTGCATTTCGCTTAATTCTTCGATTCTCGGTGCTTTCTCTTTGGAACAAGCCTCATCGTGCTTTATCCTGCTTCAGAACTCTCCTAACTTCTGAGGTCCACTAACTTCTGAGTCAAAAACTTCCAATTTTGTCCTTATTTGCTCAAAATGTCCATTTTAACCTGATACACAAAATGTAAAGAATTAAGCAACAATTCAGGTCAAAATGCATCAGAAAGTACCTGAAATCCGATTAAAAAGTCTAATGAAAACTGTATAATCCACGGATTATCAAATACCCCCAAACTAACGATATGCTCGTCCCCGAGCATACGGTACAAAACCAACAAAAACAAAAACACAGACAATGAACGAAAACACAAAACACACACAACAAAACAAGAAAATGAACAAAACCAGCAAGACTCAAATTCAACAAACAAATTTCCTAGAAATTGCACAAGTCTCAAAAGTTGTTGAAAAATTATTATAAGGAAATGTTCAAAACTCCAAGAAGTTATAAGCATTATCGACTGTCTTCCTCAATCGGTCCACCAAGTAGGTGATCCCCACTTCAATCCACATCCCAACTTCCCGAATTATTTTATGCAAAAATATAAAGTTTATCAAATGGTGGCAGACTCCATAAGCTTAAATATCGAACTACTCTCCACTAATGAGGACTAAACAAAGATGAGAATCAAAAGGTCTTTAAAAGGTTGTAACGTTAGGCTCGGGTAGTGGGTTCCAAGAAAAGGATAGGAAAAACAAAGTAAGAGAACTCGGTTTTCCTCATGCAAACACTCAAGTCAAATCGAACTCCACTTCTTTTCAACTAACAATCCACGTGTCCACTTATTGACCATCCTCAAACTCGTATCCTTCTTATTTTTGAAGCCACAAATGCGCGGGTTTAAGGTGTACGTGGCGTTGTTAAACTTGAGGTCGGCAAGTACTGCTAGGTAGTTTTTAAGGCGGTTATTGGTTTCCAGCCGGTATACCCTTAAACCCTGCAATGGAACCAAATTTTTTTTTTTTTTTTTTTTCATATACAATCAATTGAATTGAGGTGAACTACCTCTTTTATAATTTTTTTTTCTGGCCTTCTCACAACCCCCAAACTATTCTTTTGGCTTATTCGTACAACTCTTTTTCCCGTTCTTTGTGTTTGCACTAAGGCCGAATTCTCCTAAGGGTACGACAAAGTGTTTAGGGTAACAGGATTGGACAATTTTCAGTTTGCCAAGAAAAAAATAAAGCAAAACTGATTCATACGGCTTAAACGGGTGACTAGGGACAATTTCATTCCTGGGTCGGCTAGAAAGGCTCAAACGTTCCAACAAGATGCCTAAATCATCTCCTCAACCATGTCTAATCCTAAAATTTCGCCTCAAGCACTTCTCTACTAGGTTCTAGAGTCCACCAACATTATCAAACTTCACCTGATCACATAAAATGAATCTAAGCATGCCGAAATAAATGAACATTGTGGCTGAACCACTCAACAAACCTCAATAAAAATCCAGTCAATACACAAAAACTTAAAGCAATGCTTAACATTTCTCAACAATAAGATTTCAACAACCCAATTCTCATTATTGATTTGTACAATTCATCATCGGCAAAAACAAACAAACTAAGGAAAAATAACTAAAACTTTTTTTTTTTTTTCAGTTTAGGGTGTACGTGTAACAGCTGTTTTCTACTCATATACTCAGAAAATACATATAATAAAATACATATATTATAACATAAATAGATGGGCCCAAATTTTTCTTTTATTAAATATACATATACTTTACACAAATATAAAGTATTATATATACAAAAGCTCTCAAAAACGGGGTGGACAGTGCAACTATTTCTCTTCGCTTGCCGATGCCCATCCGACTGCATCTCACCTAGAACCTGCAACCACAAAGGAAAATGACGGAGTGAGCACAAAAAGGCTCCCTAAGTAAATCCTCTACTAATCTATCCCCGTAACTCTTTCTCTTAATTCTTTTCCTTACAATACTCTCTCGTTCTCTCTGTTTCTCTTCCACATAGCTCTTTTTCTATCAACTGTTTCTTAAATGTCACGGCCTCATCTTACCGGAGGCACGGTTGGAACTCGCTCCACTCTTCGTGACTTATACTTTTCTCTCTCTGTTCTTTCTCATTTGAATGTCACAGCCTCATCTCACCGGAGGCACGGCCGGGAACTCAAGCCCGCTCTGCGTGACTTTTACTCACTCATATGTCACGGCCCCGTCTTACTAGAGGCACGGCCAGAAGATCACAAAGCTCCCACTACTTGTGACCTTTTCTCATTTCTGTTTTCTTTCTATTTCTGTTTCTGTTTCTGATACTCTTCTCTATAAGTTCTCTGATGTATGTCACAGCCTCTTCTGACCGGAGGCACGGCTGGGGAATCATAAAGCACCCACTCTTCGTGACTTACTCGTTTTCTCTACCGATCGGATTTGGTCATGCATGGATTCGGAACCTTTGGCCATATGAATGTACATGCTTTCTCTCTATCTCTCAAATGTCACGACCTCTTCTTACCGGAGGCACGGCTAAAACCTCATGTTCCACTCTACGTGACGGTCACGGCCTCATCTGACTGGAGGCACAGCTGGGGATCACAAAGCACCCACTCTCGTGACTCTACTCATCACTCACAGGTTCCCCATCGCACAACTTACTCTATTCTCTTCTTTAACTCTTGTGCACAAGATCTCTACTCTTTCTCTAGCTACTCATCATAATGTAGCTTAACTTTTAGAGTATTCTCTACTCTATCTCAACCTTTTCTCAAGTTCTTCCTCAATGCACACTTAATGCATATGGATGGTTCATGCTCATTAATGCACTTAGGAAATGCCAATATGAAATGTTGCAATAATTAAGGTTCATAACTCATTCTCATGCTTCTCTTAGGCATTTCATCAAACAACTCAAGTGCATATATAAACTCCACTATAACAATAGCTCTATTTCTTTCTCTAACCATCCAAAATGGGAGAAAACTCCCTCACAAAGCTACAATTCCTATCAAGGAAAAACGCTTCTAAAAAGGTTCACTCAAAACCTTCCAAACTCCATCTCAAACTACATCCTCTCATCACATTTTAACACTTCTCTTAAATGAAGTGTAATCAATCACAACATGGATAAATACTCATAACATCTCAACTCAATTTCTCAACAAGCTTAATACATACAAACATAAAGAAATCTCTACTCAAATGATTTCTTAAACTTTAGCTTGAGTTGGATTTTACTTACTTGTGATGGAGTGATTCCATTAGCACTTCTCTTTACCTTTGATAACTTGTCTATTCTCTACAATTTTAACCAACCATGCTATAAGACTTCACCTCATATAAAGGTAAAATTAACATCTAAAGCAAGAATCCTTACCTTAGGATGTTTTAGATTAACTTCCCACTTCGAACTACTCAAAAAGCCCTCTTGAATCCTTGAAAGATTGAAGGAAAACTTGAGAGGAATGGAGAATGAAGGAGGCGGTGGAAGAAGAATGAATGAAGGGTTCACTAAGCTTCAACCCTTTTTAGCTCCAAATATCCTCATTCATTCCCATAATGCCCTTGCTCTTTCTTAGAAATTCCATCTATATCCTTTGATTCATTACAATCACACCCCCACACTTTCCTTACATTTTACTCCCCACTTTTCCTACTAATTAGGCGTAGAATGGTCAAATTGCCCTTAGGGAAAAATATCTAAAACTTAACACATTTTTCAGCCGGCCCGTCACCGCGGCGAAAAAGCTTCCGTCGCCGTGGCAAAATACTCCAGCAGCTACTCTGTGGACAGCAGCACCTCCTCGCCGCAGCGAAGCTTCTTCTTCACCCTGGCGAATCCTGTAACCCCAAAATTTCGCCAATTCTTCATAATTTTCAGGGCAAACACTCAACCAAAGCAACTCATTAATCCAACTAAGGGCCAACCAACCGAAAATGACAACATGCAAGCTCCAATGAGGACAAATCAATAAACATTCAAGCCAATCATCAAATCTTAACTATGTACCTCAACTGGGGCATTACAGTACGTGACGTTGTTATACCAGAGGTTGCCAAGTACTGCTAGGCAGTTTTTAAGGCGGCCACTGGTTTCCAGCCAATATACCCTTAAACTAGGTTTTTTTTTTTTCAGTTTAAGGTGTACGTGGCGTTGTTATACCAGAGGTTGCCAAGTACTGCTAGGCAATTTTTAAGGCGGGCACTGGTTTCCAGCCAATATACCCGTAAACTAGGTTTTAATTCTATTTCCTACCCCCAAACTAAACATGACATTGTCCCCAATGTTCCATTATGCATAAATCAAGAATATATAAAAACAAAAACAACAAAGGTACGAGAATGCTCCCTGGTTAATCCATGAAGTGTCACTCCATAATGAACACCCTTTCTCGGACTTTTCATCACCCAAAATCTGTCAAAACAATTGAAACTGTGGTGTCCCTTATGTTAGCACAAGTTCACAATTAACTTGAAAATATTACAACCTAATCTCGTCCTTGCAACAACTACAACTAAACAACTAAACAAAATCCAAAACAAAAATAAAACTGAGTTTAATGTTTAGAATGAACAACGAAATCAAATAAAAGCAAATAAACAAAAAAAAAAAAAAAACAAAAACAGGTGCTCCGGCTCATTCTTCTTCTTCCTCTTCTTCCTTGGAGTCCATCCACTCATCTGAGTTCCAGTCGGCCCATTGGTATGCTGAAGTGTCGACGTTGAGCTCCTTAAAGTTATTCCTCTGCAACTCATGCATCATCTGAGTCTGCTCCACCAGCCAATCCTGACATTTTTTCATATATTTCACTAAACCCATCATCTGCTGCATCATCTCTTTCTGTGTACTTGTGGAGCTGGATGATGTGGCAAGGCTTGTTCTCTGCCTTTTTGCCCCTGCTCTTGGTTGCGCAGCTTCCGAACGATCAAGGTGCTTCTTGTAATACTCTGAATCTAGAACTAGGGCAGCATGAATATGGTGCTCGTCATCCTGAACCGTGACTCCAGCTTTACGGCATAAGGCTGTGATGAGATATGGGAACCCGTAACTTGTTCGCCCTGGTTTGGAGGCTAGTTTAATACTATTCAGGATCATGTCTCCCACATTGATACTCTTCCCTATGACAATTGAGTAAAGCAATACTGCCTTCTCATGAGTAACAGTGCTATAGTACGATTCCGGCATCAATTTCGCACATACAAAATATTGCCACAGTCTAGCCATCGGTGTCAACTAAGTTCCCTTCAAAGTCTTCTTCTGTTTCTTTGAAACTGCCCAATCTGCATCCGATTTTGCAATGACCAGAGGGATGACACTGTCCTCAAACTGTGATCTCTTAAACTGTACATACTCATATGTGAGAATTTCAGGCAGGTAATAGAACTCATTGATCATGTTTCTATCTTCATGACAATCCGGGAGATTGGCATAGAACTCCCTTACCAGCGGCTCTACAGCCGGTTGTTCAGGAGCACGTGTAAACAACTCCCAACGTCTCCCTCTACTCCAATCCAAGGCCTGACTCGTGGTCAATCCGCGCTCAGGAATAATTCTCTTATCCTTTCTTTGAATTTCCCCCTCATACCTTTTACGGGCTTCATCATTAACAAAACGGTTGTCAACATTCTTCCCTTTACTCTTACTCTTGCCCTTGTATGGTTGCTTAATTTTGGAAGCCATTGTTCACGATAAAAATTCACTCAAAAATTTACCCCAACAATTCAAACCTAATTGTTCTACACAATCAATTCAATCCTGCAAAGGCAACCAACACTTCCAAAAATTTGCGCTTTACCCCCAAACTACAAATTTTCAATTTCACACAAACACTTCAATATTTCAAAAACCCACACCCCTCACAATCACCCAATGCACGAACTACTCTTCCTCTAACAAACTCAATGCTCAAAATCACCCAAATTCCACAACTCAATCGCAATACTAATTTTCAGATCTACAATTAATAACTTGAAATTTTGCGATAAAAAGCTTTGGGTACTTGAGATCTTACCAATATGAAGGAGTATTCACCACCAATTGAACCAGAAACAGCCCAGATTGAAAATCCCCAAATTTTGGATCCAAAAATTTTCATGAAATTTTCGCGAAAATTGTTGTTGAAATGGGTTGTTTTGGTGTTTAGGAGGGTAATGGAGTAAGAAATTTGGTTGGAAAAGCACTAGGGAGGTAAAAGATTGAATTTTTTTAAAAAATTTCTCTCAAATGAAAATGAAAAGTTGCCTTACAAATGAAAAAGAAGAGTGGGTATTTATAGAAAAGCATCGTCGCCGCGGCGAAGAAATATTCTTCACCGGGGCGAAAACTTCCCGAGGATACAAGGCTTACTTTGCCCCGGCGAAATGCCTTAGCCAATTTTCGAAAAAAAAAATTTTCTTCTTCGCCGCGGCGAAAACTTCCAGGAGCTAACCCAATTTTTTAGGTTTCTTCGCCACAACGAAGAATACTTCTTCGCCCCAGCGAAGTCTGGAACATTTTCATACCGAATTCTTCTTCACAATGCTTCGCCGCGGCGAAGTCTGGAGCATTTTAATTCCTTTCTTTGGCTGAAGACTTCACCTGAAACACCCAAAAACACAAACATTAAAAATCATACAAACTCATAATGAATTCAACAAATTCAAACAACCAAATTGAAAAACAAACAATTAAAAACACTTGGGTTGCCTCCCAAGAAGCGTTTGTTTTTAGTCGATAGCTCGACTCTCTCAATCCTTCAAGTTGGGATGTCAAGCCGGATTGGGATGAATTTGCAACTCATCACCCCATGAATGTATGGCTTTAATCTCTGTCCATTGACCGTGAAAGTGCCCTTTTCTTCATATGTAACTTCCACTGCTCCGGATGCGTGAATCCTTGTAATAGTGAATGGTCCGGACCATCTAGACTTAAGTTTTTCGGAGAATAGCTGAAGTCTAGAATTGAACAACAACACCTTCTGTCCTACTTCAAATTCCTTTCTCCGGATATGCTTGTCATGCCACCTTTTTGTCTTCTCCTTATAGATCCGGGCATTTTCATATGCTTCAAGATGAAACTCATCGAGTTCGTTCAAAGTCAGCATCCTTTCTTCTCCAGTAGCTTTCAAGTCCATGTTTAGCTGCTTGACTGCCCAGTACGCTTTATGTTCGAGTTCAACCGGTAAGTGACATGCTTTCCCATATACCATCCTGAATGGAGACATACCAATCGAAGTCTTAAAGGCAATTCGATAAGCCCATAATGCATCATCCAGCTTCCGTGACCAATCTTTCCTAGATGTATTAACTGTCTTTTCCAAAATCCCCTTGAGTTCTCTATTCGACAGTTCCACTTGCCCGCTCATTTGTGGATGGCATGGTGTTGCAACTCTATGTGTCACTCCATATTTACTCAACAGTGCATCCATTTGTCTATTGCAAAAATGAGATCCTCCATCACTAATGATCGCCCGTGGTACCCCAAACCTTGAGAAAATATTCTTTCTCACAAACTTAATCACTACTCTAGCATCATTAGTTGGCAATGCAACTGCCTCAACCCACTTTGACACGTAATCCACCACTACTAAGATAAATGTGTTTCCAAAAGAACTTGGGAAAGGACCCATGAAATCAATCCCCCACACATCAAAAAGCTCAACCACCAAGATGTTGTTCAATGGCATCTCATCTCTTTTTGAAATATTACCCATCCGTTGACATTGGTCACACTCTTGAATCATCCGGAAGGAATCCTTAAAGAGGGTTGGCCAATAAAAACCCGATTGTAAAACCTTGGCTGCTGTCCTAGCTCCTCTAAAATGGCCACCTACTTCCTTCTCGTGACAATGCCTTAGAATGCTTTCCATCTCCTCCTCCAGGACACATTTCCGTATCATTTGATCTGTACAGTGTCTGTATAAAAATGGTTTTTCCCAAAAGTAGTACTTCAAATCTGAGAAAAATTTTCTCTTTTGTTGGTATGTCATACCACTTAGGAGCACCCTTGATGACAAATAGTTTGCAAAATCCGCATACCATGATGCTTCTTCCACTCTCATCAACTTCTCATCTGGAAACGTTTCTCTAATTGGCATTTCCTCCTCATTTCCTTGATTGGTCTCTCAATTCTCGACAAATGATCAACCACCACATTTTCCGACCCCTTCTTGTCTCGAATTTCTAACTCAAACTCCTGAAGTAGTAAAATCCATCTTATCAGCCGAGGTTTTGCTTCTTGCTTTGCCAATAGGTGCCTGATTGCTGAATGGTCCGTGTAGACGATCACCTTTGCACCTAACAAATAAGAACGAAACTTGTCAAGAGCAAAAACTACAGCCAACATTTCTTTTTCAGTGGTGGTGTAATTCAATTGTGCATCAACAAGTGTTTTGCTAGCATACTGAATTACATGCAACACTTTGTTTTTCCTCTGTCCTAAGACTACCACTAAAGCAAAATCACTAGCATCACACATCAATTCGAAAGGTATTCCCCAATCGGGAACTGCAATAATAAGTGCAGATACTAATAATTTTTTCAGAGTTAGAAAGGCATGTATGCAATCATCATTAAAGTAAAAAATAACATCTTTATTTAACAAATTGCAAAAGGGTTTAGAAATCTTAGAAAAATCCTTGATGAAGCATCTGTAAAACCCCGCATGCCCCAAGAAACTTCGGACTGCCTTGACATTTGATGGTGGTGGCAGCTTCTCAATCACTTCCGTCTTTGCTTGATCAACTTCTATCCCGTCCTTGGAGATCCTATGCCCGAGCACTATCCCCTCTTGGATCATGAAGTGACATTTCTCCCAATTCAGCACCAAGTTTGTCTCCTTACATCGCTGCAAAATAAAAGAAAGATTAGTTAGCAGCTATCAAATGATGAACCAAAAACTAAGAAGTCATCCATGAAGACTTTTATAAACCGTTCCACCATGTCTCCAAAGATTGACATCATGCATTTTTGAAATGTTGCGGGTGCATTGCACAACCCAAAAGGCATCCTTCGATAAGCAAAGGTGCCGTAGGGGCAAGTGAACGTCGTTTTCTCTTGATCCTCATGAGCTATGGCAATCTGGTTATATCCTGAATACCCATCCCGGAAACAATAATAGGCATGTCCTGCCAACCTCTCCAACATTTGATCAATGAAAGGTAATGGAAAATGATCCTTCCTTGTCACCTCATTCAATTTACGGTAATCAATGCATACTCTCCAACCCGTCACCGTCCTCCTTGGTATCAACTCGTTACTCTCATTCCTTACCACCGTGATACCTCCCTTCTTCGGAACCACTTGTATCGGGCTCACCCATGGGCTATCGGAAATAGGATAAATAATCCCCACATCTAAGAGTTTCACCACCTCCTTTCTAACCACTTCCTTCATCGAAAGATTCAATCTCCGTTGTGGTTGCACCCTAGGCTTAAAATCATCCTCCATGAGTATCTTATGCATGCAAAATGATGGCGAGATACCTCTAATGTCCGAAATTGTCCATCCAATTGCTATTCCGTGTTCCCTCAACACCCTTATCAACCACTTTTCCTCCAATTTACTCAAACCTGAACTAATTATCACCGGGAAGGTTTCTGAGTCTCCAAGGTAAACATATTTGAGGTGAGAAGGTAAAGGTTTCAATTCAAGCTTTGGAGGTTCTTCATTTTTTTTCCTTCTCCTTCTCCTTATCAAAATCAAACTCCTCAAATTCTATATCTTGACTCTCATCAATCAGTTGAAGTGCTTCTAACATCCTAGCACAATCATTACTCGCCGACTCTTCTACCTCTACTGTTATTGATTTGGATATACAAGCTTCTAGAGGTAATTGTGGGGTGTTTTCTTCCATAGATTCCTCAACCAATTTGTCCACCACATCGACACTAAAACATGAATCTGTTTCCGTCGGAAACTTCATTGCCTCAAAAACATTGAAAGTCACTGTTTCATCTTAAACCCTCAACAATAACTTTCCTTCCTGCACGTCAATAAGTGCTCTCCCCATGGCCAAGAATGGTTGGCCCAAAATCAGAGGAATTTCCTTATCCTCTTCCATGTCCAACACCACAAAATTTGCTGGAAAAATTATCTTTCCCACCTTCACCAACACATCCTCTACTATCCCCCTCGGGTGTTTTATTGACCTATCTGCTAGTTGCAATGACATGGTCATTGGCTTCACTTCACCAATGCCCAATCTCCTGAAAACATAAAAGGGCATCAAATTAATGCTAGCTCCTAGATCACACAAAACACGATCAAATGTAATATCTCCTATAATACAAGGAATAGTAAAACTCCCTGGATCTTTGAGCTTTGGAGATAGCTTCTTCTGGAGGATGGCACTACACTCCTCTGTGAGCATCACCGTTTTCTCATCGTTTAACTTCTTTTTGTTCGATAAGATTTCCTTCAGGAACTTCGCATAACTCGGCATCTACTGCAATGCATCTGCAAAAGGAATGTTAATGTGCAATTTTTTAAAAATTTCAATAAACTTTGAAAATTGCTTATCCTGATTTTTTTCTTCAATCTTTAAGGAAAAGGCACGGGTGGGGTGTGATGTGCCAACTCTAGTGGTATCTCGGGAAATGGCAATTTCTCCTTCTTCTTTTGCCTTTCATCCTTTTTCTCTTCCTCCAAACCACTTGGTTTCTCTTCAGCAACTATCTCTTCATCAACTTCCTCATCAGAAGCTTCATTTTCGGTTTGCTCAACCTCCTTGGTAGCTTGCTCTACCTTTTCCAAAACTGTCCCACTTCTCAACATTATGGCATTTGCTTGCTCACGTGGGTTAGTTACTGTATTGCTTGGTAAGGAACCCTACGGTCTCTCATTAAGCTTCTCGGCCAATTGGCCCATCTGTACCTCAAGATTCCGGATGGACGCCCCTTGATTTCTAAAATTTGTCCTCGTCTCATTCTAAAATTTGTCCTCGTCTCATTCATGAATCCCATTGTCTCCTGCTTAAATTTCCCAAACATATCTTCCAACTTCGTCACTCTTTGATCTCCCAGTTGATTAGTCACCCTTGGTTGGTTATTTGGAACTGTCCTTTGGTTCCATTGGTTATTTTGCTGGTTCTGATTTCCCCAAGCCAGATTTGGATGATTTCTCCACCCTGGGTTGTATGTGTTAGAGTATGGGTTGTTTGGTTGTCTCTGATTTCCTGCCAAGTAATTCACTTGGTCCGTTGATAAAGATGACGAAGCAAATGTGTTCCCAACTTGACACTCGTTGCTCACATGGTTTCCTACACAAAAATCACATGTTAATTGAGGTGCTTGTATAGAGTTTACCTGCATAGTTCCCAACTATTTTTGCAATGCAGTGAGTTGGGCTGAGATAGCTGTGAAGGTATCAACTTCATGAAGACCCAAAGATTTCCTTGTTGTTGCTCTCTCATTTGGTCTTTGATAGTTGTTGCTTGCCAAAACCTCAAGCAACTCATAGGCCTCTTCTGGTGTCTTATTCTGCAAGGCGCCTCATGAAGCCGCATCCACCATGGTTTGCACATTACCCATCAATCCATTGTAGAAAGTTTGGACTTGAAGCCAAACTGGCAACCCATGGTATGGACATTTCCTCATTAACTCCTTGTATCTCTCCCAAGCCTCATACAATGACTCAGAATCATCTTGTAGAAATGATGTGATATCATTTCTCAATTTGATTTAGCTGGAGGAAAGAACTTGGTAAGGAATTTCTATGCTAGATCATTCCAAGTTGTTATAGTTCCCGATGGTAATGTCATTAACCACCCCTTGGCTTTATCTCCCAATGAGAATGGGAATAACCGCAGCCTAATAGTGTCATCCGACACTCCGTTCGATTTGAAGGTGTCACAAATTTCCAAGAAATTTGCAATGTGCTGATTCGGATCTTCCTTCAAATCACCATTAAATCTAACCAACTGCTGGATCATCTGGATGATTGTCGGCTTGATCTCGAAGTTGTTTGCTTGCACCATAGGTCTAGTAATACTCGACCCACTACCATTCACTGTGGGAACTGAAAATTCCCTCAGTGTCCTGTTTTCTGGTTTAGCCATTTCAACAACTATTTCTTCTGCTTCTACAACTAAATCCTCTCTTTCTCTTCTCTCTCTGTTATGTCATCTAACGATTCTCTCGATCTCAGGATCAACAGGAACCACTGATTGACATCTTGTTCTTCGCATAAACTGCAAAGACAGAATTGAAAGAAAGTGAGATCACAAAACAACTGAAAATTAAAAACAAAAATAAAAACTCCAATCTAGCTAACTATAGACAGACTCAATGTTAACTTAAAACAAATACCTGGCAACGGCGCCAAAAACTTGATGCGTGTTTCCTACAACATGCAATATGTAGTAAGTATACTAATCGCACAAGTAATATAATGATGAGTGAGTATCGTTCCCACGAGGATTGTTAGCTAACCACTAAGTGTTCTACCGTTTTCAAGTTGGAGCAGCCGAAATCTTTGGATTGATGGGAGCTATTTCTAATTAAACTGAACAATAAATTTTAAACTAAAGTTAACTATGAATGCAAGATGAAAATCATGGATAAAAATCAATTCAAATAAAAAGGGTAGGGTTTTGACTTCATTCAGATTTTATGAGTTAAACCTAAAAATTACACTACATTCACATTCATATGCATTGGTTGTAAACCGAACTCACTAAGGTATTAAACATACCTTCTCAGGCTATGTTTTCCTATTCTTCCTTTTTAACCTTCCGCACCCAACAATTTGAAGGTCAACAATTCCAAACTCATTAAGCACAAGAATCCTACAATGATTTCATTAATTCTTGAATCTATCTCTAGCATCCAATACTATAATGGTGATTACCCAAGAAGCCTAACATGAATTACTTCTCAATCTCATCATGTTCCTCACATAAAACATTTAAAACTCAGAGTAAACACACAATCAAAGCATAGTCATATGAACATAACATGATAAATAACTTAACCCATTAGAAATCCGAATTACAATCAAAACCCTAACCCAAGATGGGTTAGTTCATAGCTAAATTAACACTACAAATAAGAAAAATGATAATAATGAAGTTCAACATAATGAACAGTAAGAGAGAGGACAAGAAATCTCCCCAAATGATGAATCCCTTGGTTCAAAATCCAATCTTCCCCCTTCTAATCGCTGAATCTCTCCAAGATAAATAAAAAACAATGCAAAAGTTGCTAACCCTACTTCCTCGACGACCTAGGGCAAAAAGATTAAGTGTTTCTTTTATACCTCACCCCAAATTTCTCAGAAAAACCTGCACAAAGTAAAATTGTGCGTTTTACAAAACTGAAAATTACGACTGTCGCCGCGGCGAAGAGAAGCAGACTTGTTCATGTCTGGCGTACTTCGTCGTGGCAAAGGACAAGTCTTCGCCAAGGCGAAGCTTCTTGAAAAGTTCTAAAATTACAGAACTGCCACTCTACTTGCATCTTCGCTTGATTCTTCGATTCTCGGTGCTTTCTCTTTGGAACAAGCCTCATCGTGCTTTATCCCGCTTCAGAACTCTCCTAACTTCTGAGGTCCGCTAACTTCTGAGTCAAAAACTTCCAATTTTGTCCTTATTTGCTCAAAATGTAAAGAATTAAGCAACAATTTAGGTCAAAATGCATCAGAAAGTACCTGAAATCCGTTTAAAAAGTCTAATGAAAACTATATAATCCACGGATTATCATTAGACGAGTAGAGGATTTACTTACTGAGCATTATTTTGTTCTCAACCCATTGTTTTTCTTTGTGTTTGCAGGATCTAGGTGAGGACGCGGTCGGATGGGCGTCGGCAAGTGAGGAGTAATAGCTACACTGTCCACTGTTTTTGATAACTTTTATTAATGATGCCTTACTTTGCATAAAGAATGATTAAATGTATTAAAAGAAAAATTTGGGCCCATTTACTTTTGCTAATATAAATATATTTACTTGATGTATTTCTATGAGTATCCTAGTATGAAGCAGTTATTACAATAACTAAACCAACCATATGAGTTTAGCCTTGATTTAGTAGTCTATCATGTCTTAGTGCTTTTATTACTTTGAATCTAGAGATCGTATACTAGGTTATTTAATAAATAGGGAATTAGATTACGACCGTGCCTAATCCAACGACTTAGTAAGGAGAGATGGAACTTATCAATGTTGGTATTTTTTGAGATGATGAAATCAAGAGGGTAGAAAGTCAAAAGAGTGTTTTTGTTGATTTGCATTACATATTTAGCGGTGGCAAATAATCCTTCAATCCAATTTATCTCATATTCTCTCACTTCTATAATTATGTTACTTGTTTCTGATTACTTGTTTAAATAGTTGTTTTTAATTTTCTATCTAATCATAGAAACCCCCTATTTAAGTAGGTAATTAGTTAAGTAGAAAAGTCTTATGTGGGAAAGACCCTTACTTGCTTTGTACTGCTACACAACATTGCTAGAGATTTTAGGTGAGGTAAAATTAGGTGTTGCTTTTGTACACATCAAAATTTTGGCGCCATGTCGTCGGAGACTTTTCTTTAATTAACTTTTTATTAGTTTTTATTTATTTTTCAATTTTAATTGTTTTATTTGGTTTTTTTTTTTAATTCCAATCACAAGGAGATGGTTAACCTTACGCTAAAGGAGATGGTTGCATTGTCTTTGGATGAAGAACCTTTGTGCATTTGTTACAATGATACGAGCGGAGCTTTTAAGCTCAAATCTAGAATGATTCATCTTCTACCTACTTTTAGAGGATTAGCGAGAGAGGATCCAGACAAGCATATTAAGGAATTCCATGTGATATGTTCGAGCATGAAATCAATGGAACGACTTAGGAGCAAGTTAACCTTAGGCATTCCCATTCTCTTTAGTGGATAGCACTAAGGAGTGGTGTTACTATCTACCACCTGAGACCATAAATAGTTGGAATGAAATGAAGGGACTCTTTTTGGAGAAATATTTTCCTGCATCTAGGGCTACTCTTATTAGGAAATAAATTTGTGGTATTTGCTAGTACAATGAGGAGACTTTGTATGAGTATTGGGAAAGATTCAAGAAGTTATGTGCTAGTTGTCCTCATCATGAAATAAGTGAGCAATTTATACTTCAATACTTTTATAAGGGACTGATGCTTATCGAGATGAGCATGATTCACATGGCAAATGGTGGAGCTTCAGTTAATAAAACTCATGGGGAACCAAGAAATTTGATTGCAACCATGGCTGTCAACTCTGAACAATTTAGTGTACGATTCGATCCACCACCGAAGAGGGTAAATGAAGTGAGTACGCCCACCAATATTGAGCAACAATTGAGTACCTTGACAACACTTGTGCAACAATTGGTAGTTGGACAAGTTAAACCATGTGAGATATGCTCAACAGTTGGACATCTTACCCACATATGCCTTATTCTTTAAGATTTTACTGTGGGAGGATTTCAAGGATAGCAAAGGCAGAGGTATGAACCTTTCTCCAACACCTACATTTCGGAATGGAGCGGTTACCCCAACCTTAACTATTTGGGAAACCACCAAGCTACTACCCTTTATAATCCACTAGAATTTCCTTATCAAAGAACCTCATAACCATACCAAGGCCTCAAAATGCTCCCCAAGCTCAAGGTAAGTCTTTAGAGGACTTAGTAAATTCATTAGCCACTAGCACTCTTCAATTCCCAAAAGAGACTCTCAAGTTCCAACAAGATACGAAGACATCAATCAAGAATTTGGAGAATCAAGTCAGTAAATTGGCTATTACTATTGGAAGACTAGAGTCACAAGGATGTGGTAAACTTCTTCTCAAATCGTGGTCAACCTTAGGGAGAATGTTAGTGTTATAACATTGAGAAATGAGACACAATTTGAAGAAGCTCATAAGAAACCGATCAATATCGAAGTGACTAAGGATGAGTTGATTCAAGATGGAGAGAAAAAGACCAATAATGAGGGAGATAAGACCATTGACTCCAAAGAAGCAAAATAGCTACCTAAGCAAATGTTCGAGCTCAAGAGTAAAGATCCACTAGGTGTTGCAATTCGAAATGGTTTGTTAGTCGAGGAATCTAAAAAGTCTAAAAAAGACATTGGCATGGGAAAGGAAATAGAAGAGATTGTTGCATTACGTGATTTTCTTCCGAAAATAAATCCAAGGTATGATCTTTCTTCTATTTCTCTTCCTACATCTAATGAGAAGCTTCCACCTTCCATTGTGCAGGCCCCTAATTTGGAGCTTAGACCTCCTCTGAAACTCTTTAAATACATGGGAGAATATGGTTAAGAAAGTGATGACATCGAGCTAAGGACGTTAACTAAATGCTACATGGGAGGCAACCCATTGGTCTTGTTTTTGTTGTTTTCCTTTTATTTTTATTTTTCTTTTTTCTTTTAGATGTTGTTTATTTTGTGTTTTGCTACTCTAATTCATATATTTAACTAGTGATTAGTGTTGCCTTGAGGTACACCTTATATCTCTTTGTTTTCAATAGAATTTGATATAGATGATGGAACGAAACGAGAGTAGGGATCAAACTTTCACGTGTCTACACACTTCGATATTAAAAAGGGTGGTAACTTTTTGTTTCCTTTTCTCCTTTTTCTTTTTGCTACATTAGGGACAATGTAGATATTAGGTTGGGGGTGAGGAAATTGTTCCTAGTTATTTATTTGTTTTGTTAAAGATATAAATTTGGGTAATTTTTTTTTTTTTTTTAAGTTTTTGCATGTTTTTAGGATTAATTGTTTAGTTTTTCAGATTAATTTGTATGTCAATGATATGAATATAATTGTGATGACATGTAATGTTTAAGAAGACGTTAAATGTTTGTAAAGCCCACATTGAGGTACGTAACTTATTTATGCCTTTATTCCCTTAGTTTTGCTTATTTCAAGGAGAAAGATTGAAAAAAAATCGACATTTGCAAACTTCGCTGCAGTAAGGGAATTTTGTCGCCGCGGTAATGGACTTTCTGCCCAAATTTGTGTGTCAGAAATTTCAGACTTCGCCGGGGCAAAGAATTCTCTGGAGTTTTTCGCTGAGGCAAAGAACTGGCTGGAATTTTTGAGAAAATTCTAGAGAAACTTCCTTAAGGGAAAAATGACCATTCTACCCCTAATTAGTTGAAAATGTGGGGAATGAAAAGTAAGGAAATTTTATGGAGAATGCAATGGTGATGAGGGCATTTTTGTAATTGACTAAAGGACAAAGATGAAATTTTCAAGAAAGTGCAAGGGCAAAATGGGAAAGTATGCCTATTAATATGAGATATTAAGGGTTCAAGCACAAAGACCCTATCATTCTCTACTCCCTCTCACGCCATCTTCACTCTCAATTTCTCTCATCTCTTCATCAAATTTCCAAGGGATTTTAGAGGGCTTTTGGTTGGGTTTTGGTAGAGATTTTATCCTAAGCACCCAAAGGTAAGAATTCTTGCAATAGATGTGAGATTAATTTTTAGAAGTGTTGAATTCTTATAGTGTTTATGCTTAGGGTTTTAGAGAAAGAACAAGTCTACCAAAGAAAGAGAGATTCTAGTGGAATTACTCAAGCACAAGGTAATTAGTAAATCCAACCCAAGTTATGATTTGAGAAATCAAGTGTGTAGAGATTTTACATACATGTATATGCTTATGATTTTGAGAATTGTTGATGAAATTGATGAATTATTGGTGAGTTTGATGATTATTGATGAGTAGAATTTAGCCATGAGAAGTGGTTTTGTTTGTATGATGATTAACTGAAGTTTGGTTGAAGTTAGAAAGAGTTGAGTAGAATTTTTGGGAGTGTATTTTTTTGGACAGGTTTATTAATTGTTTAAGCGAGTTTTACTCCAAATATTAATGTCTTGAGAAAGAGATATAATTGTAGCCAAATTAGAGTTTGATTATGCATGCAATATGTTTGATGAAATGTCCAAGAGAAGTGTATGCATGAGTTTTATTCATTTATGAATTGACATGAGTTTGTAGATGGTAGAGAGAAACTTATTTCTATGCTACATGTTATCCTTGCATTTAAACATTTGCATTTAGAAAGAATAATGAGCATGAGCCCTCTACATACATCATATACATATGTACGAGAATTTAAAGAATAAAGAGAAAGAAAAAAAAGTTATTAAAGAATGCTCTAAAAGAAGAAGAGAACAAGTTGTTGCGATAGGGAACCCGTGAGTGACAAGAAGAATTTCCCCACATGCACGCCACCTTCAGTGAGCGGCCTAAGAATAAGAAGAAGAATTGGTATAGCCCGTAAGAGTGCATGTGGATGAGGGTTGTACCCAAGAAAGAAGAATACACACACGGCCAGGGTTCCGAATCCATGCCTCAACCGAGTCTGATTGACAAAAAATAAGAAAGAAAGAAAAAGAATAAGGAAGAAAGAATAAGAATAAGAATAAGAAAGCATAAGAGAAGAAAAGAAAGAAGAGAAAGAATAGAAAACAAAAAAGAAAATGAGCACTTCTTGCATTTGTACATGTGCATCACACTTATGCATGGCATTATGCCTACTACCATGAGTAGTGAGAAATTAGAAAGAAAGAAGGAAAGAAGAAGTATTAAGAAATTAGAAAGAAAGAAAGAAAGAATAGAGATATAAGAATAGAGAAAAATAGGTAAAGAACATAGAAGAGTCATGTAAGGAAAGAAATTAGAATGTGAGCAACAGAGAGAAAAGGCTATTATAGTGGATTTACTTACTGAGCAATTAGTGCTCACTCTATTGATTTCTTTGTTTTTGCAGGAAATATGTGAGAAGCGATCGGATGGGCATCGAGAGGCGGAGGGAAATGGCACCACTGTCTACTATTTTTGAGTTTATGTACATGAGACTTTTATTAATGTAAAGAATTTTATATGTAAAGTAAAGAAATTTTCGGGCCCATTATCTTTTACTAATATTTTTATGTGTTTTTAGTGTATTATATTTCCCAAGTATATAAGTTAGAAAGAGTCATTACAATGTTGCTTAGGTTTAAGGGTGATTTCAAATAATTAATTTCATCTAGTTTGAGACTCTCAAGCTATGTGGTATGATTTGGTTGGTTAGTCTTAAGGCGTGGTGATGTTTGTTGTGTGTGAATTTTCATAAACATTTTTGCGATCTCAACAAATTCTAGAACTCATTTGGAAACTACATGAGACCAAATCCTAGAATAAACATTACTTAGGAAAAAATTTAGGCTTATCTTTAGATCATTTGAGCCTTTCAAGCCAACCCTTTATTTAAATTATCGCTAGTAACCCCTTTTGAGCCATTATTAAAAACAGTTTTTAGCCCTGATTTTCTTTCATATAACCCACGTTAACCCACCATTATTTTGAGCCAAAAACACATTTCTACCCTTAACTTTTTTTAAGAGACTTAATATAAACAAGATTAGTGAGAGCAATTAGAGGAGTAAGGGTGGAAGGTCATGGAAATTGCCAACTTATTCCAAATGTGTTCAAAAGAATAGGTTGGGGGTTGAGGAGTGCTTTTTAATCAAGTTGTGGGGTAGCATTTTTAGCTTTCTTTTATTTATTCTTAATGAAAAAAAAAAAAGATGAAAAAAAACATTGCTGATATTGTTAAAAGTTATGGCAATAGAAAAAAAAGAAGAAAGAATTAAAAAAAAAAAAAAAAGAAGAAGAAGAAGAAGAAAAGAAAGGAAAGAAAAAGGAAAATATTGAGAAATATTGCAAAGTATGAATGATGCAATAAATTTGTTTATCTTGTGAGAAATTTTGATGAAGGGTGAAAGGTTTGGTGTAAAGGAGAATGGTGATGCTTGAAGGAAGGTGTTTAAAAGATGAGATTGAGTCTCTTATGTTTGCTTATATCATTTCCATTCTTTCATAACCCCATACCCTAGCCTAATGTTACCAACTTAATAAAGACCTATTGATCCAAGGTAGCATGATCATTCTACATTTGTGGAGAGTAGTTTGAAAAGTGAGCCTATGGAATTTGAATCTATAATTTATGCTTTATTTTTCAAAATGTGAGACCAGTTCTTTGTTTGTGAAGTTTGCACATGCCATCATTCGGTTTTGTGATTTGTTGGATGTGTGAGATTTGATAACAAAAATGGAATTGATGTTTGAATTATCTTTGGGCTTGGGTGATATTTAATTATTCTCTATGTTATGTGTTGTATACATTTTTCTTTTGGACGAATGTTTATCCAAAAACTAATGTTTTGTTTTTGTTTGTTTTGTTTTGAGTCTAGGTTAGGTTCAATAGGATGTTTGTGAGTATCATTGCTAGAAACACTCATGAGACTAAAACTCATCCACCTAGGGGTTTAAGGCTTGTTGCATATGCTAAATGCAACCATGACAATCTATGAAAGTGATTTAGGTTGATTTAGGATTAGATTTTATTTTGTTTTTAGACTAGAATACATCTTTAGATAGCTTATCTTGCTAGGGACTAGCAAGAAGCTAGTTAAGGCTTGTGATAAGTGCTTGAAAATGCACTTATACTTAGTGGTTTATAGGCATCGTTTGTGTAAAATTAGGGTTAATTTGTATGAATTAACTTAATTGTTTCATAAATGCACTTTCACGGGTATTTTTGTTTTGTTTTTAGGGCATAAAAGCTTAAAAATAATATTCGGATGAAAGACAATGTTGGCAAGAGAATTTGTGATGATTAGAAACAAACGGTTCAAGAATCGGAAATATGAAAGATATGGCGTATTTAGCATGGAACACAAAATCTGGAAAATGCTCTAGTTTTGAGCATGCTTCAATATTTCAACAATAACTTGATCTGTAGACCTCCGTTTTGGATGATTCTCGGACCATTTAGAAGCTAACTTGAAGGATAAAATTCTTATGTTTATGACTTCTTTAGATTCTAAGGTTTTTGTGTTCAAATTGGAAGTTCTTTTGGCGCTGCTACAGAAAAATTCTAGCATAGTGACATTCAGATTCTGGTTTGGAAAAGGCATTACTAGGAGATGGAAACTTCATGAAGCATCCATAAGTTCCTCAGAACAAATTGGAAGTCATACTTTTATCCATGTGAAGCTTTGGAAGTCTAGTTTATATAAAATTTTACGGTTTGTTATTCTGAGTTTTCTAGAGGAAGATATTCAAGTTCTAGTATCGGAGGGTCAGCATAGGAATCCTAATTGCACAGGCACTCTATCTAGCCTAATCCGAATTTGATTCTCCTTTTCTATATCAGACTTTCCCACTATTTTTCCCACAACCTTAGCACTATAAAATGATATCTTTAGTTATTTTTAGGAGAGAGAGAATGGAGAGAAACAAAAATACACAATAATGTAGAGAGGAAGAGAGATTGAAAGAAGTTTGGAGAAGAAGAATTGGAGGAGATCATCATCAACTCCATTAATCCATCCAAGTTTTACTAAGTTTTCCTTCTCCTTTGTTATTATTTGTTATCAATAATACAATGATGTTTTTATTTATCTTCATGGATAACTAACTGTTTTGTGATTGAGGGTGACTTCAAAACCCTAGATATGTCTTGTGATTAATACAATCTGTATCTTTTTATCTTTTGGCCCCTCTTGATTATGTGATTTATTCTTTGAGATTAGGGTTTAAATAGACTATCTTAATTGTTTAAGTGCTCAATTAATTGTTAGGATTAATCAATTATTGCCAATTTAGGTTGTTTAGTACAAAATCGCTTTGTTAACCTAAATAACTAGTGGTAAAGTGCATGCTTGCATGCATGCATTGGGTGTTGGAGTAGGTGCCTTAGAGTCAATCTATTATTGTAAAATTGACTCTGTAATAAATGTTCATTTATCAATAAAAGGCATATTCTTCTATATTGTGTAAATCATAGTTATATGTAATGATATATGTCCTTAGGATGGTAGAATTGCGATGAGGGTATCAAGTGTTTCAAATCTTAATAGTGAGAACCCTATGATCACATATGGTGACCATTCTAGAAACATCCGTAGCCTCAATATTATTCTGACTAAGGACACAGATAATACGGTAAGGCTATATGTAACGCCCACATGGAGGTACGTAATTTAATTTATGCTCTTATACCTTTAGTTGATTTTTGCTAAGGTTATTTTAAGGAAAAATGTGAAGAAATGCCTTAAACTTGCATTAAGGGTAAAATGGTCTTTTCACTCAAAATTAGTTGGAAAAGTGGGGAGTGAAAAGAGATAGAATTTCATGGAGAATGCAATAAAAATGATTTTACATATATGTATATGTTTATGATTTTGAGAATTGTTGATGAAATTGATGAATTATTGATGAGTTTGATGATTATTGATGAATAGAATTTAGCCATGAGAAGCGGTTTTGGTTACATGATGATTAATTGAAGTTTGGTTGAAGTTAAAAGGAGTTGAGTAGAATTTTTGGGAGTGTATTGTTTTAGACAGGTTTGATAATTGTTTAAGGGAGTTTTACTCCAAATATTGGTGGCTTGAGAAAGAGATGGAATTGTAGTCAAATTAGAGTTTAATTATGCATGCAATATGTTTGATGAAATGTCCAAGAGAAATATATGCATGAGTTTTATTCATTTATGAATTGATGTGAGTTTGTAGATGGTAGAGAGAAACTTGCTACATGGCATCCTTGCATTTAAACATTTGCATTTAGAAAGAATTATAAGCATGAAACCATCTACATGCATACATATTCATAAGAGCATGAAAAATCACTAAAATGTGTTAAAGAGAAAATAGAAAGAAATGAGAATATTAAAGATATTCAAATCTGAAATTTTACTTAAAGAAGTGTGAAAAGATAAAAAGAAGAGAAGGTTGTTGCAATGGGGAATCCGTGAGTGACATAGTTTCACATACACGCCGCCTTTAGTGAGCAACCTCAGAATTCAGAAAGAAGAATTGTACAATCCGTTAGAAGCGCGTGTGGATAAGGACTGTACCCAGAATTAGAGAATTCACTCACACAGCCAAGGCTCCAAATCCATGCCTCAACCGAGTCCGATCGGCAAGAAAGAAAGAAAGAATAGAAAGAAAGAAAGAAAGAAAGAAAAGAAAAGAAAGAAAGATTAGAAAGAAAGAAAAGAAATAAATAAAGAAAAAGAAACAGAAAACAGAATAAGAAAAATAGAAAAGAAAATGCATAATTTATGCATTTGTGCATTTGCATCATGAATATGCATAATATCATGCTCCTTATCATGAGTATAGAGAAATTAGAAAATTGAGAGAAAAACAGAGAGCAAAACAGAGAAAGAATAGAGAAAGAATAGAGAGAAGAATAGAGAATAATCGGGAAATGTGATGTAAGGAAAGAAAATTCAGAATTTAAGCAACAGAGAGAGAAGGGTAGCAATAATGGGTTTACTTACTGAGCAATTAGTGCTCACTCCGTTGTTTTTAATGTTTTGCAGGTAGTAGGTGAGTTGCGGTCACTCGGAACGTCATGCAGTGGAAGGGTTGGGCTACACTGTCAAGTTGCTATTTTTGAGTATATTTTGAAAATATTTGTATATAAAGAAAAATTAAATATGGGCCCATACTTTATTACTCATTTATATGTGTATTTTCTTATATATTTTTAATGAGTTTTATTAATTATTTTACGAGTATACTAGCTAGAAAGAAGGTATTACACTATCATAGTGTTGAATGACCCTGTCAAAAGGCAGTGATTGATCTCACCTGTCAAGGTTGTTTGCCGACAACCTGGTGCAACGCATGGGTGCTTGCTAGAGGCAAGTACACTAGACAGACCCACTAGAGGATTTCATATGGATGGTAACCCCAGTGTCTATGGAATAAATCCTCTAACGGATGGTGGTGCATGTGATTCTTAGACTTGAGATCACCGTAGCGCCTTGTGCACCAATTGGTGTAGTTTGAAACTAGCCCAACATAATTCTATTCAGAGCTATCAATACGGTAGTGATTGGCTACATTGAGAAGTGTATCGAGACTATGGTGGATCGACAAAGGATTCATCACTCTTGGGTATGGGAGAAGTTATCTCACTGGGTAATTTAGTAAACGACAATGACACTAAATCTGTGGCCATAGTGGGATTGAGTTGATGCTCAATCCAATTTATTATTCCGGTCATTGGTCCATTAACCGAATACAAACACGTTGAGGATATCTGAAGTTGACACTGTTTTTGTACCTCAGTCTCGATGAGATAACGGATGATGAAAGGATGGGATTGCACGGTAACCATACCGTTGACAGGCTACGGTTTCGCTGAATCCGAATCTATCGAGTGGCCATAATGCCTTGCTAGGGGCCAATCTTGGTCTGTATGTAGTGAGACGATTAATTGGTGTTAATCGCGATACTATACATTGTCGATATGATGAGGAGCCTACGGGTCACACACTTAGAAGATAATTTAAGAATCAATTTGTGAGAAGGGTATTTTCGTCTTTCAGGATGAAAGGGTATTTTGGTAATCTCATGGTGCAATTAAATTTGCTGAGGTTGTTGCCTGTATTTAATTTTAATATTAAAATTAAATTTGTGAGATTAAATTTAAATATATCTATGTATATATTTAAATGAATTATTATTATTAATTAAATGTTAATATATTATTATATTTTAATTGATTTTAATTATAATAATTATTATTAATTAATTAAAATACCATAAAGGGTGTGTTTGGTTGCAAGGGTGAACTAGGTTTGGAGCCCATGGCTATTCCTAAGTGGAATAGGGCTTTAATTGTTGCACTATATAAGTGCAACTTAAAATTAAAACAATGTGAAATATTCATTCAATTAAAAACCCTAACCATCTTCTCTCTCTCTCTCTCTCTCTCTCTCTCTCTCTTGTAAGTAATTGATCTACCATACTCAGTGTGTAATATAATGTATAGCTAGTAATTCTTTAAGAAAAATATAACAAAATCCACCAAATAACTTTTATAAATATATATGCATAATGTAAAATCCGAAAATTCTAATTTTAATTCATTTAAATATATACACAAAATAGTTGTTATACTTTAATAAGTACAAGGTAGCCTTGGACAGTGCTGCCAAACTCCTCCGCTTCTTGACGTCCCACCCGACCGTAAATCATCTAGTACCTGCAAAACAGTAAAATAACAGAGTGAGCACTAATTGCTCAATAAGTAAACCATACTGCACGACTGTTCTTCCTCCGTTACTCATGTTTTTATTTCCCTTTTCTCACTTTAATCTTTGCTAATATTCTTCATTCCTTTCTGATATTCTGCATTCTTTTCTGATATTCTGATTTGCTACTTATCAATGTGCAAGGACAATGAATAAAATTGTACATTGTCGAGCACACAAGAACTACTGAATCATGTAAGTAGCATAATACATATGCAGAATAATACACTTTCCTGAGAAATGAACTTTCTTTTCTTTTCTTTTTTGTCTCTTATGTTGTATCTCTTTCTTTTCTTCTCTGTTTCTCTTTCTTTTCTTTCTTCTATTGTGGTTTGTCAATCGGACTAGGTTGATGCATTGATTTGGAACCCTGGCTATGTGAAGGGGTACAATCCTCATCTACATGCACTGCTGACGGACTGTACAAATACTGTATCTCTCTGATGTGGCTGCTCGCTCGTGGCAGCGTGCATGTAGGTATGCTCTGCTAGGTATAGTCCTAATCCACATACACTACCGACGGACTGTACAAATACTGTATCTCTCTACTGTGGTCGCTCGCTCATGGCGGCGTGTATGTGGGCATCTCTGTCACTCACTGGTTCCCTATCGCAAAAACCTTATAACATAGCATGTTGTAGAAAGAGAATAGAAAAAGATACTATACCTTAGGATGCTTTAGGATTGAAAATCTCCAAAAATCCAAGCAAAATCCTATGATTTCCTTTGAAATTTAGTGAAGAAAATTGAGAGAAAATTGGGTAAAGGTGGCGTGAACAAGGGCGGAAGGTATATTAGGGTTTCTTCAAATGAAGCCTTATATCAAATAATATAAGCATGTATTCCTGTTTTGCCTTTACATTTTCTATGAAATTACATCTATGTCCTTTAGTCAATTACAAAAATACCCTCATTTTTATTATTTTCTTCACATTATTTTGCTTCCTTTCACTTCCCACTTTTTCATCTAATTATGAGTGAAAAGACCATTTTACCCCTAATGAAGTTTTAAGGAATTTTCTTCACATTGTCTAAGGTAACATCAAAGACATCCAACTAAGGGTACTAGGGTATAAATAAAATTACGTACCTTGATGTGGGTATTACACAGCGAAAAACAAAAATTCAATCGGTAAATCAATTACCTTTCTTTGCCAAGATTCGAGTATAGATTATACCGTTTACATGTTTATAAACAAAAATTTGTATAAAGTAAATCCATTAAAGGATTAGAATACTTACGTACGTTTGGAGGCTCCTTCAAATATCTCTGATTTCAGACAGGAACACTGTTCACAGTTACTTCTCACCGTATACTGTTCACATGATTTTTCGCCAATCGATCCAAAATAGGATCGCACTCACGGAAGTCCACACGAAGATAATCCATAGAACCCTTGATTATTTTGCTAGAACAATCAAGGGCTTCAACAATCAAGAAAGAAGAACAAGAAAAGTTTCATTCCTAAGAGAGAGAGAGAGATATAGGGTGGCTAGGGTTTTAACTGAATGAATAATCCCCTCATGTTTTAATTTTTAAGTTGCACTTATATAGTTCAATAATTAAAACCCTATTCCACTTATGAATAGCCATGGGCTCCAACCCTAGTTTACCCTTGCAACCAAACACACCCTTTATGGTATTTTAATTAATTAATTATTATTATAATTAAAATCAATTAATATATAATAATATATTAATATTTAATTAATAATAATAATTCATTTAAATATATACAGAGATATATTTAAATATAATCTCACTAATTTAATTTTAATATTAAAATTAAATACAGGCAACAACCTTAGAAAATTTAATTGTACTGTGACATTACCAAAATACTCTTTCATCCTAAAAGACGAAAATACCCTTCTCACAAATTGATTCTTAAATTATCTTCTAAGTGTGTGACCCATAGGCTCCTTATCATATCGACAGTGTGTAGTATCGCGATAAATACCAATTAGTCGTCTCACTACACAGAGACCAAGATTGACCCCTTACAAGGCATCATCGCCACCCAATAGATTCGAATTCAGTGAAACCGCAGCCTGTCAATGATATAGTTACCGTGCAATCAAATCCTTTCATCAACTGTTATCTCATCGAGACTAAGGTACAGAAATAGTGTCAATCTCAGATATCCTTAACATGTTTGTATTCAGTTACTGGACCAATGATAGAAATATTAAATTGGATTGAGCATCACTCAATCTTGCTGTGGCCACAGATTTAATGTCATTGCCATTTACTAAATTACCCAGTGAGATAACTTCTCCAGTAACTAGGAGTGATGAATCCTTTGTTGATCCACCATAGTCTCGATACACTTCTCAATGTAGCCAATCACTACTGTATTGATAGCTCTGAATAGAACTATGTTAAGCTAATGTCAAACTAAACCAATTGGTGCATAAGGCGCTCTGGTGATCTCAAGTCTAAGGATCACATGCACCACCATCCGTTAGAGGACTTATTCCATAGACACTAGGGTTATCATCCATATGGAATCCTCTGGTGGGTCTGTCCAGTGAACTTGCCTCTAGCAAGCACCCATGTGTTGCACCAGGTTGTCGACAAACAACCTTAACAAGTGAGATCAGTCAATGCCTTTTGACAGGGTCGTTCAACACTATGATAGTCTTACCATATTATCTGTGTCCTTGTTCAGAATAATACTGCGGCTACGGACATTTCTAGAATGGCCCCCATATGTGATCATAGGGTTCTCAATATCAAGATTTGAAACACTTGATACCCTCATCGCAGTTCTACCATCCTAAGGACATATATCATTACATACACGATATAGAAGAATATGCTTTTTATTGATAAATAAACATTTATCACATAGTCAATTTCATAATAATTGATTGGCTCTAGAGCACCTACTCTAACATCTCTCATGTTACACTCTTGTGTGAAGAAGAAAATTTTTCTTGTTCTTCTTTCTTGATTCTTGAAGCCCTTGATTGTTCTAACAAAATAATCAAGGGTTCTGCGGATTATCGTCGTGTGGACTTCCGTGAGTGCGATGCTACATTGGATCGATTAGCGAAGAATCACATGAACAATGTTGGTGAACAGTATCCAGTGAATAGTAGCTAGTGAATAGTAGCTGGTGGACAGTAACCGATGACCAGTGTTTGTGTCCGAACTCAGAGATATTTGGAGGAGCCTCCAAACATCAGTATGAACTAAATCCTTGTATGGATTTGTTTTTAATACAGTTTTATTTTACGTTTCAGTTTATGCATGAAAACGTTATAATCTGTACTCGTATCTTGGTTCATGTAATTGATCGATTCATTTTAAATATTACATTTTTTCGTTGTGCGAATCCGATCAGTTACTAACAGTGGTATTAGAGCCTCGGGTGCCAAATTATAATGTTTAATCGTTGATTGATAACATGTGGATGCATAAATTGATTGTTTTTAAATCTGTAAAATTTTGTTTGATTGATCAATTGACTAATGATGTGTTGATGACTGACTTATTGGTTGGTTGATGTCCTGGTTGAATGCTTGTGCATTCGATTCGATTTGGATCCATATCGTTACGTGAAAAACTCCAAAAGGGGTTATTGTGCGATTCACTGTTTTGTGGCGTTAGCAGCCGTAGCGAAATAAAACTTCACCACGGCATCAAAGTCTCTGGAACGTTTTGTGTTTTCTGGAAGTTTATGGTATTTGCCGCGGCGAAATAAAACTTTGCTGCAACAAATATGTGTGTATGAACTTTGCCAGGGCGAATAATTTATTCGCCACGGCAAGAAAGCTACTATTCCATTTTGCTTTTCTGTTTTTCACACAAGGGCCAAATTGCAGTTTTTGAACCTATAAAGCCAATAATAATTATGCACATATAAAGAGGGTAATTTAATAATTCCACCCACCCAAATTCAAAATGTTAATTTTGGATGTATGCAATGTTCTTGTTTGAAATTGCATGGTGCCCAGTAAATGAGCCTTAGGCCTTTGGTATGTTTTTGTAATTTTGGGTTTGTTTGTAATTTTATAAAGAAATAGGACCTGCGTGTCCTACCTCTGTCTCTTATATCTCCATGTATTTCTTCTTCTCATCTTACTCCCCTCGTATGTAACGCGAGGTTTCTATTTTATCGATGTAAATTAGAATAAGGTTTTTATTATAAAATACTTTGTAATGATCGTGAAGAAGAAATAAAGAAGCTATGAAGAGGAATAACTTGAAGACCCAAGATTTACTTTTAAACCCTTAGGTTGACCCACTGATTCCTCTAGGCTCGAGGAAATCGGTTTTAGTGGGCCATGTACCGGCACGTTTTATTTTGTTTAGAATGCATGCTAAGGTTGAATGTTCATAACATGCCAAACAATGACATTTTAAGAAAGATAATAATCTGGTGAGACATTAAATAAAAACCCTCAACTTGAGTATATTAAGTCACGTATGCCTTCCATTACCATGGTTCTAATCAAACCACTGTTCGTCGAAACCTTGTTCGCCAAAGCGAAGGGTACATTTCTACCACTGGGAGGTTAAAATTCATTGGAGTTTCCCTTAATGGTGATGGGTTGACTTAAAATGACAGTTTTGCTTGTTCGCCGAAGCGAAAGTTGATAAACACGTCATAAGCATAGTAGAGAAGTACACTTGTTATGTGTACGTGGAAACATATAGTATCCACTCTACTAAAACTGGATATCACACTTGAGGACGACGGCTAGGCCGTTGGATTGTGTGATTGGCTTGTTGGCTTGCTTCATATTTGAGGTTGGTAGTAGGAGTTATCAATTGGTGTGGATTAAGTTTGTTGTTCTACCTAATCAACCTATTTTGGCTTGTTCACCAAAGCGAAGGTTTGAAATGGGTTAGATGGGATCTCAGTCCACTAGGAAAGCCAACAGGCTTTCCCGAGTTAATAGTAAGGGCTATTGGCTTGAGGAAAATAGTGGGAGTGATTATTTAATAAAAGGCCTTATTAAATAAAAATAAACATGATAATAATTTTGCTTTATTCTGCACTTGTAGTTTCACTTAATTGAGCAAAATGATCCCAACATCACTACGACAAATCATCGAACTGGTAGAGAAATGGAATGGTGAGAATTTCATTGACTGGTATAGAAGTATAAACAATATACTTCAGTCAAGCGATAGATTATACACCATTGAGTAGGCTTTGTCACCAGAGCTTGCTAATAGTTCTATCCATGAGACTAGGTATGTATATGTGAAGCATACACATGATACGAAAGCAGAAATGACTAGATACATTGTGCTTGCATCAATGACACCATTACTGCGATAGCAGTGCTAGAGAATGGACTTGGCTTCTATTCTTCATTTTCTTCAAAGAAATGAGAAGCATTGGGTGTCTCAGTCATTATTCAGATGTAGGATGGAAGAGGATACCAAAATTGGTGATCATATACTCAAGTTGACCGAGTATATGAACAGGCTTGAGATTTTGGGATGCAGACTTAATGAAGGTTTAGCAATAGACCTAATATTATAGTCTTTGCCAGATTCTTACTCTCAATTTGTCTATGACTTCATTGAGGATGATAAGAAGAATTCCCTTTCCGAGCTTCTGGATATGTTGAATGTTACTGAGTCAGGCATGAGAATGTCAGAAACATTGACGTTGGTTGAAGCCAACTCAAATGAGAAGGTAAGGGCTCAGAAGTCGTTGGAAGGAATTACTATAGATAGAAAGGGCATTTGTCCTCACTGTGAGAATCTTAGCCACTGGAGGAAACATTGCAAGGCCTTTCTAGCAAAAAGGAAGAAGGATGTTACTTCTTCGTTAGGTATGTTCTTGATTGAGATTAACTTCTCCTATCAATATCTTGGGTCATTGACACAGGATGTGGTACTCATATTTGTTCTAATGTGTAGGGACTTCAGTAGAGTAGATTGCTTTCCGAGGGAGAGGTAGACCTACTAGTTGGAGATGGAGCACATGATGCTACAGTAGCTTTAGGATCTTATTGTCTGATTTTGCTTACGGGCTTGTTACTTGGAACTTGTGGATTGTTATGATATTCGTTCAGTTTCTAGAAATAATTTTTCTATGTCCACTTTGGACAAGTAAGAATATTGCTTTACTAATGGATTGTTGTCTTTTAGTATAAATAATATTCTATGGAATTGTTTCATAATAATATGTTTTCAAAAATGGACAATCAGAATATTCTCAAAGTCACATCTACGTTGAATATGGCAAGTTGAGTTAAAAATACTTGAAGTAATGTGGGAGTTAGGTCCATGATGAGGTTTTTGTGATCTACCCACATAATTCTGGGGTTATGCCTTAGAGACATGCGACTCACGCACTAGACTGTCTACCGCCAAGGTCTATAGATAAGACTCCGTATGAATAATTGAGTGGGTGTAAGCTTAATCAAGAAATTGACTTCGAACAAGCTGGGCTCGAAATCCTACGAAAGTGTATTTGTGGAGTATCTTGAGGAGACCAAAAGATACTATTTCTACCGTCCAGAAGAGCACCTTTTGTTGCTCATACTGGTATCTTCCTAGAAAAGGAAATTTTTTTCTAAAGAAGTACTAGTGGGAGAAAAGTACAACTCGATGAAGTTCTAGTAGCACAAGATACATTAGACGAAGGACGGGATGATGTGCCATAGGAAGTGGTTGAACATTAGGAGGAGGTTACTCCACAACTTGTGGATCAAAGTGAACCACCTTAGGTAGCACAGGAGCTACGTAGATCTGGGAGAGTACATCGTGAGCCCAAGAGATATGCACTACAAGAAAAAGTACTTTTTGCAACCAATTTTTTTGCAACTAGGAAAAAATAGTTGCAGGTACCCGACATTTAGTTACTAAATTCCAATCGGTCAGCAAAAGGGGAATAAAATTCTAGGGCCCATTTATTCTCGCCATTGGCGTCTAAAATTAATATTCTGCGACTAATTTGATTTGTTGCCAAAAATATCACATTAGATACTAATTTATTTGGTTGCCAATTCTTGCGCGGTAAATTTTCACAGCTTTACAACACAATTGACAACTACAACAACAGATTTTGCAACAAAAATTATGGTTACAAAAAATAATTATTTGCAACTACTGAATAGTTGCTAAATAAGATGCAAATATTTATTAATTAATTTGTAACTATTTTTATTAGTTACAAAATAATACAATTACCGAAATATCCAAGCTTCTGACAATAATTACAAAGGGCCCAAGGTACATTTGGCAACTAATTATTTTGTGCATATTACAAATAGTTGCAAAAACTCATGTATAACAACTAAAATGTATTTAGTCGCTAAAACTTGATGAATTTTTTTGGCCCCCACTTTCCCAGTAAAATGAAAAAATAATATTTTAATTTGTGATTAAAATTACTGTTGCATAACTAATTAGTTAGTTGCAAATTATCTTCTTTTGGCAACTAAGATTTTAGTTGCCAAATGTATGGTAAATTTTGCAAATGGGTTTGGGCGGCCCCATGTTCTCACTTGAAATAAATTGAAATTTTGGGTGTGTTATTTTGGCAACTAAAGTTATAGTTGTTAATAGGATTTTTTTCGCAACCAAAATGTTAGCCACTAAATATTGTTTATTAAAAATGACATATACTATTAGTAACCAAAATCAATTAGATACAAAAAGTTTGCAAATCAGAAATTCGACAGTGGCAACTACAACATTAGTTGCAATTTTTTTTTTTTTTTTTTTTTTGGCAACTACTAAAATATTAGTTGCTATTGATGGTTTACAAAACATAAAAGTTAAAAATGGTGACCAAAACTGGTTGTTGCAAATAAATAAATGTTTATGTTTATAGAAACAATTACTAAAAGCCCATCCTATATAAACCCAAACTTAAAACCAAATCCCTAATACCCCAATTTCCCTATTCTTACCTGAGTCCTTTTCTTCTCCACGCACTCCTCTGTATCCAATTTCCCTTTTCACTTTACCATCTCCTTGATTCTACTTTTGCCATCTACATTAGCCCATTGAAGGTAAATTCTTTTTGTTTTTATTTCAAAGCTCATTCTTTTACAGATGGTATTTCGATTTTATTATTTGATTTTCAATCCGTTTCTTCACAACATTTACTTTAATTTTTTTAAGCATATGTTGTTAGTACCGTTCCTAAATGGGTGGGTTTAACTTCGTAATGGGTGATTTTACTTTTATCTTCTCTTTCATTTGACATTACAATGGCTATTATAATTGTAATGAGTACTTTAAATTTGTTTATTGTTGCTAATAAACGAATGGTGTTTGATAATCTCTATTTATTTTCTCAATTGGGTATTTAAGTTTTTTGTTTTGTGGATACTCATTCGAGACGGTTTCATATTCATCGATTTCTTCAACTAAGGTTCGCATTTTTATTCACATTCTTGTTCTTTAGATCTTTGATTTATTTTCTATACATTTATTTCTGCGTATCTTTTGGGTTTTTTTAAAAACTGTTTTGTGGGTTTGTTCTTTTGATCTCTTTTTTATTTGAGTTTTTTATTCAACTCACTACTAGAAAAAACCCCTTCCTTGACAAAATGAGTTGACATATTTTCTTGGCTGTTTTAAAAAAATATCAAGAATCAAATTGTTGACAGTTTATAAACTGTCAAGAATCAAATTGTTGACAGTTTATGAACTGTCAAGAATTTGAAATAATCCTTGACCGTTTTGGATGATTCTTGACAGTTATTAATTGTCAAGGAATTGGTTAAAAATAAATTTTATGAATCTTGCTCTTGACTTGTTGTAGTCTTAATCCTTGACAGTTTTTAATTGTCAAGGATTAAGTATATAAAAAGCAAAAAAATTTGCCTAAAACTTTTGCTACTGTTCTTTTGCTGCCCATTTTTCATTAACTATTCCCACCATTTTTTCCCTAAAACTTTTGCTTACCTGCTATTTCACTCATTTGTGCAAACCCTCCTAGTCAACCTCCTTCCGACACTGGAACAAAAGTTCTAGTTTCTAACACTCCCGTTCAATAGACAACGACTTGTTCACTGACTCTGGTGCTTACTCCATGTCTATTTCGATGGAGATTGTTAACTTCGGTGAGTTTTGGCGAGGCGTATCCCGAACACCCAAATGTAGGGGTGTTTAGAAAAATGTAGAAACCAAACCTAACTAGGAATCGAACTAGTTTTTCGTTTATCCGAAAAACCGGTTCAATTTTGGTCCACTAAAATATAAAAAATAAAATTTCTAATTTTATTAAAAAAAATTTAAAAAGTAAACAATTTTTCCTTAAAATTAAAAAAGTAAACAAATTAAAAAGTCTCTAAATCCTTACCCTAGTTAGTAAATACGCGTATAAAACGTGTTTTGACGTATGTTATAAAAACTACCGAATTATAAGTGTATAATACGAATACCCGTATAATTCGCGTATTATTGCAAAAAAAAAAAAAAAAAAAAAACTCATTGCTCTCCCCAAAACGACGTCGTTTTAGTGGGGTTTAATTCAAAATTAAACAAAATCTCTTCTCTTCTTCGGTTCTTCTTCTTGCTCAGTTCTTCGACGGACGACATTTTCAGCTTTTCTTCCTCAGTTCTTCCACGTTTTCAGCTTTTCTTCATCTCTTGGGTCTTCATCTGAGGAACCAGCAGAGTCATCAGAGGAAGCTCGGATGGCGAACTGGTTGAGATTTTTAACGGGTTTGGGGGAGAAGAATAAGTTTGAGGAAGGGAAAGTATTGGCAGAAAGAATAGCACAGATGTCATTTTTGGAGCTCTGAAAGAAACAGTTGGCCTTGTGGGTGAGACAGAGACATTGAGAGATGATTGATCGAAGAAGAGAGAGGGAGGGGGGTTTTTAAGATGGGTCATGGGTGTTTTGTGTTTGTGGTAGATTTCAGTTTACGTGTCAATCTCAACACTCATGACTCAACACTGCAATTATGTTTCTATTGCACAAACCAAAAAATAAATAAATATCTTTTCAAAGAACTTAGAACAAGACATGGGCTGGGAATTTGTTAACGCAAAGAAAAGAAAAGATTAATGTTAGTTAATTGAATCCTCCCCATTTGAAATGTTATATTAATTTTAATTAGATACTCCATAAAAGTCTTAATTAATTTTAATCAGATAGCCCATAAAAATGTTAAAAACTATAATTGATATTGCCGTATTTTTCAAAACGTATTATTAATAATATATCGTATTAAACCCGTATATATCCGTACCGTATTTTTTTTGTATCCGAATTTTATAGCCGAATTTTTATAAACATATTTTCACCGTTTGTCATATTATACCTGTAAAATTTTCGTACCATTTTTTTACTGTACCCGTTATTTACTAACTAGGATCCTTATAATTAAAGAAAAACAAAACCCCAAACCCGGTTTCAGGGTAAAATTAAAAAAAAAAAAAGTGAACAATTTTGCCCAGGAATTTTTTAATCTTAAAATTAAAAAAATTAAAAAATAAGTAAACCTGGTTATACAAAATCCCCAAACTAATTTTACCCTAAGACGCAAAACACTCCCCACTGCTCCACTCCGTTCGCATCTTCTTCTCCATTTTTTCCCTAAAATCTGGACTTCTCCAGTTGCCACTGCAACACCTCCCTCTCTCTCTCTCTCTCTCTCTCACTTACCATCCACACAGGCGCCTAAAGGCTCCAAACCCAAACACCCTATCATGCAATCACACTCTCCAGTCTCCAGAAACTTTGTTTCCCGGCTAGAAACCCAGCTTCGTCGCGCCACAACCACGGTGACACCATCTAAACTCAAATCCATAACACGCTCTTTGATTTAGGTAAGGATTCGTTTCTTGTCTTTTTCAATTTGACGTCGACTGATTAATATTGTTATGTTTTGTTACTGATTTTTGGTTCATCGTGCAGAATAAGCCAGTTCTCTTTTGTAAATCAAAATCCAACGAAAGTAAACAGGTGAGGATTGTTCGATTTAGTTATTCCATCATGGAGTTTTACTGTTATTCCTTGTTTTGGTTGTGAATGGAGAACATGATACATGTGGCTTCCTTTACAATCAACTTTTGAGTGTTTAGGTAAATATTATTATTATTTTTTGTTTTATTTTAAAGTTAGGAAGATGGTTTCTGTGGTTGCTTGAGTTCATAAATAATTTAAAAGTTTTTGTTTTTTTTTTTTTTTTTGTGATAAGATTCAGTGTCATACGCTAGAGTGGATAAGTTGTTTTTGCTTGTTTGTGATAATATTCAGAGTCATATTATGTGGTTGCTTGAGTTCATAAACAAAACTTCAGGCTGCTTGTTTTGGTTATGTTGTTTCTATTGTTATTTAGCGCAGTTGCTTGTTTTTGCTTGTTTGTGATAATATTCAGTGTCATATCGGCCTTCTTTTGTTATTTTGAGTTCATAATCAAACAGTTTGCTATATGCATTTATTATCAATTTTGATTTCATTTTTTCATTCTTATTTTGTTTCATTTTATTCCTAGGGTTTCATTTATTTATTAATATTTTTATTAATAGGACGAAGCGTGGGGCGTTGGGAAGCTGAGGGATACTAGGCTGGCGAATTTGATTGCTTTTGCTGTGATGGCGACGAGAGATTGCTTGTGGCTGAGTACCTGCCAAATGATACTCTTGCTAAACATCTTTTCCACTGTACGTTTTCGTTTAATTGAGCTATTAATTGAAGTAATTTTTACTTAGGTTTTTTAGAATTCATTATTACCATTATTATAACAGCCTTACCTCTGCTTGTTAGATAAGGATTGATAAAACAAGTAATTTATTTGTCTACTCACATCCAAGCTTCCTTTTTCTCTCATATCCCAGGTACTTTCTATTGCTATAATTTTTAATCCTCCATTTATTACTGATATTACTTGATTATTTCATTCATTTCAGTTCGATTAACTTTGCAAGGATATATATATATATATATATATGTTGTTTGCAAAGATACAGATTATTTTTGAGAATAACCCTAATGCTCTGTTTCGTTATTGAGGAAAAAATTGTGGAAGTGAGTGATTGGGTTTTCTTTTTCTTTAAAAAAAAAAAAAAAAAAAAAAAGTATTTTATACTTCATTGAAATAACCTAAAATTTTTATTTTCTTGAACTGATATAGACTGCCAAATATACAGGGTTGTAATTAAGTGCTATTTGTTTTAGTTGAGTTATTATAATGACTGTGTGGTTAAGTATTTACCTAAAAATAATGCGTTTGTACTTCATTTTTAATTAATATTTGTATGAGTTAGTTTGATTGGATCTGCAAGTGATTATCCACTTTTGTCCAAGTGGGTTTTATATGGGGTGGTATGATTAGAAGCCGTTGATTTTATGATATCTGGTTTTATCTCGGAAATGACTGTATCATGTTGTTGATAATTTATACTTTAACATTCTTTAAAATTTGCAGTTAGGTAGTGACAATGGGGGTTCATCAGATGAAATCTCTCCTATATACTTTTTCTGGGCCACATTTATTGGCCTTTACATTACCAACTATGTAGTGGAAAGGTCAACAGGGTGAGTAAGAATACCTTGCATGATACAGGTTTTGGTTTGAATGATATTATAATCTCTTGAAAGTTTTTTGTTTTATGGGTTATGCCTTTTTTAGCGTATCTGATTCTAATGTGTTTCTGGTGTGCTTCCTGTTTTATTGATTTCTGACCATCATCAAGTTTGCCTGTCTTTATCTAGTTGTATAATTCTTTTAGTTTAGAGAGTTGTGTTCTTGGGGATTCGATCGGTCCAATACAATTGTTTCATGACACTCGTTGGGGAATCGAGAAAGGGTGGGTTAATGAACAAGCAAGAGAGCTATATGTAAGTTCATCAAGTCTAAATTATCTAATTAATGTTGCATGAGTTGTGTAGTTATGATTGTATCTATTATTACTAGATTTCTTGCGCAAGAGACTCCTCAATTCAATGCTTATTTGTGTAGTAAACAATGTTTTGATATAAACACATTTGATTGTTATAAAGCAACTTGACAATGCTAAATAAATGAAAACTTTGTCTGTTTTAGAGTGTTCTCTATATAGCCAAAAGAAAGAAATAAAACTCAGCTGAATCATGATTAATTTACCTATGAATTTCATTCATGAGATGTTGGTGGATGATATGCGTATTGGTGGAGATTGATATTGGTGGAGATCTGAAATAGAAAGTGAATCCAATATAGTAGGCTGATTTTCTTCTTAATTTCTTACTGATGTTGATGTTGAAGAAGAGGATGAGACATTATGCATATAATTCATATAAACACTGAATATTTAAGTAACTATTGTATAAGTTTGGGCATGTTAAACCTCAACTATTGACTGTACCACAGAGAATGGGTGAGATGCATATGAGGTGTTCATACTATATGCATTTAGTCAATAGTGTTAAATGTTATTATATTGTATCTATTGAATCCCAAATTCATGCTGGACTTATTGCTTATGGTATGAATTGATGGCAGGAGAAAATGATTGAGATGCAAGAGGAAACCCAGGCGGGGGAAAATGAAAGATCTGAAGCTTAAACATGTGAGGAAGTGCTTGGTAAAGCTTCCAGCTTCAACCTGAATATTGCATTCTCAATGACTTAGCAGCAAGATACGGGGTGGGCATTTTGTTTGTTAGAGTTATGCACAGATAGATAGGTACTGATGAAAATGTGGGGTGCATGCTTTGTTTTTTGGTTATGCACACATGATAGTGCATTTTGGGTTTTTATTGCTCATCATGCATAAAAATCCGTGTATGGACTATATATATATATATTTGATGTTAGTGATCAGATTTTTATATTGTGTCAATTATTTTGTTGATGTTGAATGTATAAACTAGGTCATTTACAAAGAGCAAAAATAATGTTCTTAAATGTTAACCAATTAGTTATTAAAGTATTATTGCAAAAATAATACACCAGCCAAGACTAATCAATAATAGCTAATTAAAATAATTAGTTTTCAAAACTCATATACAATCGGTTACTATATTATTTAGATGCAAAAAATTAATTTTAATGACTAAACATTAGTTATAAAATGTAAGAAACCAAATTGGGTATATACATTTCTCAACTAAAAACGAAATGTTTTCACCACTAATTATTTTCTCACAAAAAAACACATTCTGCAGCTAATTTTATAGTAGCGAAAAGTAATTTATCATATTTGGATCTTATATTCAGCATCTAAAATTATTAGAATTAACCACTAAATTTTTGTTACCAAAAGATACATTTGTCCTCTGTTTCCTATCCCAAAATTAAAGCAAAAGCACATTCAGGTTCTCACTTCTCAAGCAGTTTGACAACAAAAAGCATTAGTTCATTCATGTCAACTAACAGCCAGATGCAGCTTGACCAGTAATTTGCATATTTAAGCCCCCCTTTCTAAAATGCACCAGGTGCCACTTACTAGAAATTTCAAATCAAGGTCAATTGATGCAGGGCAAGCCTACAAGAGTGGGAGAAGTTGTACTCAAGCAATGAAATAGTGACACAGAATTTCAGGAGCAATTTAAATTTAATTTTTTTTTTTTTTTCAACTCCTTTAGGAATTCTAATGAAAATCAGACCATATGGCCTAACCATTTTTTAGGAAGAATTTTTCAATTCCTATAGCAATAATTTTATTTTTCATAATTAATGAGCAAGTGCGATTGTATATTATTTGAACAAAACTAGCAAGCAATATTTGCTAACCAGTCTACTTAAAAATACAAGTAAAAGAATTTCCATTGCTAATTGTAGTTTTTGGTTGGTTAGGACTTATGCTGCAACAATTGGCAAAGAAATACACAACTAATGAACTAGAGTAAATTAATTTAGTAGAAAATCAATTCCAAGAGACACTAAAGCAATCCATCCAACAACTATAGATCTTCCCAGAACCATCTTACAAAGTTTTGATCCCGCCCACAACAGACATAAAGAAAAAGAGTGAATCAACTATTGAAATGAAATGACATTATTAATTCTACCTTCTAATTAAAATTATAAATCTTCAAAAGATATAAACAAAAAAATTTGTGATAGTATCCAACAAAACATTACAGAATGATTAAGGAAAGAAATCCATTTATACAGGAATGAAAATCAAATTATTGCATTAAGAGTGAGGATATGTCAACTAAATTCCTCACCTGAAGCATAAAGGCCTCCAAAGGAATAGGATCTAGAGTTGTCACTAGATAAACGTCATTATATTCAAAGTCGCGGGCTTCTTCGTGCTTGGGCCTCCCCTAAGCTCGCCACCAACATGCTTCGAGCTGGCAATGTCTGCGGGCTGCTTCATCCCTAAAACAGTTGGAGCCTTCGTGACGGCCGCAAAGGCATCTATTTTCTTCTTTTTTGGCTTTTCGGCCCACATTTCTGCAAGGAAAAAGGTAAACGAGTTAGCAATCTATTTGCGTGAGACAACAAACGTGAGCAAGTAACAACTTAACCTTTCTCCAAAAGCGCTAGAAAATTGGCCTCGTCCCGAAAAAAGTTATACGCTTTCAGGTGAGGAAGCGTAAGAAGCTGATTAACGTTGCACTGATTGTCCGGAAGATCACTAAAATGCTGCAGCCTCTGTAAGCTCACAACTGGAAGATAACTTTGCTCAACGTTAACTACAAAACAAGACATGACGATCAGTTAGAATGTACAACTTGAGAACAATCCTCGCACGAACACAGGAAGCCCGAGCCTTACTCGCTTCCGTAGTGAAGACATCGGTCTCCTGGGCTTTGTAGAAAAAGAACTGAGAATCCCAGTGTGGAATTTTCTTCGAGACGTCGACCAGCCCATTGAAACGTACTCTCCTCGCTTTAGAAAGGTAGTATGTCTAGTCTTGCCCTTTTTTGAGCTTGTACAAGTGGACGAGCTCTTCAACGGACGACTCGCCTAAGTCAGCAATCATGTACGTGAAGTACATCATGATAATGATCACGTAAGAGTTGGCTGTCAGTTGAAGAGGAACAATGTCGAATCGCCTCAACACGTTATCGATGAAGTAGTGCGGGGGAATGGATACCTCGCACCTAAGGAGAGTCTTAGAGGTTGCTACCCATCCATGTAGGGGTCCTTCCGAGAATATCCCTCCGGAACCATCAAGTTAAGTTGCGACGCGTAGACTACTCTTATGCGTTCAAGATCCCCGCTCGAGGGTGATCGAGGATTGTGGTTCTCTTGATAGCCTATAGGCTGGAGACGGCGAGGAGTGAGCTAGTTGAATTGAAGCACGATCGGACAAGCCCGTAGCGTCGAGGTCCGAGCTTCGAGCGATGAATTCTTCAGAAACCTCGGGGGACACATCCCCAAGGATTGCTGAGCCTACCAGCAAATTGAACATTCGGTTTATGGTACGACTCCTGGAGGAAGACATAGTTGTAGCTTGCTTCTGGGTACTTGAAAAAAGAAGCAAACATGTGTCAGAGCTCGAACAAATCGGCGACCATTCCACACTCGCTTCTATTTCAGGCACCTGAGATAGCTCGTGCAATACAACGAAGGGACGCGACCTATAATGCTTCTCTTTCTCTAGCTAGTATACTTATGAAATATATAGTAAAACTCACTAAATATATATATAAGAAAATATACAAGTAGATGAGTATAAAATAAAGGGCCCATACTAATTTTTCTTTATATACAAATATGTACATTAAGTAACCAAATTACTCAAAAAAATAAGCTCGACAGTGTTGCCAGACCCTTCCGCTTCTTGACGCTCCATCTGACCGCATCTCATCTACTATCTGCAAAAACATTGAAAACAACGGGGTGAGCATTAATTACTCAATAAGTAAACCCACTATGCTACCCTTTCTATCTCTGTTGCTCTTATTCTGATTTTCTTTCCTTACATCAAACTTTTCTATTATTCTCTACTCTTTCTTTAACTCTAGTTTCTCACTACTCAGGATAGTGGAAATAGTATCATGCATAGATATAATGCATATGCACAAATACATAGGATATGCATTTTCTTTTATGTTTTTATGTTTTTCTGTTTCTTTTCTCTGTATTTCTTTCTTTCTTTCTTTTCTAGTCTTTCATTCTTTCTATTCTTTCTTTCAATTCTTTCTTGCCAATTGGACTCAGTTGAGACGTGGATTTGGAACCCTGGCCGTGTGAGTGTATTCTCTAATTCTTTCTGGGTACAGTCCTCATCCACATGCACTTCTAACGGACTATACAAATCTTCTTTCTTATTCTGAGGCCGCTCGCTAAAGGCGGCGTGCATGTGGGGCTAGTCACTCACGGGTTCCCCATTGCAACAATCTTCCTTTTTCTTCTTTAAAAGTGTTCTTTATTATTTCTCTTTTCTTTCTCTTTGTTCTTTAATGTTCTTTAATGCTCTTTAATGCTCTTATGTGTATGTATGCATGTAGATGGGCTTGTACTTGTTATACTTTCTAAATTCACATGTTTAGAAGAAATAATGCTATATGGCATGTGAACATGTCATTCTCTACCATCTACAAACTCATCTCAAGATAACAAATAATCATATTCATGCATGCACTTCTCTTTGACATTTCATCAAACAATTTGTATGCACACACAAACTCTAAATTGGCTACACTTCTATATCTTTCTTAAGCCACCAAAATTTGGAGCCAAACTCCTTAAAATCATCATCAAACCTGGCCAGGAATTACACTTCACAAATTCTACTCTAATTCTTCCATAATTCATCCAAACTCTCATCAAACACCACATACACAAACACCACTTCTCATGGTGGAATTCTAACCATCATTCAACATCAATTCCATTAACAATTCTCATACAAACACATACATGCATAAAAGAAGTTCTCTATACAATATTGCTCCAATCATGACTAGGGTTGGATTTACTTACCTTAGATGTGAGCAATCTAAACACTTTAGTAGTCTTCCTTGATACAACCCTCTTCTCTTAAACCCTAGGGATGCTTGAGATTGAAATTCCACCAAAAGTGAACCAAGATCTATGAATTTCCTTGAAAAGTGATTGAAGAAATTTGAGAGAACTTAGGTGGAAATTGGAGTGAATGGAAGGGGAAGAATGGCTAGGGTTTATGCTTGAACCATTAATATAACATATTATTACTTATAGCTTCCCATTTTACCCTTACACATTTTATGAAATTCCATCAGTGTCCCTTAGTCAATTACCATAATGTCCTCATTCCATTGCCTTCTCCATGTAAATTTATCTCTTTTCACTTCCCACACTTTCAACTAATTATGGGCGGAATGACAATTTTGCCCTTAAGCAAGTTTTCCCTTGAATTTCACAAAAATTTCCAGGGAGTTTTTTGCCCCGGCGAAGCACTTTCTTTGCCCCGATGAAGCATGCATTTGATGCCATGAATTTGGGCAGAGAGTACATTGTCACGGCAATGAAATCCCTTTGCCGCGACGAAGTCTGCAAAATTTTCCCTAAGCTAATTTCATACATTCATCTTGGAATAAACACTACAACTAAGGGAAATGAGATTACGTACCTCGATGTGGGTGTTACACGACCTACCCAAGATACCCACGGCCACTGCGTTAAACCCCTTTAAAACTTGAGACCGTCGGAGACACAACCAAAAGCCCTACTGAAACCTTAAAACATCCAATGTGGCCACTACAGTAGCTACCCTTTGACTCAAAAAACAGAAAAAGGGAAGAAAATAAGGAAAAGAGCCTTATCGGAATAAGAAAAGTGATGGGAAATCGTGAGAAAGACCATCATGACGACGTAAGAACAATGGAAAAGGAGAACTAGAGTCAGAATAACTTTCGGAGTAACTATTCTGAGGTTTTTTGTCACCTTTTATAGTGGTTCGCATGGGAGACGAATGGGCGGAGTTTAATCGTGGCCGTCAACTTACAGTCGATTCTAACCCTTCATTCATTGAGCAATCTCAGCCCGTAGGCGTGGCCATGTGTCAACCATCCGGAAGGAGCGACGAACTGTCAGATTGCTATAATGATAACCGTCATCGCACATGGCCTCGACTTTGGACATGAGCAGTTGTCTCGCCCACGCATAATGAAACGTAACTGATAAAGGCTGCCGCATTTAATGCGGCACGACCACGCAAAAATTACTTGTATGCCCTGACTGTTCATATTCTGAGTTTTGATAGGTACTATGAGGAATAAAGATCCAAGTGTGAAGTACATCAGCTAAGCACAAGGTCGATTATTGTGCCCCAGTCGAGCACGCACTCGAAGACTCACTGTTGAAGCCGAGCTTGACATCAAATCGAGCAATAGTCTTCAAATCCCAAAATGAGCATCGAACACTAGGGGGCAGATGTTGTGTGTGGTTTTTTCACCAAGCTCGGGCCAACTCGAGAATATAGCTCGATCCAGAATGAGCTCGGCAACTATGATTGATCAACCTAGAATAAGCTAGTCATGAACAATTCAATGAATCATTCAATCAATCCCCATATTACTTCATATCCCAGATATTGCTGGAAAGACTGGATCAAAGGTGATCGCTACTAATCACAACGCCCAATCGCGAGGATATCAGAATTATGATTCGAATAAGTTATAATCACCTAAATTGTGTTTCTTCTTTTGTACAAATCTTGTATATAAACCCCCATCAGACAACGAGGAAGGGGTTACGAATTTCAGATAAAAATCACATTGTAAGCTCTCATAGCAAATACAAAAACACAGTGGACGTAGGTTGTTAACCCGGCCAAACCACTTTAAAAATCTTTTTATTCTTAGTTCATTTCATTCATATTCATCGTTGATTTTCATTAATCACGCACACATCGGTTCCGATCCCGGCAAGGTCGATTGGATCATGCTGGTTGGTGCAAAATTATGTATCAACATTTGTATATACAATATTATGCGTATAAAGTCTCTTATAAAATATTTTAATATATATTTTACAAGTAATCAAGTATAAAATCTCATATTGAATGAGTATGCCATGTCATGATGATAAAAGTCATTTTCTCTGTATTTGTTTAATAAAATTAGATTGTTTTAATTTTAAAAATAAACGAAAATATTAATATATTTATTGATCTCTATTAAGAGAATGTGACGCATCCTTTTGCATAGATAGTCGAAGGGTATCTAGGCAATGAATGGTGGGCTACAGGCTATGTGTTACTCCACCATTGCATTATTCAAGTGTTCATATATATATTGATCTCTATCGAGAGAATGTTTATAGATTTTGTACAAGAGGTTTTTTTTATCTATGCATAGACAACTTAAAATTCGATTAAGCCAACCATTGTAATCCAAGTGTTCATATTTTGTTTGGTATGACTTTGTCTATTAATACGTGCTAATTTTCGTGTTGAAAGGAAAGTCTTATTCATTACTCGATTTGGAAGGGAACCATGAAATCCAAAGAGCGAAACGCGGTATTGGAAGCAATTTTCGACAACAATAAAGATATTATTTGAAATTAAATTTTTATCACATATATCTTGATTATAATTAAACTTACAATTGTTGGCATGAGTCAAGTGTATAATAACTCTTATCATATAATTAAATTAAAATATTGGATTTATTCTTGGTAACAAATCACATAACAAATACAATGTTTTGAAAATATCTCATTCAAATTTGATTTTTATAGGGAATGATGAGGGAGAGAATTAAATGAAATTTGAAACAATTCTCTCTTTCACCGTTAAATTATTTTTGTACTTTTTAATTCAGTAAAGACAAAGAAGTAAATATATTCCTATTTTATCCACATCAATTGATCCAACAAGCATTTTTGTTTAATTATAATGAGATGACGAAGAAGTCAGTATTGGAAGCTTCTAATTGATATGATCAAATTCTGTACCTAATTTTTTTATTCTAAAAAAAATAAAAATTAAGCAATAGAAAAAAGGGTGTTAAAAAGGTCAAAAATGTTTCAACGCAGAAATGCTTTAGCGCTATAGTTTTATTCGAGAACTAGGCTTCTGCGTCATGAACTTTGGACGGTTGAATTTGAAATTTGAAATAACACTTTAAGGTGGTTCAGCTTCTTTACACGTGGGCGGTATGGGCGGTAGTTATGATACTTAGGGCAACTAGGCCGGGCACAGGCACATTTATGCCGTTACAACTGTCATAACTGCCTTAGACCGTTCTAGCCTTGTAGTCGCGACACCTGGCGAGTGCGGCACACATTCCACACCCTGACCATGTGATTCATCTAACAGCCCAGACGTGGGCGCTGATGTTGCCTTACATAAACTTTTGCTTTGTCATTTTGTGATTCCTTTGTCGAATTCTCTACCTTTTAAATTCCACATATTGTAATTCGCGACTCCGACGAGGGTCACAGTTGGTCAAATCACTCCGTTCGTCATCATTTTCAAGTTAGTTTTATGGCATTTGTCTCTTTCTTTCTCCGTCACAGTGTCACGACTTTGTGCTCTGACCTTTAAGATTTTTTGGTAATCTTAACATTACATGCTTCTAGGGGTTTTCTATTTTTCTGTGATTTTCGTACGGGTTGATCTTGATTGAATACTGAGTAGCTTTTTGTATGTTGATTGTGTCCATTATTGCTTTTGTTTTCTGTGGACCTTGATGCTTGCGTTGCAACTCTAGAATTTAGCGTATATTATGTTTGAAGTAGATGAATCCTAAAATAGGGCAAAGACCGAGTCTAATAATGAAAAGAGTAGATGTACGTTCTCTAGTTCGTAGACCGCAAGTGTAGAAATCATTAGTAGCGCTAAAGCCCATGTCAGGAGATGAAATCGTAGAGCGCGACAGTGTGTTGGAAACTGGAGTGTTGATGCAGAAACTTCCAAGACTGGTGAGAAAGGCTAGGGTCACCATAGGACTAAATACCAAATTCCCGAATATGTCACTCTTTGAGCCCGCTAGAGGGCAATGTTCCCTTAAGCCCTTTGACAAGATTCGTGAGCTTCTATCCTTGCCTTTGAATTGTGGTTTGAGATTCCTATCCCAAACGAGTTGAAGAGGTTTATGATAGAGGCAAAGATTGCCCTTGGTCAGATTAATGTCAATGGCTAGAGGTTTAGATCTTATATATGTTTCAGGGTTTAGGTAAGTACACATGGCCCATGCTTAGCTAAATTTTATTGAGAAAGCCAGCAACTGACTTTTATGCTGTTGTATTGTTATATTTTTCTTTAGAGTTAATGATATAAATCTCTTGGGATATGATACAATAAATAATAATGAAAATCCTTTTCAAGTTTCGGAAATAATAAAAATTCCCCTACTATTAAGTTTTATGTGTTAAAAATAAAAGTAAGAGGGCAATTTGGTTATTAAGTCATGATAGCATAAATTTTAACAACTCACAGGAAGTTTATTACTGACATGGGGATTTGTGTTATTTCCGAAATCTTGAAGGATTTTTGTTATTATATTTACCTTTGGGGAATTTATGCCATTAACTTTTTTTTTTTTTTTTTTTTTTTTTTATCAGAGTTACATTTTGGGTGAACATTTATAGTTTAAGCATTTAAGGTATACCGACTTGTACATTCGGCAAAACTAGGGTGGGAAAATGGAAATAACTCTTTCCACAATTGAATAAAATTTTTATGAATGATGCTATTTACCCCAACCCAAATTCTAAAGGAAAATGATAGAGTTATCGAAAATTACACATCGAATCCATGCACCGAATGACGTGACAAAATATTAACTGTTGATTAATATTAATTTATAATGAATCAACGGTCAAGATTACGCCATGTCATTCGGTGCATGAATTCGGTGCGTATCCTTCGATAACTGTAACATTACTCAATTCTAAATCTATTATGTTAAAAATTTTAAACATATGTAGTCGTCTATATAAACTTCATTTATTCGAGAATAACCCTTTTCATTTATATTTCTACTTTCCACACAATACACTTTTCAAATCCATGATTTGAACATATTATTTATCCATTATTTTTAGCTAATAATGAAATGAATTTTTTTTTTAATATATTTTTTACAGATTTAGAAAATATTTCTTATGAATTCATCTTATCTTTGATTTATTTTATAATACAAAGTTGCTATGTCATTTATTATGCAATTAAAAAAATAATCACTAATTTCTTCATGATCCTTTAGAAACATTTATAAACAATTATCATATAAACATGAGTTTATGTTAAAAATATAATCAAGTAGCATGAATTGCAAAAATTTAAAATAAAAAATATTTTTGGATTCTAAACAAAATAAAAATAATAAAAATTAAGCAATAAAAAAAGGCTGTTAAATGCAAATTTCTAAACCTTAATGAGTATAAACTCTCCTTCTTTGATTTGGATTCAACCTCTGTGTCCAAAAAAATGGGGCTTTTTATTAAAAGACGATATCAAGTTCAAATTTAATTAAAAGGCTATGAAGTTTTGAAATGTTAACTAAATAGTCTCATTATTGATTAAGAGTAATTAAACATGATTAGTGCTTCATTAGGATTAATGAAGTATTGTGTAATCTTTTAAAAATAAACTATGTCCCCAAAAACCCGAAATTATTGCAAACAAACGCAAACACATTCTTCTTCTTCCTCCCACTTTTAACGCATCAGAACTGTGCCCTTCCCTCGTTGCTATTTCTTCTTAGCTTCATCTACATCTTCTTCTTCGTCTACATATTCTTCTTCCTCCGCCATTAACATCTTCTCCGCCAAAGATCTACCTCCTCCTCCTCCTGACATTTTGTCCAGGTATGTGTATCTCTTATTTGCATTTTATATTTCAATTTACAAAGATTTAATGATGCATTGGGTTTAGGTTATGATTTTGATTTAGTTCCTTAGGTTGTTAGGTTGTGTTTGATGTAATGCAAGTTGAAAGGAGTGAAATTTGTTGAATATTTTCTTGCATTGTGGATAGTTGGGGGTGGTAGCACCGATTGTAGGTGGAGATGACTGAAAATGTGTTCTGGATCTGATGGATCGCTTAAGCAATCTGGTATGTCTGGTATAATGCAGCAGATCGCAGATCGCTTAAGCTCTGCCTAATTGATTGCTTTAAATTATGTATAGGCAGATGTATTATAGCATATGTGGCACCGATTTGTAAATAGTTTGATATATTTCTCAATGAACCTTGATGTGCTTTCAATCGCTCTATATAATTAATAACCTGGTTTCCTCTTCATATGTGGCACCGATTGGCAAAAAATCACGTGAACAGTAGACGGTGAACAGTAACCGTAAACAGTAGGCGGTGAACAGTGTTCCTGTCCGAAATCAGAGATATTCGAAGGAGCCTCCAAACGTACATAAGTATTCTAATCCTTGAATGGGTTTACTTTATATAGATATTCTCAAGATGATGATATTCTCAAAAGCTTTTTTGTTTTAAAATTCATAAATATTGTAATTTTTATTCACCAATGGGGAAATGTAAGTTAAAATTGAAGGTTGGAATGCATCGAGAAATAAGCATTTGATGCACATAATACTATAAAATATATATTAGGATTTTGTAAAAAAAAAAATCAATCAAATTGAAAACACATGTAAGGTATAGCTTATTACCTTAAGTCCTTAGCAACCTTGAAGACTTTTAATTTCAAGAGAAATTAAACAAAAGAGTATCCACACTAAGGAAAAAAGAAGAATTAGGCCAAGAGAGATGTACCAGGGTTCTTAGAAAATTTTTATCTCCACTCCAAAATTGATATATCATTTTCTTATATATGTTGCCTTGTAAAAAATTCAATAATTGTTTTGGACTTCTTTAAACAATTCCATAATTGTTTTGGAGTGTATTATAATTTAAAACTACACCGATTACATGAGTATTATAATAGGTGGAATCTATTATTTAATTGCACCGATTGGTATAGGCTGTCAAACTACACCAATCGGTGCAATTAAATCTCTCAGTTAAGGCTCGCTTCTTATCAACAGAGAGCCAGGCGATACTTTATCACCAATGTCAAGAATGGAGACTTTGAAGTGGGCGACCTAATCCTTGAAAGAATAACATGAAGAGGTGGCGGAAAATGTAGATTGAAAGCATGAAAGGGCTAGATTGATAGGATTCAAAAAAATTTCAAACAAAGCTTGAAAACATTATACCTTCTCATTTGCTTAAGGTTGATGAAGCCAAGAATCAAAGGGATGAGTCCTCCACACTTTAATACCACCTTGAGAGAGCGAGAGAGTGGCCGAACCCTAAGAGAGAGAGATTGATTTTCTTTTGAGTGAACAAAATGAACCCTTAACCTAAAATACAACCATTTGCATTTATATATACATGGGCAATTTTGTAATTAGTTGTTTTCCACTTCTATGCCCCAATAAACTCTTATTTTAAAAGGAGCCCAAGTATTTATTATTTTACCCTTTGAATAATCAATATTATTCAAGGGCCCATGTAAACTAAACTAGTTTACATTAACAACCCACAAGTTTACCCTTTTGCCCTTTAACTACTAAAAGGTTATTTTAGTTCATCTCATTTATCTTAACGCTTTAAGATATAATAATTAAATATAATTAATTATTGCTTGACCATTTTAACCCTTAAAATGTCACAAATAATTTTCTGTGTAACTATTACCATAGAAATCCTGTCATTACCCTCGAAAGGTGCTAGCCCTCTTCGGATAATCATTTCTCTCTCTTATTCTTCTCTAACTTCTCAAGGCTATTGGTATGACCATGTAGGTCCATCATGGATTAGCCGTGAGCCAGTTCTGGATGAATCCGAAAACTTGTCCAGAGGCCCAATAACTATGGTAGACATCTAGCAATGTGCCATAGTCCCTAAACCACGATGAAGAAATACTTCATCGAACCCATTTTAGATCATATGTACCATGCAGGTAAAGTCCCTCCATTGATATATTCTGATCGAATACGGATTCATGGAATGCCAAAATCCTAAACTCGATCTTCTACCAAATCGTCGATCAATATGTCTGGAACTCATCATCACGAACTTGCTTTCGTATGACTAATAATAGACTCTGGCCAGAGATTCTGATTTCTGACATTTATTGACATTTGTCCAGGAACTCGAATCCGGATGGAGTCAGTGGTACTCCTGATCCTATATTTCCGAGTCAATGGATCCCTTCTTGACCATCGTTTGTTTCCGCATATGAACAACTCATGACCAAATAGGTTTTATCATATGAAACCTAACTAGTCTCGTATTTATACACCGTATGAACCATACGTATCCATATCGGATCCGACCACAATGTCTCAGGTCAAAGGACTACATCGTGCACTGATATAACCAAACGATAAATCATTAACTACATGCTTTTCCAAGTGATTTGTCGTTATTCGGTCACATTCGGAAAACAGTTCACCAACCGCTAATCCATACCAATGCCCTAGTGACATGACTATCATCATCATCCGTACTTATATCAACTCATGATATCTTTCGAAAGCATCTAGTATGCCTACTATGCAATATAGTTGCCCAAATTATATTGCTTCCATAGGGAACCCTTTTGATAATTCATTTACCAATTAAATGAATCATCTAGACAATTCATATACATACTTTACTTTAAATGCATGACTGAATAAAGGAAGCAATTTATATATATGAATTGTAGAACTCTTTCTTCTATTATTTATGATATATTGATACAAGAAAAAATGCTCTAAAACTGACAACACGAATGGTTTCTAGGGCATACACTAATATACACTCACAAACTCCCACTTACACTAAAGCCATTCGATGTTGTATCTTATACCCATCTTCTCAAGATGATGGTCCAATTGCTTCAGTGTCATCGCCTTAGTCAGTGGATCAGTTACATTTTCTGTTGAAAGTGTCTTTAGCATTATAAGCTCTCCAGCTCCAACGAATTCTCTCAAAATGTGATAGTTGCGTTGAATGTGTTTGGATTTTTAATGTGCCATTGGTTCCTTTGCATGTGCAATAGCTTCAGTATTGTCACAGAACATGCTTATTAGGTAAGCCATGTTCAGAACCACACCAAGTTCAATTACGAACTTTCGCATCCAAACAAACTCATTTGCTGCTTCTGAAGCAGCAATGTATTCAGCTTCTATAGTGGAGTATGTTGTGGTTGTCTGTTTGGAACTTTTCCAACTAACAACACCTCCATTACATATAAAAATGTACCCTGACATAGACTTTCTATCATCTATATCAGATTGGAAATCAGAATTTGAGTATCCTTGAATGTTTAACTCTGAACATCCATAACTCAGAACCAGATCCTTAGTTCTTCTCAAGTACTTAAGGATCGATTTTACAACCGACCAATGTTTCTCCCCTGGATTTGATTGATATCTGCTTGTAACACTTACAGCATAAGTTATATCAGGTCTTGTACATAGCATTGCGTACATTAAGTTTCCTACGGTAGACGCATAAGGCATATTACGCATCCGCTGCCACTCTTCATCGGTCTTTGGACCCATCTCCTTAGAAAGATGAAGACCATGAGTGAAAGGCAAGAGACCTCTCTTAGAGTTCTCCATGCTAAATCTTTTTAGCATTTTCTCTATGTACAATTTCTGGGATAATCCAATTACCTTTTTTGTTCTATCTCTATAGACATGAATGCTAAGGACATAGGTCGCTTCTCCTAAGTCTTTCATCAATAAGGTTTTGGACAACGAAACTTTAATCTCTGTTAGCATGCCTATGTCATTTCTCATCAAAAGTATGTCATCTACATATAATATGAGAAACATGATGGCATGATCTTTAACCCATTTGTATACATAAGGTTCATCCGAATTCTTGACAAAACCAAATGATTTGATTATGTCGTCAAATCGAATGTTCCAGCTTCTTAAAGCTTGCTTCAATCCATAAATGGATCGATGCAATTTGCATACCTTATGCTTTTCAGCAGAGGATACAAAACCTATCAGTTGTTCTATATAGATGTTTTCCTGAATAAACCCATTAAGGAAAGCTGTTTTGACATCCATCTGCCAAATTTCATAATCATGGTATGCTGCGATGGCTAGCATTATACGGATGGATTTAATCATAGCTACAAGCGAGAAGGTTTCCTCATAATCCAATCCTTTTTATAAGTATAACCTTTTGCCACCAATCGAGCTTTGAAGGTCTCTATCTCCCCATCCTTGCCAACTTTTCTCTTGTAGACCCATTTGCAACCTATAGGAATTATTCCCTCTGGTGGATCCACAAGTGACCATACTTGATTGGCATGCATTGATTCTATCTCAGAATCCATTGCTTCCAGCCATTTTCCTGAATCTCTATCCAGTATTGCTTTTTCGTAGCCTAGGATCATCACCATGATCATCTACTCTCACTAAGTAAGATTCAAAATCTTGCTCATGTAGGAACCTATATCTTTCTGAAGGTTTTGATATTCTAGAAGATTTTCGCACTGGAACCATAGTATTTGATACTAAGGTTCGCTGAGTGGACGTTCCATCTTTAGCAATCTCGGTTCTTGGCTCTTCGAACTCTTCATTGAGTTCAATATTTCTTCCAACACCGCCTTCCTCTAAGAACTCGCTCTCAAGGAAGTGTGCATTTCTACTGACCCAAACTCTTTGATCACTTAGGAAGTAAAATTAATATCCTAAACTATCTTTAGGATATCCAATGAACCAACCCTTCTCGGATTTAACATCCAGCTTATCAGATTTAACTAATTTAACATAAGCTATACTGCCCTAAATCTTCATATAATTCAGACTTGGATGTTTTCCATACCATATCCCATAAGGTGTTTTCTGGACAGTTTTAGACATGACCCTATTAAGGATGTGCACAACGGTCTGGAAAGTGTACCCCCACAGAGACATTGCAAGTCTGTAAAACTTACCATCGATCGTAGCATATCCAATAGGGTACGATTTCTCCTTTCAAACACTCCATTAAGCTAGGGTGTATAGGGAGGAGTCAATTGTGAGATGATCCCATTTTCTTTTAAGAACTCTTGAAATTCTGAACTCAAGTATTCTTCCCCACGATCTGATCGTAGTATTTTAATACTCTTTCCAGTTTGATTTTCTACTTCATTCTTGAATTCTTTGAATTTTTCAAAGGATTCAGATTTGTATTTCATTAAATACAAATACCCATATCGTGACATATCATCTGTAAAGGTAATGAAGTATTCAAATCCTCCCCTGGCTAAAGTACTAAATGGTCCACACATATCTGTATGTATGAGTCCTAATAGTTCTTTAGCTTAAAGGGAGACTTGGTCATCTTTCCTTGGAGACATGATTCACAGGTTGGATAGGGTTCAGAACCCAATGAGTTTATAATCCCACTTTCTCCAAGCTGTATTAATCTTCTCTCTCCTATATGACCCAATCTATGATGCCATAGAATTTTCGGATTTGATTCAAATCGAGTTCTTTTATTAGAAATGGTATTGATTGAACCATAGTCATTTCTAAGACATACAAACAATTTGTATTCATAGCTTTACCAACTAAAACATTTCCAAAATGTATTGAACATTCATTTCCATTAAATAGTACATAGTAACCTGCTTTACACAAAGCAAAAATAGAAATGATGTTTCTAGTGGCCTTTTCAAAGTACAATACTTTAAATAAATTCAAAACATGCCCTGAAGGTAGTCTTATTGGGCAAGCCCCCATGGCCTCGGCTGCAACTCATGCCCCATTTGCCATCCTCAAAATGATCTCACCCTTTGTCACCTCAGAACTATTCTGAAGTACGTGCAAAGACTTACAAACATAAAATGTTGTTGCTGAATCTAATATCCAGGAATGACTATCTGAATTAACAATTAATTCATATTCAATCATAAGACATTGGTTCGTACTTGCTTTTCCTTTGCCTTTCCTCATACTATTTAGGTATTGAGGACAGTTCCTCTTCTAGTGTCCATCTTCTCTACAGTGGAAACATTTTCCCTTTGTATTGGCCTTCTCTACCTTTGCCGCTGGCTTCTTGAAGCTCTTATTCTTGGGTCCAACTTTTGGACCTTTCTCTTGTCGCTTTTGGGGCCTTTTATTGGCTCTGCTGGTGGAGGCGGCAAAGACATCCTCATGTCCTTTTCCTTTCACATTCTGCCTATGAAATTCTTGACGCTCATTTAGCAATTCAGAGAGGTTTCGCTCAATCCTATTGAGATTGTAGTTAGTTATAAACGGTTCATAACTTAAAGGAAGGGATTGTAGAATCAAATTCACTTTGAGGCAGTCTAGCATGACCACCCCATATCCATCCAGTCGACCTAATCCATTGATCATTTTAATAGTATGATCATCTGGAGGTACCCTTTCCCTCAACTTCATGCTAAAGAGGGATGCACATAACTCATACTCAACCACTCTTGGATTTTCGTTGTACAACTCTTGTAGAGTTTTGAGGATATCATAAGCATTCGAAACCTTTTCATGCTTGGTTTGAAGTTCTCTATTCATTGAGGCTAGCATGTAATTTCTAGCCCTCCTACTATCCTCTCTCCACTTTTCAAAAGCATCAAGCTCAGCTTGTGGAGCATCCGATCCAATATCAATTGGAAGAGGTGCTTCTAGGACATAAGCAATCCTTTCGAAATCTAGAACAATTCTGAGATTTCTTAGCCAATCCTTAAGGTTGGGTCTGGTTAACATGTTATTATTCAGTATCTTTAGGAGAACATTGTTGGCCATTTTTTATTATATATCACAAAGATGAAACTACAAAGAAAAATAATTTTATTAGTGTCTTGTAATCTTTTAAACCCTTTATTGCGTAATCAAATTAGCTCCCACTATTTTATTCGAGTCCTACACTCTCTTAAATAGGATCCGAAAATTTTCGTTGGATTAAATTTCTTAGTGGGAATCAATTTCTTATCAAATTCAATTAACCTCACATAATAGAATTCTTGGTTAATTAAGTCTAATAAGTAGGAAACTATTTTCCTTTTATATCACTATATAAGATTTGATTCATATTCCTTGTCCTAGCTTCGGATACCTCACATAATAGAATTCTTGGTACCCTAGGCTAGTTAAATATGAACCTTTGTGCTTTCTTAGGATGACATTTTCATCATGTCCTTACATAATAGAAATCTTGGTCAAGGTGAAAATATCCATCCAAGAACAAGATCAACTTAATTCTATGATATAAAGATCATATCCCTCACATAATAGAAATCTTGGGATATTAAAATTTATATTAAAGAATTTAGTTATCCCACAATGGGAGACTTGAATTTAATAATTTTAATTTGGGGAGATTTAGGTTTAACCTTAATTAATTTTAACATGTCATGTTTAACTAACTATCCATACATATCACATATATGCATAAATTAAAGCATATGGGTTGAGCATGGGGCTTTTCGAAAATACATCCTAAAGGTAAACTATTTGCCCTAATCCTATATCCTTGATTGGATCGTCATCCGAATGCTCTTCGGGTTCCCGTCTAGCCAATTCAATTACAAATTGGATCTTAGGCGCGCAGGCCTGATTAAAATAAATAAATAAAATTTAATTATTACAAGCCATTTAATAAAAGAATATTACAAACACTTTCGAATATTTTGAAAACTAAATGGTGCTTATATATATTTTTTAAATTGTTTATATTCATGCCTTTAAATAATTGTTTATTATATTTGGTATGAATGTTTAATATTTATTTATGTGATGGATGAATATTAGATTAGAGGGTTGATCATGGGCACCATTTAGTTTTCAAAATATTCGAAAGTGTTATATATATATATGTGTGGTAACTTAATCATAACTTTGAGGCATGCAACAATTACACTTTTCAAGCGAATCATTATACAAACACTTTTGTCATATTCCACCCAAAGATATAATAATGAATTTATTATTTAATTATTAACATCATTTTAATACTTTTCACAAAAGTCATGCATGATATAGATAAATGGGTTTTATTACTCCAAGAGTAATCATTTTACGATACAAGTTACTTTAAATAAAGTAATATTTTTTATGACATATTTATCTACTCAAAGACAATAATATCATCTTGCATCATCAATTTTTGAAAGTATTCAAAAAACCAAATTAAAACATTTCAAAAATAATAATAATTTATACCATGCAATGATGCATTAAATGATAATTTAATCAAATTAAATATCATGCTTTAAAATTACCATCATCATGTATACATATTATCACAATGCATCACATGAATTAATAATCCATAACTTTATGCCAACATCATTTTCCACCACTAAACACTTGCAACATTTGCATACTTTTCATACAAAATATACTTTAATCAAATTAAAGGATAACACATTTAGCATGTCAAAGCATAAACAATTTAATCAAAGTCATGGAAATGAGCATACATGAATGTTTCTTTAAATAAATCATAATGCAACATTTCCCAAAACATTATTCATCAATGCATGAATGAGATGACAAATTCTTATGGCAAAACTAGTCATGGCCGAACATGACAAAAAGGAAAATCATAACATACATATGCATGTAGTTCTCAATACAACTCATGCAATAACCATCATCCAAGCATGCTTTAAATCATATTCTAACACATCCAATCATATTAGAGCAAGATCAAAAACATATTTTCACAAAGTAAGGAGATGGCCGAATCACATACATGCATCAAACATGCTTATTCCAACTAACAACTTATTCAATACAAAGACATGCTCATTATCAATATTACCATCATTCAAAACACATGAGAATTACATTAAAAATAAACATTTACCTTTGATCAAGGTGTGGCCGAGACATGCATGTAAAGAGTTAGGATGGAAAACTCATTTTTTGAACCAAAGCACTAACATGCAAACTCAACCATGTATGATGAACATATGAACACATGGAATAGCATGACTTTTGCTCAAAAACAACATGCAGGGAGCTTTTAAGCTCTGATACCATTTGAAAGAATAACATGAAGAGGTGGCAGAAAACATAGATTGAAAGCATGAAAGGGTTGGATTAATAGGATTCAAAAAAATTTCAAACAAAACTTGAAACCATTATACCTTCTCCTTTGCTTAAGGTTGATGAAGCCAAGATTCAAAGGGATGAATCCTCCACACTTTAACACCACCTTAAGAGAGTGAGAGAGTGGTCGAACCCTAAAAGAGAGAGATTGATTTTCTTTTGAGTGAACAAAATGAACCCTTAACCTAAAATGCAACCATTTGCATTTATATCTACATGGGCCGTTTTGTAATTAGTTGTTTTTCATTTCTATGCCCCAATAAAATCTTATTTTAAAAGGAGCCCAAGTATTTATTATTTCACCCTTTGAATAATCAATATTATTCAAGGGCCCATGTAAGCTAAACTAGTTTACATTAACAACCCACAAGTTTACCCTTTTGCCCTTCAATTATTAAAAGGTTATTTTAGTTCATCTCATTTATCTTAACGCTTTAAGATATAATAATTAAATACAATTAATTATTGCTTGACCATTTTAACCCTTAAAATGTCACAAATAATTTTCTATGTAACTATTACCATAGAAATCCTGTCATTACCCTCGGAAGGTGCTAGCCCTCTTCGGATAATCATTTCTCTCTCTTATTCTTCTCTAACTTCTCAAGGCTATTGGTATGACCATGTAGGTCCATCATGGATTAGCCGTGAGCCGGTTCTGGATGAATCCGAAAACCTGTCTGAAGGCTCAACGACTATGGTAAACATCTAGCAATGTGTCATAGTCCCTAAACCACGATGAAGAAATACTTCATCAAACCCATTTTAGATCATATGTACCATGCAAGTAAAGTCCCTCCATTGATATATCCTGATCGAGTATGGATTCATGGAATGCCAAAATCCTAGACTCGATCTTCTACAGAATCGTCGATCAATATGTCTGGAACTCGTCATCACGAACTTGCTTTCGTATGATTAATAATTGACTCTTGCCAGAGATTTCGATTTTCGACATTTATCGACGTTCGTCTAGGAACTTGAATCCGGATGGAGTCAGCGGTAGTCCTGATCCTATATTTTCGAGTCAATGAATCCCTTCTTGACCATCGTTCGTTTCTGCATATGAACAACACATGACCAAATAGGCTATATCATACGAAACATGACTAGTCTCGTACTTATACACCGTATGAACCATACACATCCGTATCAGATCCGACCAAACATGATTTATTGTTTGGTGAACTGATATAACCAAACAATAAATCATTGACTACATGTTTTTCCAAGTGATTTGTCATTATTCAGTCACATTCGAAAAACAGTTCACCAACCACTAATCCATAACAATGCCCCAGTGACATGACTATCATCGTCATTCGTACTTATGTCAACTCATGATATCTTTCGGAAGCATCCAGTATGCCTACTATGTAATATAGTTGCCCAAATTATATTGCTTCCGCAGGGAACCATTTTTGATAATTCATTTATCGATTAAATGAATCATCTGGACAATTCATATACATACTTTATTTTAAATGCATGACTGAATAAAGGAAGCAATTTATATATATGAATTGAAGAACTCTTTCTTCTATTATTTATGATATATTGATACAAGACAAAATACTCTAAAATCGACAACACGAATGGTTTCTACGGCATACACTAATATACACTAACAGTCCTCAAAAAGGTTGTCCAGGGGGCCTCAAAACCCAAACTTGGGGGCACTTGGGCCCAAATGGGAAGGTCCGTTCAGGATCTCCGAAAAGCTCGCACTAGGAACTTTCCACTTGGAACGCCTCAACGGCGATGCAATACTACGAGCCTGGAACGCCAAGATCTGCGGAGGTATTACCAATAAGCAGCTCGAGTTCCAGTCATGTTTTGTTTTCTTTCAATCATTTTGTAAGGTCATTTACAGCCAAAATGCTTAATCAATAAAAGAGGTATTATTCATAACTTTTCTTTGTTTTCCTTTTTAATTTACTTGTTGTTTAGCATTTATCATTCATTGCTTCAAAAATCATGACTTACGCAATCGCATCTAAAAAACTCAAAGTCAAGAGTCTAGAAAAATGCAGCTTATCTCAATAAGCCATGCCATAATCTAACTCTGTAAGGGGGAAATATCCCCAAATTGATAAAGTTATACTTGGAAAAATTCAAGTAAAACACATCAAGGGAAATCGACCATAAGCCAGTGACCAAAACTCGAGACGGACAATGGATTTGAAGTCGGAGCTGTCGCATAAGATTTCCCTACATATATTTGAAAAGCTCCTCAAGAAACGAGCTATGCATAACTTGAAGCAAATTCGGAGTTTTTATGACAAGTCTGTTTAGGACAATTGAAACGACTCTATAGGATTATAAGAAATATATTGCTCAACAAAGACATGCAAAAATACCTCCCATTCATTATGAAGTTTGACTACAAATTTAATTAAAAAAAGGGGAAAGATACAGAAATTCTTTAAACAAGTGGAGGAGTAGGGGCATCATCAACGGCCGGACCATGAAGCTTGCCACCAACTAGGAGAGATGGTTCCTCGGTGGTAGGAATAACTGAGGCCTCTTTAGGGTTGGGAGCCTCGCTCGGAGGAAGATCGACAACATTGGGGGCAAGTGTAGCCAGAGGAACTGGATCCTCGACCTCTTGCTTAAGGCTAGTCCCCTCCTTGCCTTCCTCAACTTCCTCTTGGCCCTCACCATCAGGCTTAGAATTGTTCGAGTATACATAGACCATTGTAAGTAATTGATCTACCATATGTAGTAGAAAACAAAAATTCAATCGGTAAATCAATTACCTTTCTTAGCCTAGATCCAAGTATAGATTATACCGTTTACATGTTTATAAACAAAAATCTGTATAAAGTAAATCCATTCAAGGATTAGAATACTTACATACGTTTGGAGGCTCGTTCGAGTATCTCTTATTTCGGATAGGAATATTGTTCATGTATTGTTCATAGTACTGTTCATGGTTACTGTTCACGATTACTGTTCACCATCTACCGTTCACGTGATTTTTCGCCAATCAATCCAAAGTAGGATCGCACTCATGGAAGCCCACACGAAGATAATCCGCAAAACCCTTGATTATTTTGCTAGAACAATCAAGGGCTTCAAGAATCAAGAAAGAAGAACAAGAAAAGTTTTCTTCTTGAGAGAGAGAGAGAAAGATAGGGTGGCTAGTGACTGAATGTGATTAACAATCGGCAACCGGCGAAAAGGTTTCCTCATAGTCAATACCATGAATTTGTTTGAAACCTTTGGCAACCAGTCATGCTTTATAAGTGTGCACCTTGCCATCCATGGCAGACTTCTTCTTGAAGACCCATTTACACCCTATGCGTTTTACCCCTTCAAGTGGTTCCACCAGAAACCATACTTGGTTCTGGTACATGGAGTCTATCTCAGATTTCATGGCTTCAAGCTATTTAACAGAATCTGGATCCGATATAGCGTCTTCGTAGGATTTGGGGTCATTGTCTTGGTAGACAAGTATGTCACCATGTTGAGTCACGAGATAACCGTATCTCTCAGGCTAATGGCGTACTCTCTCAGATCTACGTAGCTCATGTGCTACTTGAGGTGGTTCACTTTGATCCACAAGTTGTGGAGTAACCTCCTCTTGATGTTTAACCACTGCTTGTGGCACATCTTCTTATCCTTCGTCTAGTATATCTTATGGCTCTAGAATTTCATCGAGTTCTACTTTTCTCCCACTAATACTTCCTAGAAAAAAATCCTTTTATAGGAAGACACCAATACGAGCAACAAAATTTTTGTGCTCTTCTGGATGGTAGAAATAGTATCCTTTCGTCTCTTTAGGATACCCTACAAATATACATTCGTAGGATTTTAGGCCCAGCTTGTTCGAAGTTAATTTCTTGACATAAGCTTCGCAACCCCAAATCATTAGATAAGACAAATTGGGCTTTCGCCCATTCCATAGTTCAAATGGAGTCTTGTATACAAACTTTGACGGCACACGGTTCAAAATGTGAGTTACAGTCTCTAGGGAATAATCCCAGAATGATGCAAATAAATCGCTAAAACTCATCATGGACCTAACCATGTCAAGTAAGTTCCTATTCCTCATTTCAGACACTCCATTGTGTTGGGGTGTATACGGAGGAGTGAGTTGTGATACTATCCCACATTCCTTCAAGTATTCAGAAAACCTTGAGCTTAAGTATTCATCTCTTCGATCTGACTGAAGAGCTTTAATACTTTTGCCCAACATATTCTGTACTTTATTCCTGAATTCTTTGAACTTATCAAAGACTTCAGATTTATGTCTCATAAGGTAGACATAACTGTATCTACTGAAATCATCAGTAAATGTGATGAAGTAGGAATATCCACCTTTGGCTTCAACTGTTAGTGGATCACATACATCACTATGGATGATGCCTAACAGTTCAGCAACCCTTTCACTTTGTCCTGTTAAAGGTGACTTGGTCATCTTGCCTAAAAGGCATGACTCGCATACCTCAAATGACTGGAAGTCAAAAGAGTCCGAAACTCCACCTCTTTGAAGTTTTGCAATGCAGGTCTGATTAACATGACTCAATCTACAATGCCAGAGGTATGTATGGTTTTGTTCGCTATGTTTAGATTTCTTAGTTTCAACGTTGAGAATGTCCTTATTGTTCAAATCAAGAACATATAATCTGTTATATAACCTTGCAATTCCAAATAGAATACCATTCAAACTAAAGGACAACAATCCATTAGAAATCTCAAAACGATATCCTATATTATCTAAAGCGGATACTGAAATAATGTTTCTAGAAATCGCAAGTACAAAATAACAGTCTTTGAGTTCTAATAATAAGCCCGAAGGCAAAGATAAACAATAAGTCCCTACAGCTAATATAGCCACATATGCTCCATTTCCAACTCGTAGGTCTACTTCTCCCTTGCTAAGCAATCTAATCTACCTTTGTCCCTATACATCAGTACAAATGTGAGTACCACATCTTGTGTCAATGACCCAAGATGTTGAAGGAGAGAAGTTAATCTCAATCATAAACAAACCTGAAGTCAAAGCATCTGACTTCTTCTTGTTTGCGAGGAAAGCCTTGCAGTGCTTCCTCTAGTGGCCAGGCTCGCCACAATAGAAGCAGACTACCTTCCCACCTTTCCCAACGCCACCCGCAAGCTTGAGAGCATCTTGTCCTTTAGGCTTGGGCTTGGGATTGGCCTTGGCCTTTCCCTTGCCCTTACCCTTTCCTTTACTGGCAGTTACTAGTAAAACAGGCTTGGACTTCTTCAAGTCCTGCTTTGCAGTCCTTAGCATGTTCAAAAGCTCCGACAGGGTTTTCACCATAGCGTTCATATTGAAGTTCATTATGAACGGTGCATAAAAGTCAGGCAAGGATTGCAGAATTAATCCACTTGTAATTCTGCATCCAACTCAAACCCCAAAGTCTCAAGCCTCTCCATGTGCTTGATCATTTTGAGCACATGAGGGCCAACTTGGGCTCCCTCAGTCAAGCGACTTCCAAACAGTGCTTTTGACACCTTGTACCTCTCATATCGAGCATTCCCTTCGTAAAGCTCCTTGAGGTGTAAAATGATGACAGGAACGTCCATATTCTCATGCTATTTTTGCAGCACTAGTGTCATCAATGCTAACATCAAGCATTGAACGCCATCAGCATCATCAAGGAACTTTTGATAAGTATCATTTACTTCCTGAGTAGCATCAAGATCAGGCTCAGCTATGTATGGCTTATCAATGATATACGACTTAAGTATAATCCGAAGATTACGATACTAGTCCGAGAAATTGGATCCATCCAACTTGTTTTCTTTCCCGATTATCGGTCGCAGGTTCATAATGCTCATTTTTAAGAGAATCTACAATTCAAAAAAGTAAAGTCAATATAATTTTTATTAATTCTTAATATGGTCTTTCATTAAAAAACACTCCCACTATTTTCCTCAAGCCATTAGCCTCACTATTAACTCGGGAAAGCCTGTTGGCTTTCTTAGTGGACTGAGATCCCTTCTGACCCATTTCAAACCTTCATTGTCGCGAACAAGCCAAAATGGGTTCATTAGGAAGGCCAACAAACTTAATCCACACCAGTTGATAGCTCTCACTACCAACCTCAAATGTGAAGTAAGCCAACAAGCCAATCACACAATTCAATGGCCTAGCCATCATCCTCAAGTGTGATTCTCAGTATCAGTAGAGTGGATACTACATGTCGCCAAGTACACTCAACATGTGTACTTCTCTGCTATGCCTATGACGTGTTTATCAACCTTCACTATGGCGAACAAGCTAAACTGTCATTTTAAGTCGACCCATCATCATTAAGGAAAACTCCAATGAATTTTAACCTCCCACAGGTAGAAGTGTACCCTTCGCTGTGGCGAACAAGGTTCTGACGAACAGTGGTTTGATTAAAACCATGGTGATGGAAGGCATACGTGACTTAATATATCTTATTTGAGGGTTTTTATTTAATGTCTCACCAGATTATTATCTTTGCTAGAATGTCATTGTTTGGCATGTTATTGAACATTCAACCCTAGCATGCATTCTAAACAAAAAATTAAACGTGCCGATACATGGCCCACTAAAACCGATTTCCTCGAGCCTAGAGGAATCGGTGGGTCAACCTAGGGTTTAAAAATAAATCTTGGATCTTCAAGTTATTCCTCTTCATAGCTCCTTTGTTTCTTCTTCACGATCATTACAAATAATTTTATAATAAAAAACCTATTCTAATTTACATCAATAAAATAGAAACCTTGCGTTACATACGAGGGGAGTGAGATGAGGAGAAGAAATACATGGAGATTTAAGAGAGAGAAGCAGGACAGGCAAGTCCTATTTGTTTATAAAAATTACAAACAAACCCAATAAACAATAAACAATAAGTCTAAGGCTCATGTACCAGGCACCATGCAATCATCAAACAAGAACATCCCCATTGGATAACCCACCTAGGAAAAAATATAAAGATGGAAGCTGACAAGTACATGCAAACATATATAGGATCATTTTGGTATAGCTAATTTTTTTCTACCAAATTCGAGTATTATGGGAATAATTCAAGAAGCAAGTCTTAAATTTCCTATACTAGTAAGGATGTATACTTGCTTACTTTGTTGATTTCAAAGAGAGATAATTCTTCAAATGCCTGATCGAATGCTTGAAGCGCAGGAACAAAAAAATTGCGGTGGTTGATGAATGATGGCAGCATGGGATCGAAGATTAGAGGCTCTTGATGGTGTCGGATTGGTCAATCGATGCCAAAATCAGGCCAGATCGGCACTGAATGGCGATCGAGTAGGTTTGGTAGGTGATGGTGGTGCTAGATGGGGATGGGGATGGTGATGGTGGTTGGATGGGGTGAAATCAAAAGTTAAAGACAGTATGGTAATAACATAAGTCAGAAGTCAATATTCACTAACGATGTTAGTTTAAGGGTAAAAATCCTAAATAAATGCAACCAAAAGTATGAACTTGGTATTTCACTAAACCTCGAGTTGTAAACATGTCGTTTGCTCTTTCTTAAATCAAACCCTAAGCAAGAAAGTCAATGGAAATATCAATTATTATTTTTCATCCGTTGTGATTCCATCTTCTATCTCTTTACAAAAAAAAAAAAAAAATCCAATCATTCATGACAACATAATTTCTAATAAATTTTCAAATTAATGTTTTTTTTTTTTTTTTTTTAAAAAGGGTTTAGGGAATTGAGAAAAAAGTTCCGTAATATATGGAGTATACTAAAAGAACAAATGTCCTATGAGGTAATTACTAATTTTAAAAATTATTATTCAAGTTAGAAATAAATTTGGAGCTAAAAAACAGCCCTCTTAAAAAAAACTTGAAGTGAAATAAACAATATTTGATTAAATTAATTAAGTGATTTAACAATAATAATAAAACAGGAGAGAATCTAAATGGCAATATAGAAGATCCCAATATTCAAATTTTCAAAAAAGCTTCACTTACCATTAGTCCGCCTACTCAACAGTTCATGTGAGTGTTTTTCATAAGAGTAATATTGCTACATTTACACTATTCTTTTATACCAATTATTATATCATGATGAATATATCACAACCATATAATTTTAATTATAGCATTACTCTTCTCATATATTAATTTTAAACTATTAAATTATTATGAATTAATGTCAAATTTTTCTGTTACAATAACTTATATTATAATATACCAACATCATAGTAATAACATTCTATTTAAAAGTACCCATCAATACAATTAAACATTTTACTGATTTCAAACTTAAAATTAAATTCTTCATAAATTTATTTTCGATCAAGGAAAGAGATAAAAGAATTCTTATTAATTTCCTAAACAAAACAAATCAAAGGATAAAAATAAAAGAGATGTAATTAATAAACATGCAAGTGGAATTCTATTTCATTTTTCAAAATTTCATCACCGTCACATTTCAACAACCCCTTTCAGCAGTACCATTAAAACAAGCAGAAAATGACAACAGAGACAGCTAAAAGAACCAAACACAGCATAGCCGTAGGGACAGCTAAAACAGGGAAATTTATATAGTCCCTGAGGTTTAGAATGAGTACAATTTAAGCTTAAAAGAATTTTTAGTAACGTTTTATTCTTATCAGTAACATTTTACTATTTTAGTCGCTCACATCGATATTCGACAGGGATTAAATTGGCAAATTGCTACTAATAGAACAAAAAGGTACAAATATACTAACTTATAAAGATTTTCATACAAAGTGAGTTGGTAAATATAAATGGAAGAGTAAACAAAAGTCAAACTCATTAAATTCACTCTTCCATTCATTTTTGCCACATCACTTAATATGGAAATCTTTGTAAATTTCTTTGTAAATGTAGTATTACTCAAGCTTGTTTTATCCAAACAGCTAAACCCAATACTGGACAACTACCATTGCCATCATACCGCCCTTTCTACCTAAACTTTCTTTGAATTATTTAATGCTCTAAACCTTAGGACCATCTCCAAGCATTAAACACACATTGGTGTATCCGTCAAACCAATTTTTGCACAATTTATTTACATCTCTGATTCATTACACCAAATATTATATGAAAAGATATTTCTTAGAATATTCTTAGTTTTTTTATTTCTATTAATTTTTAATAATTATTTATTCACTAATTATTTATATATATATTAATTAAATATTAAGAAAAATAATTTTAGGGTTGTATTTTCTTTTAATTGTAGTGTTATTTATTTTGAGTTATTGAAGTGTAATATTTGCATTGTAAATGAAGTTTGTTTTCAAATTTTCATCATTTTTTGAATTATAAATACTATAAATATTAATATAATTAATAATTAAATACAAAACTAAATAAAAATAGGATATAATGTAATAAAATTTAATTTAATGGCTAAAATGTAAGGTTTTTTTTGAAAAAGAAAAAAAAATTATATTGAAAAATGAAAAATTATTTGGTATTTTGGTGTGGATGAATAGGTCACATCACACCAAATTTAGTGTGACACTATTCATCAATAACAATTTAGTATCTTTAGAATTAAGTTGGAGTAATATTTAAACAACACCATTTTATTTTTTACACTAATTTAGTGTCCCATTAAAGATGCCCTAGCCCATGTTGAAAACTTGCCACAACAGCCACCCTCTTCATTTTCTATTTGTTTATTTTTTTTTATTTTTTTTATTAAAAGTCACCCACCACCTGTGCTGGTAGTGGTCAACAGCCTAGTGAGTCTAGTCTTTGCTTAAAACAAAGTTCCAGGATCCTTGACGGAGTTTGCCACGAAAAATTCATCGTTATTATCATCTGCCTTACACTTTTTGTTATTTCTACTCTCAAAATTTGATCTTTCATGATATTTTGCTAAAAAAGACCCACCTTCCTTAGACTCTTTAATGGCTGTTGCAATGATTCAATTCTTTCACGTACTCTACTCAAAATTACTCCCAGTTTCAGTTTCAAGACTCGATTTCTGCCACCCCAGTTTATCTTGCAAGAGGGTTTTCTTGCAATGGGAGAAATCTCAAGTTCAAGGTGAGATCAAGCTGAAGTTCAAGCGGGTATGTTACAAGAGAAGAGTTTGCAGGGTTTGAGTTTGGGGTTTGATGTGGTGTCAGAGGGGGAACTGAGAGGAAGGGGTTCATGGGGATGAGGAAGACGAAATGGTGTGTACAATTGGGCCTGCATGCTGTTCAGAGGAAGCTTTGGAGAGTTGGCCTTCGGAGCATGAATGTGGCTCGGCTTAACATGTGTCACACTCTAGGGAGTGGCATCGTGATGTGATTAGGAAGATCAAGAGGTTGAATGATGAAAAGGGGTTTTGTGTTGCTGTGATGATTGATACTGAAGGTAGTCAGATTCATGTGGTTGACCATGGTGCCCTTTCTCTGTCAAAGCTGAGGTATTAACAAGAATCCCACTTCTAGTTGGATTAATTTAGATGGGGCAGGGGCACAGAATGGTTCAATTGGGTGATCAGTCTTTTTTTTATGTTGGTTTACATTTGTTATTTTGATGAAGATATAGTATTTTGACGGTTTCTTATTTGGGCAACAGGTGGATTCAATATGGTTATTTACTGCTCAAAAGTTTGAGGGTCTCTTCCTTTTACAGTGCAAGCAAAGTATGAAGGCTTCTCTGAAGGTATTAAAGCATTACTAATTGTGTCAAGAATCAATTTGTTTAATGAAAATGGGAAATCTTTTGTAACTTTATGGTCCATCTAAATTAAATTTCATGTTTGGCAGGCATTAGTGGGTGTGAGCTTGTTATTGATGGAGGAATGGCAAGCTTTGAGGTGATTGAAAAACTTGGGAATGATTTGCGTTGTAAGTGCACAGATCCTGGTCTTTTCCTACCTCGAGCAAAATTGAGCTTCTGGAGAGATGGGAAGCTGGTGGAGAGAAATTATGGGCTCCCTACTCTGTCAAAAAGGTGGATTTCATATGCCTCTTTATTTGAATTTTTGTATATAGACTCTAGTCAAATGTTATTTGCATCGGCATTCTTACTCTACAGTACCATCTAGTGATGTTAATTGAAATATCCAGCTGGTGTAGTTTTGTTAGGCCTGCTGAACCATATTAACTAATAAAGTTCCTACCTTATATTAAAGTATCTCATTAATGTTCTCTTGAATTAATTGGAATTCTAATTTGAAAAAATGTGGACAAATTTTAATCTTTTTTATTAAATACTCAAAAGACTGATTTTCCGTTAGAAAACTGATCTGTGCTGCTATGATGATTAGTAACTATAGATATATCACTGCTGCATTGCAGGTGATGATAACATAATATAATACTTCTATGATACTGTGATACCAACAATTAAAAGTTTCCTTTCATGTCGCAGGATTGGGCAGACTCGAGTTTGGAATTTCCGAAGGAGTTATTTTGTGGCCATGTCATTTGCAAGTGATGCTGATTCTTCAGGCATTTGAAGAATTATCTCTCTTCGAAATCGACAAGTAAGCAAGTATACATCCTTACAGTATAGGAAATTTAAGACTGCTTCTTGAATTATTCCCATAATACTCTAATTTGGTAGAAAAAAATTATCTATACCAAAATGATCCTATATTGTTTGCATGTACTTGCAGCTTCTATCTTTATATTTTTTCAAGTCCATCTGAATGAAGCCAAAATTAGAAAATTCTCCCTCTGCAACATGCATTAGAAGTTTAGAACAGAAACAATTTTCAATTCATATTCATTTTTTTCCATAAACTATCATACCAATCCTAATATTTGCTGACATTATTATCTCGACAATCTCATCCTATAAGAATTCCATTGTCTTATTTTTTTCTTTTCAATAATACTGATCTTATCATTATATAACAAAATCATTTCTTTTTGCCTTTCAACTGGAAAATTATTGTGTCCTGAACTAAAATTTCTGCAAAAGTAGAATGCTGGATACAAATGACATTAGCTCTAGGTATCTTTCGAATTTGAACTGTAAAGGAAAAAACTTGGTCATTTCAGATCCATAAAAGTACTGGCAAAGTTGAAAACCTGGAGTCTGTGCTGAAATTGGAAGAAATTGTAGAGGCTTCTGATGGAATAATGGTGGCTCGAGGCGACCTTGGAGTTGAAATTCCACTTGAGCAATTCCAACAGTCCAAGAAGAAATTACCCATGTGTAGCAGGCAGCTAAACAAGCCAGTGATTGTAGCTTCTCAACTTCTTGAGTCAATGGTTGATATCCAACTCCAACACGTGCTGATGTTTCTTTCACAATTGATGATAGTTAATGTTATTCTGTTGTTTAGGCATTGTATTAGGCAGAGATGTTTTTGTATAATAGTATTTTCTTTCATGAATAGGTTGCAGATGTTTCCGAAGCAGTTAGACAATATGCTGATGCCTTGATGTTGTCTGGAGAGTCAGCAATTGGACCATATGGACAGAAGGCTATTTCTGTCTTGCAATGACTAGCAGCCGAATGGAACTTTGGAGTCGTGAGGAAAACCGACAAAGTGCTCTCAACCAGCGTCAATTAGGAGTATCACTACCAGATCGCATCACTGAGCAGATCTGCAGTTGTGCAGTTGAAATGGGTACTACTACTTTTCCTCACTGTTCCATCATCCTTCAGTACTTTGATTAAACACATTATCTGCAATCTCACTATCAAGCATATTATAACTATCTTGTCAAAAATAAATAAATAAATAAATTGTCGAGTCTATGAGGAAGTGTTTTCAGCCACCTGCATTCATTGTCAATAACTGGGATTATTATAAATATAAAGTGTGATTTATATGGTAAAAGGATATATACTACATCACTAATGTACATCACTTCTTGGTCCAATGGAAACAGATGAAACCTGGCAATGAAATAACATATTCTCACGAGATAACACTGGAGGAAGGCATGAAATTAGCAGTTTGAGTCGCATTAGTAATTGATGTTCAATTTTGTGATGTAATTACATTGTTTATGCAGATGTTCACATACAAATATAAGCACCATCTGTTTACTTGTCTTAATTAAGATTTTTATCTTTCGTAATATAGTAATTGAGTACCCATTTTGAGACTCTTAGCACATACTCCCTCACAAATAATTTGGCTTTTTTTTTTTTTTCTTTTGTGCAGCTAACATCTTGGTGTAGATGCCATCTTTGTGTACACAAAACACGGGCATATGGCATCTCTCTTGTCTTGTAACCGTCCACACCCTCCCATATTTGCTTTCACTAATGATGACAGCACCCGGATGGCTCTGAATTTGCAATGGGGAGTCATTCCCTCCTTGTTGACCTATCAGATGACATGGAAGCTAATGTATCAAAAACCATAGATCTCATGAAATCGAAGGGATGGTAATACAGGGTGATTCTGTTTTGGTGGTGTCAGATTTAATTCCAGCTTATGTTACTTCAACAGCATTCCAATCTATCCAAGTGAAGACCATTGTTTAATGAGATATTTTATCTTCTAAGTATCGTTTAATCAAGCTGTAGAGAGAAGAGGCAAGTTCTATGAAAAGACAAAGCAAATTTCCAATCTGTGAGAATGTGTAATGTGCATTATGTTTAGATGCTATCAATTTACATCTTATGAAAGTAGAATTGTAGAATGTTGGACGTGCCTAAACAGCCAAAATGAATCTTGAAAGTTTGAATTTGGTGTATGCCCCACAACTAAATGACACACATGTCACTTTACCAAAATTTTAGCCGTTAAATCCAGATTTGCAGGTGATTTAAGATTTCGCAACCTCACCGTATACGTAAACTCCTTCCCAAACACACTCTACTTCAATTCGTAACCTTCATTTTATCGTTTTCTTAAAGCCTAAATTAGCTGCCAACAAGTAAAAAATATTTTAAATTTAACAATCATCACTATTTTAAATTTAAGGTAATTTATTTCTAAGGTAATTAATTGTGTCTAAACCCATATTAGAGTCTATCTAAATTTCAAGGTCATAATCTTTCAAGCTTAATGGATTATGGTAATGTATACATAAGGTATGTATCTCTCTTGTGACTCAAAGACAAGACCCTTTGGATACAGTTAACTCTAGTGGCTAAGGGTCTGCTTAGAGTTTTTTTTTTTACTGGTTTTGGGGGGTTTTTAATTAAACTGGTTTTGAAGTGTTTAAAACCATTATTTGTCAGATTTTTAATGGGCTGGTTTTGACTGATTTTAAAACCCTAAAAAACTAGTGTATTATTTTTGAGGGATTTATAAACACCCCAATCAGGTGTTTGGCTAGTTTAACAATTTTATCCCAAAAAATCCTTTCCATTAATAATCCTTTGCTGCACACAAATCTCTTGCTGCTGTTGCTTTCTCTCTCTAACGAAGTGAGTGAATGGTTTTAACAACAATATTGGTTTTGTTGTTTTTCATTATCTTTGTATATTAGTGCAATGGTGGTGATTCAGGAAAAAAGCTTGTCTGTTTACATCAGCCCTGTGGGTACGCTATCTGGGTACGCTATCTATACTTTCCTTCTTTGAATTTCTTCTTTTTCTGTTCTTAACAGATCACCACTTACCTATCAGTTCCTTTTTCGGATTTCTGTGTGATCAGAGTCATAGCTTTATGGATGTTTTCGTACAAAATGTGGATGAAAGGCAGCACGAGGGGTAAGAGATTACTTTTCTCAGTTTGCTGAACTGGTTGTGGTTATATGTTTGTGAATTTTTTTTATTTTTACTCCTAGATTGATGTCACATCTATGATTGCAGGCCTTTGGAGAATCACGTTCAAATTTGAAACAAATTGCCCAAACGAAGACCATAAGAGAAGTCACAGTGGAAGGTCTGAAACTAGAGCCACTGTCTGACCAGGTTGCTGGATTTCACCTTTTTTGTGCTCTTTGTTCTGTTTTTGCAATCACTTTTTGGGTATGAGTTTAATTAAAGTTGTTTGATACCTCAAGCATTCTGTTTTTGACTGTTTTAACTTTATGTACATATATGTAAATTTATCATTTAAAAAAACTGTTAAAATTGTTGGAAAATAAACTCTCAAACACAGGTCGGATGTTTTAAAAACCGCTACTAAAAATCCCTCAAAATCGTTACGGTGATTTATCCTCAAAACCGTTATGATGGTTTACCCTTATAACCGCTACTATGAAATTTTCAAACAAACCCTAAAAGGTTCGCCCAGAGAGATAATTTAAGGTAATTTTATAAGTGGGTATTGTCAATTAAATTGAATTGAATATTTCTGTCTGGTCAACTGCCAAAGAGAAAATGAAATGGCTACCGTGAATCACGAGTAAGAAAAGTCCACCCAGTAGCTGTATTGTATTAATAGAGTTGAAACATTATACATGTTATTAATATTATACTCCGAATACTATACATTTTTAATTCTCGGGTCATGTTAACATACCATAATATATTTTTCACAAAACATCGAATATTATATATTTAATTTCAGCATCTATATAATATGTATCATAAATTTATAATATTGATTAATCTAACTTTATTTTAATTATTTTACAGATTAATGTATTCATGCATTCGTCCTAATATTAAATATAACCTTTTCATTTTTTTTTTTTTCTTTCTGTTTTTTAGTCTGACCATAACATTTCAATCAAATTATCAATTTTTTTTATTATCTACAAAATTTAATTATATTTCAAGGACACGTGACGGTCCAAACTTAAGCGAGTTAACATTTGTTCCTTCAGTTAGGTCCAGTAGAATCTGATAGTAACACTTAGATCCTTATAAGATCAGAGGAAGCTTTGGAGAAGTTGGCCTTGGGAGGCTGAATGTGGCTCGGCTTAACATGTGTCACAACTCTAGGGAGTGGCATCGTGATGTGATTAGGAAATCAAGAGGTTGAATGATGAAAAGGTTTTGTGTTGCTGTGATGATTGATACTGAAGGTAGTCAGATTCATGTGGTTGACCATGTGCTCCTTTCTCTGTCAAAGCTAGGTATTTAACAAGAATCCCACTTCTAGGTTTGGATTAATTTAGATGGGGCAGGGGCATCAGAATGGTTCAATTGGGTGTCAGTCTTTCTTTTATGTTGGTTTACATTTGTTATTTTGATGAAGATAGTAATTTTGACGGTTCTTATTTGGGCAACAGGTGATCAATATGGTTATTTACTGCTCAAAAGTTTGAGGGATCTCTTCCTTTTACAGTTGCAAGCAAAGTATGAAGGCTTCTCTGAAGGTATTAAAGCATTACTATTGTCAAGAATCAATTTGTTTAATGAAAATGGAATCTTTTGTACTTTATGTCCATCTAAATAAATTTCATGTTGTGCAGGCATTGAAGTGGGTGATGGCTTGTTATTGATGGGAGAATGGCAAGCTTTGAGGTGATTGAAAAACTTGGGAATGATTTGCGTTGTAAGTCACAGATCCTGGTCTTTTCCTACCTCGAGCAAATTTAGCTTCTGGAGAGATGGGAAGCTGGTGAGAGAAATTATGGGCTCCCTACCTGTCAAAAAAGGTGGATTTCATATGCCCTTTATTTGAATTTTTGTATATAAACTCTAGTCAAATGTTTTGCATCGGCTCTTACTCTACAGTACCATCTAAGTGAGGTTAATTGAAAATATCCAGCTGGTGTATTTTGTTAGGCCTGCTGAACCTATTAACTAATAAGTTCCTACCTTAATTAAAGTATCTCATATAAGTTCTCTTGAATTAATTGGAATTCTAAGTTCTGAAAAATGTGGACAAATTTTACTTTTTTTATTAATACTCAAAAGACTGATTTTCCGTTAGAAAACTGATCTGTGCTGCTATGATGATTTAACTAGAGATATTACTGCTGCATTGCAGGTGATGATAACATAATATAATACTTCTTATGATACTGTGATACCAACAATTAAAGGTTCCTTTCAGGTCGCAGGATTGGGCAGACTCGAGTTTGGAATTTCCGAAGGAGTTGATTTTGTGGCCATGTCATTTGTAAGTGATGCTGATTCTATCAGGCATTTGAAAGATTACTCTCTTTCGAAATCGACAAAGTAAGCAGTATACATCCTTACTAGTATAGGAATTTAAGACCTGCTTCTTGAATATTCCCATAATACTCTATTTGGTAGAAAAAATTATATACCAAAGATCCTATAATGTTTGCATGTACTTGTCAGCTTCTATCTTTATATTTTTTCAAGTCCATCTAATGAAAGCCAAAATTAGAAAATTCTCACTCTGCAACATGCATTAGAAGTTTAAACAGAAACAATTTTCAGATTCATATTCATTTTTTCTCCATAAACTATCATACCAACCTAAATTTGCTGACATTATTATCTCGACAATCTCATCCTATAAGATTCCATTGCTTATTTTTTTTCTTTCAATAATACTTGATCTTATCATTATTAAACAAATCATTTCTTTTTGCCTTTCAACTGGAAGAAATTATTGTGTCTGAACTAAAATTTCTGCAATAAGTAGAATGCTGGATACAAATGACATTAGCTCTAGGTATCTTTCAATTGAACTGTAAAGGAAAAAACTTGGTCATTTCAGATCCATAAAGTACTGGCAAAGATTGAAAACCTGGAGTCTGTGCTGAAATTGGAGAAATTGTAGAGGCTTCTGATGATATGGTGGCTCGAGGCGACCTGGAGTTGAAATTCCACTTGAGCAGATTCCAACAGTCCAAGAAGAAATTACCCATGTATGCAGCAGCTAAACAAGCCATGATTGTAGCTTCTCAACTTCTTGAGTCATGGTTGAATATCCAACTCCAACACGTGCTGAGGTAGTTCTTTCACAATTGATGATATGTTAATGTTATTCTGTTGTTTAGGCATTGTGTATTAGGCAGAGAATGTTTTTGTATAATAGTATTTTCTTTGCATGAATAGGTTGCAGATGTTTTCCGAAGCAGTTAGACAATATGCTGATGCCTTGATGTTGTCTGGAGAGTCAGCAATTGGCCATATGGACAGAAGGCTATTTCTGTCTTGCAAATGACTAGCAGCCAATGGAACTGTGGAGTCGTGAGGAAAACCGACAAGTGCTCCTCAGCGTCAATTAGAGTATCACTACCAGATCGCATCCTGAGCAGATCTGCAGTTGCAGTTGAAATGGGTACTACTACTTTTCCTCACTGTTCCATCATCCTTCAGTACTTGATTAAACACATTATCTGCAATCTCACTATCAAGCATATTATTACTATCTTGTCAAAAATAAATAAATAAATAAATTGTCAATGAGTCTATGAGGAAGTGTTTTCAGCCACCATGCATTCATTGTCAATAACTGGGATTATTATAAATATAAAGTGTGATTTTATAGTAAAAGGATATAATACTAATCACTAATGTACATCACTTCTTGGTCCATGGAAACAAGATGAAACCTGGACCAATGAAATAACAATATTCTCACGGATAACACTGGAGAAGGCATGAATTAGCAGTTTGAGTCGCATTTAGTAATTGATGTTCAATTTTGTGATGTAATTACATTGTTTTGCAGAGTTCACATACAAATATAAGCACCATCGTTTCACTTGTCTTAATTAAGATTTTTATTTTTCGTAATATATGTATTGAGTACCCATTTGAGACTCTTAGCACATACTCCCACAAATAATTGGGCTTTTTTTTTTTTTTTCTTTTTTGCAGCTAAAAATCTTGGTGTAGATGCCATCTTTGTGTACACAAAACACGGGCATATGGCATCTCTCTTGTCTTGTAACCGTCCACACCCTCCCATATTTGCTTCCATAATGATGACAGCACCCGGATGGCTCTGAATTTGCAATGGGAGTCATTCCCCTCCTTGTTGACCTATCAGATGACATGGAAGCTAATGTATCAAAAACCATAGATCTCATGAAATCGAAGGGGATGGTAATACAGGGTGATTCTGTTTTGGTGGTGTCAGATTTAATTCCAGCTTATGTTACTTCAACAGCATTCCAATCTATCCAAGTGAAGACCATGTTTATGAGAATTTTATCTCTAAGTATCGTTTAATCAAGCTGTAGAGAGAAGAAGGCAAGTTCTATGAAAAGACAAAGCAAATTTCCAATCTGTGAGAATGTGTAATGTGCATTATGTTTAGATCTATCAATTTACATCTTATGAAAGTAGAATTGTAGAATGTTGGACGTGCCTAAACAGCCAAATGAATCTTGAAAGTTTGAATTTGGTGTATGAGCCCACAACTAAATGACACATGCCACTTTTGTTACCAAAATTAGCCGTATAAATCCAGATTTTGCAGGTGATTTAAGATTTCGCAACCTCACCGTATACGTAAACTCCTTCCTCAAACACACTCTACTTCAATGTAACCTTCATTTTATCGTTTTCTTAAAGCCAAATTAGCTGCCAAACAAGTAAAAAATATTTTAAATTTAAACAATCATCACATATTAAATTTAAGGTAATTTATTTTCTAGGTAATTAATGTTCTAAACCCTTAGAGTCTCTAAATTCAAGGTCATAAAATACTTTACAAGCTTAATGGATTATGGTAATGTATACATAGGTATGTATCTCTCTTGTGACCAAAACAAGCCCTTTGGTACTAGTTAACTCTAGTGGTAGTACTGCTTGAAGTTTTTTTTTTTATGGTTTTGGGGTTTTTAATTAACTGGTTTTGAGGTGTTTAAAACCATATTTGCCAGATTTTTAATGGGTTGGTTTTGACTGATTTTAAAACCCTAAAAACGTGTAGTATATTTTTGAGGGTTTATAAACACCCCAAATCGGGTGTTTGGCTAGTTTAACAATTTTATCCCAAAAAATCCTTTTCCATTAATAATCCTTTCTGACACAAATCTCTTGCTGTTGTTTCTCTCTCTAACGAAGTGAGTGAATGGTTTTAACCAAATATTGGTTTTGTTGTTTTTCATTATTCTTTGTATATTAGTGCAATGGTGGTGATTCAGAGAAAAAAGCTTGTCTTTACATCAGCCCTGATGGGTACGCTATCTATACTTTCCTTCTTTGTAATTTCTTCTTTTTCTGTTCTTACAGATCACCACTTACCTATCAGTTCCTTTTTCGGAATCTGTGTGATCAGAGTCGTAGCTTTATGGATGGTTTTTCGTACAAAATGTGGATGAAAGGCAGCAAAGGGTAAGAAGATTCGTTGTCTTTTAAAAATTATTATTCAAAGTTAGAAATAAATTTGGAGCTTAAAAAACAGCCCTCTAAAAAAATAAACTTGAATGTGAAATAAACAATATTTGATTAAATTAATTAAGTAATTTAACAATAATAATAAAAACAGGAGAGAATCCAAATGGCAATATCAGAAGATCCCAAAATATTCAAATTTTCGAAAAAGCTTCACTTAACCATGCTTACACTTGACTCAAGAGTTCATGTGAATACTTTCTCATAAGAGTAATATTGTTACATTTATACTATTCTTTTATATCATATTCATTATATCATGATGTGACATATGTCATAACCACATAAATTTTTAATTAAATGTAGCATTACTCTTTTCATAATATTTAATTTTTAAATTATTATGAATTAATGTCAAATTTTTCTGTTACAATAACTTATATTAATAATATACCAACATCATAGTAATAACATTCTATTTAAAAGTACCCATCAATACAATTAAACATTTTACTGTATTTCAAACTTAAAAATTAAATTCTTCATAAAATTTATTTTTCGATCAAGGAAAGAGATAAAAGAATTCTTAATAATTTCCTAAACAAAACAAATCAAATGAAGTAAAAATAAAAGAGATGTAATTAATAAAACATGCAAGTGGAATTCTATTTCATTTTTCAAAATTTCATCACCGTCACATGTTCACAACAACCCCTTTACAGCAGTACCAATTAAAACAAAGCAGAAAATGACAACAGAGACAGCTAAAAGAACCAAACACAGCATAGCCGTAGGGACAGCTAAAACAGGGAAATTTATATAGTCCCTGAGGTTTAGAATGAGTACAATTTAAGCTTAAAAGAATTTTTAGTAACGTTTTATTCCTTATCAGTAACATTTTACTATTTTAGTCGCTCGCATCGATGATTCGACGGGGATTAAATTGGCAAATTGCTACTAATAGGGACAAAAAGGTACAAATAATACTATACTTACAAAGATTTTCATACAAAGTGAGTTGACAAAATATAAATGGAAGAGTAAAACAAAAAGTCAAACTCATTAAATTCACTCTTCCATTCATTTTTTGTCACATCACTTTATATAGAAATCTTTATAAAATTTCTTTGTAAATGTAGTATTACTCAAGCTTGTTATTATCCTAAATAAGCTAAACCCAGTACTGGGACGACTACCATTGCCATCAATACCGCCCTTTCTTACCTAAACTTTTCTTCGAATTATTTAATGCTCTAAACCTTAGGACCTTCTCCAAGCATTAAACACCACATTGGTGTATCCTTCAAACCAAATTTTTGCACAATTTTATTATTACATCTCTGATCTATTACACCAAATATTATATTGAAAAGAATACTTCTTAGAATATTCTTCGTTTTTTTATTTCTATTAATTTTTAATAATTAATTTATTTCACTAATTATTTATATATATTAATTAAATATTAAGAATAATATATTTTAGGGTTATATTTTCTTTTAATTTGAGTGTTAATTTATTTTGAGTTATTGAAGTGTAATATTTGCATTGTAAATGAAGTTTTGTTTTCAAATTTTCATCATTTTTTGAATTATAAAATTACTATAAATATTAATATAATTAATAATTAAATAAAAAATAAGGATATAAATGTAATAAAATTTAATTTAATGGCTAAAATGTAAGGTTTATTTTGAAAAAGAAAAAAAAATTATATTGAAAAATGAAAAAATTATTTGGTATTTTGGTGTGGATGAATAGTGTCACATCACACCAAATTTAGTGTGACACTATTCATCAATAACAATTTAGTATTACTTTTAGAATTAAGTTGGAGTAATATTTAAACAACACCATTTTTATTTTTTACACTAATTTAGTGTCCCATTAAAGATGCCCTAGCCCATTGTTAGAAAACTTGCTACAACAAGCCACCCTCTTCTAGTTTCTATTTGTTTATTTTTTTATTTTTATTTTTAATTAAAAGTCACCCACCACCTGTGCTGGTAGTGGTACAACAGCCCTGGTGAGTCTAGTCTTTGCTTAAAACAAAGTTCCAGGATCCTTGACGGAGTTTGCCACGAAAAATTCATCGTTATTATCATCTGCCTTACACTTTTTGATTATTTCTACTCTCAAAATTTGATCTTTCATGATATATTTGCTAAAAAAGACCCACCTTCCTTAGACTCTTTAATGGCTGTTGCAAGTGATTCAATTCTTTCACGTACTCTACTCAAAATTACTCCCAGTTTCAGTTTCAAGACTCAGATTTCTGCCACCCCAGTTTATCTTGCAAGAGGGTTTTCTTGCAATGGGAGAAATCTCAAGTTCAAGTGTGAGATCAAGGCTGAAGTTCAAGCAGGGGTAGTGTTACAAGAGAAGAGTTTGCAGGGTTTGAGTTTGGGGTTTGATGTGGTGTCAGAGGGGGAACTGAGAGAGAAGGGGTTCATGGGGATGAGGAAGACGAAGATGGTGTGTACAATTGGGCCTGCATGCTGTTCAGAGGAAGCTTTGGAGAAGTTGGCCTTCGGAGGCATGAATGTGGCTCGGCTTAACATGTGTCACAACTCTAGGGAGTGGCATCGTGATGTGATTAGGAAGATCAAGAGGTTGAATGATGAAAAGGGGTTTTGTGTTGCTGTGATGATTGATACTGAAGGTAGTCAGATTCATGTGGTTGACCATGGTGCTCCTTTCTCTGTCAAAGCTGAGGTATTTAACAAGAATCCCACTTCTAGGTTTGGATTAATTTAGATGGGGCAGGGGCATCAGAATGGTTCAATTGGGTATCAGTCTTTCTTTTTATGTTGGTTTACATTTGTTATTTTGATGAAGATATAGTAATTTTGACGGTTCTTATTTGGGCAACAGGTGGATTCAATATGGTTATTTACTGCTCAAAAGTTTGAGGGATCTCTTCCTTTTACAGTGCAAGCAAAGTATGAAGGCTTCTCTGAAGGTAATTAAAGCATTACTAATTGTGTCAAGAATCAATTTGTTTAAATGAAAATGGGAAATCTTTTGTAACTTTATGGTCCATCTAAATTAAATTTCATGTTTGGCAGGCATTGAAGTGGGTGATGAGCTTGTTATTGATGGAGGAATGGCAAGCTTTGAGGTGATTGAAAAACTTGGGAATGATTTGCGTTGTAAGTGCACAGATCCTGGTCTTTTCCTACCTCGAGCAAAATTTAGCTTCTGGAGAGATGGGAAGCTGGTGGAGAGAAATTATGGGCTCCCTACTCTGTCAAAAAAGGTGGATTTCATATGCCTCTTTATTTGAATTTTTGTATATAGACTCTAGTCAAATGTTATTTGCATCGGCATTCTTACTCTACAGTACCATCTAAGTGATGTTATATTGAAAATATCCAGCTGGTGTATTTTTGTTAGGCCTGCTGAACCATATTAACTAATACAGTTCCTACCTTATATTAAAGTATCTCATATAATGTTCTCTTGAATTAATTGGAATTCTAAGTTCTGAAAAAATGTGGACAAATTTTAATCTTTTTTTATTAAATACTCAAAAGACTGATTTTCCGTTAGAAAACTGATCTGTGCTGCTATGATGATTAGTAACTATAGATGATATTACTGCTGCATTGCAGGTGATGATAACATAATATAATACTTCTTATGATACTGTGATACCAACAATTAAAAGGTTTCCTTTCATGTCGCAGGATTGGGCAGACATCGAGTTTGGAATTTCCGAAGGAGTTGATTTTGTGGCCATGTCATTTGTAAGTGATGCTGATTCTATCAGGCATTTGAAGAATTATCTCTCTTCGAAATCGACAAAGTAAGCAAGTATACATCCTTACTAGTATAGGAAATTTAAGACCTGCTTCTTGAATTATTCCCATAATACTCTAATTTGGTAGAAAAAAATTATCTATACCAAAATGATCCTATAATGTTTGCATGTACTTGTCAGCTTCTATCTTTATATTTTTTCAAGTCCATCTGAATGAAGCCAAAATTAGAAAATTCTCACTCTGCAACATGCATTAGAAGTTTAGAACAGAAACAATTTTCAGATTCATATTCATTTTTTTCCATAAACTATCATACCAATCCTAATATTTGCTGACATTATTATCTCGACAATCTCATCCTATAAGAATTCCATTGTCTTATTTTTTTCTTTTCAATAATACTTGATCTTATCATTATTATAACAAAATCATTTCTTTTTGCCTTTCAACTGGAAGAAATTATTGTGTCCTGAACTAAAATTTCTGCAATAAGTAGAATGCTGGATACAAATGACATTAGCTCTAGGTATCTTTCGGAATTTGAACTGTAAAGGAAAAAACTTGGTCATTTCAGATCCATAAAAGTACTGGCAAAGATTGAAAACCTGGAGTCTGTGCTGAAATTGGAAGAAATTGTAGAGGCTTCTGATGGAATAATGGTGGCTCGAGGCGACCTTGGAGTTGAAATTCCACTTGAGCAGATTCCAACAGTCCAAGAAGAAATTACCCATGTATGCAGGCAGCTAAACAAGCCAGTGATTGTAGCTTCTCAACTTCTTGAGTCAATGGTTGAATATCCAACTCCAACACGTGCTGAGGTAGTTCTTTCACAATTGATGATATGTTAATGTTATTCTGTTGTTTAGGCATTGTGTATTAGGCAGAGAATGTTTTTGTATAATAGTATTTTCTTTGCATGAATAGGTTGCAGATGTTTCCGAAGCAGTTAGACAATATGCTGATGCCTTGATGTTGTCTGGAGAGTCAGCAATTGGACCATATGGACAGAAGGCTATTTCTGTCTTGCAAATGACTAGCAGCCGAATGGAACTGTGGAGTCGTGAGGAAAACCGACAAAGTGCTCTCAACCAGCGTCAATTAGGAGTATCACTACCAGATCGCATCACTGAGCAGATCTGCAGTTGTGCAGTTGAAATGGGTACTACTACTTTTCCTCACTGTTCCATCATCCTTCAGTACTTTGATTAAACACATTATCTGCAATCTCACTATCAAGCATATTAGTACTATCTTGTCAAAAAATAAATAAATAAATAAATTGTCAATGAGTCTATGAGGAAGTGTTTTCAGCGCACCATGCATTCATTGTCAATAACTGGGATTATTATAAATATAAAGTGTGATTTATATGGTAAAAAGGATATAATACTAGATCACTAATGTACATCACTTCTTGGTCCAATGGAAACAAGATGAAACCTGGACCAATGAAATAACAATATTCTCACGAGATAACACTGGATGAAGGCATGAAATTAGCAGTTTGAGTCGCATTTAGTAATTGATGTTCAATTTTGTGATGTAATTACATTGTTTATGCAGATGTTCACATACAAATATAAGCACCATCTGTTTCACTTGTCTTAATTAAGATTTTTATTTTTCGTAATATATGTAATTGAGTACCCATTTTGAGACTCTTAGCACATACTCCCTCACAAATAATTTGGGCTTTTTTTTTTTTTTTTTTCTTTTTCTGCAGCTAAAAATCTTGGTGTAGATGCCATCTTTGTGTACACAAAACACGGGCATATGGCATCTCTCTTGTCTTGTAACCGTCCACACCCTCCCATATTTGCTTTCACTAATGATGACAGCACCCGGATGGCTCTGAATTTGCAATGGGGAGTCATTCCCCTCCTTGTTGACCTATCAGATGACATGGAAGCTAATGTATCAAAAACCATAGATCTCATGAAATCGAAGGGGATGGTAATACAGGGTGATTCTGTTTTGGTGGTGTCAGATTTAATTCCAGCTTATGTTACTTCAACAGCATTCCAATCTATCCAAGTGAAGACCATTGTTTAATGAGATATTTTATCTTCTAAGTATCGTTTTAATCAAGCTGTAGAGAGAAGAAGGCAAGTTCTATGAAAAGACAAAGCAAATTTCCAATCTGTGAGAATGTGTAATGTGCATTATGTTTAGATGCTATCAATTTACATCTTATGAAAGTAGAATTGTAGAATGTTGGACGTGCCTAAACAGCCAAAATGAATCTTGAAAGTTTGAATTTGGTGTATGAGCCCACAACTAAATGACACACATGTCACTTTTGTTACCAAAATTTTAGCCGTATAAATCCAGATTTTGCAGGTGATTTAAGATTTCGCAACCTCACCGTATACGTAAACTCCTTCCTCAAACACACTCTACTTCAATTCGTAACCTTCATTTTATCGTTTTCTTAAAGCCTAAATTAGCTGCCAAACAAGTAAAAAATATTTTAAATTTAAACAATCATCACATATTTTAAATTTAAGGTAATTTATTTTCTAAGGTAATTAATTGTGTCTAAACCCATATTAGAGTCTATCTAAATTTCAAGGTCATAAAATACTTTACAAGCTTAATGGATTATGGTAATTGTATACATAAGGTATGTATCTCTCTTGTGACTCAAAGACAAGACCCTTTGGATACAGTTAACTCTAGTGGCTAAGGGTCTGCTTAGGAGTTTTTTTTTTTTACTGGTTTTGGGGGGTTTTTAATTAAACTGGTTTTGAAGTGTTTAAAAACCATTATTTGTCAGATTTTTAATGGGCTGGTTTTGACTGATTTTAAAACCCTAAAAAACTAGTGTAGTATATTTTTGAGGGATTTATAAAACACCCCAAATCAGGGTGTTTTGGCTAGTTTAACAATTTTATCCCAAAAAATCCCTTTCCATTAATAATCCTTTTGCTGCACACAAATCTCTTGCTGCTGTTGCTTTCTCTCTCTAACGAAGTGAGTGAATGGTTTTAACAACAATATTGGTTTTGTTGTTTTTCATTATTCTTTGTATATTAGTGCAATGGTGGTGATTCAGAGGAAAAAAGCTTGTCTGTTTACATCAGCCCTGATGGGTACGCTATCTGGGTACGCTATCTATACTTTCCTTCTTTGTAATTTCTTCTTTTTCTGTTCTTAACAGATCACCACTTACCTATCAGTTCCTTTTTCGGAATTTCTGTGTGATCAGAGTCATAGCTTTATGGATGTGTTTTCGTACAAAATGTGGATGGAAAGGCAGCACGAGGGTAAGAGATTCTTTTTCTCAGTTTGCTGAACTGGTTGTGGTTATATGTTTGTGAATTTTTTTTATTTTTACTCCTAGATTGATGTCACATCTATGATTGCAGGCCTTTGGAGAATCACGTTCAAGTTTGAAACAAATTGCCCAAACGAAGACCATAAGAGAAGTCACAGTGGAAGGTCTGAAACTAGAGCCACTGTCTGACCAGGTTGCTGGATTTCACCTTTTTTGTGCTCTTTGTTCTGTTTTTGCAATCACTTTTTGGGTATGAGTTTAATTAAAATTGTTCAAGCATTCTGTTTTTGGCTGTTTTAATTTTATGGGCATATATATAAATTTATTATTTAAAAAAACTGTTAAAATCGTTGGAAAATAAACTCTCAAACACAGGTTGGATGTTTTAAAAACCGCTACTAAAAATCCCTCAAAATCGCTACGATGATTTACCCTCAAAACCGATAGTTTACCTTATAACCGCTACCATAAAATTCCCAAACAAACCCTAAAAGGTTCGCCCAGAGAGAAAATTTAAGGTAATTTTATAAGTGGGTATTGTCGATTAAATTGAATTGAATATTTCTGTCTGGTCAACTGCCAAAGAGAAAATGAAATGGGCACCGTGAATCACGAGGCGGAAAAGTCCACCCAGTAGCTGTATTGTATTAATAGAGTTGAAACACTCTACATGTTATTAATATTATACTCCGAATACTATACATTTTTAATTCTCGGGTCATGTTAACATACCATAATATATTTTTCACAAAATATAGAATATTATATATTTAATTTCAGCATCTATATAATATGTATCATACATTTATAATATTGATTAATCTAACTTTATTTTAATTATTTTACAGATTAATGTATTCATGCATTCGTCCTAATATTAAATATAACCTTTTCATTTTTTTTTTCTTTCTGTTTTTTAGTCTGACCATAACATTTCAATCAAATTATCAATTTTTTTTATTATCTACAAAATTTAATTATATTTCAAGGACACGTGACGGTCCAAACCTAAGCGAGTTAACATTTGTTCCTTCAGTTAGGTCCAGTAGAATCTGATAGTAACACTTAGATCCTTATAAGATAGCAGCTTTAAATTTTTTTTCTTGTCTAAAATATCCCTATTATTATTATTATTATATATATATATATATAGTAAACCCGATAATTGTCTCTCCCACGACTCGAAGACAAGACCCCATGAATAATTCCAATGGTTAAAAGGTTTGTCATCCGACTGTAAGGAGAGAAAATATCTCTATTATTTTCTTATGCAAATGAAATTCAAAATTAATAAAATTATAAAAAAATTAACAGCTACTAACTGTGAATTTTGTTATAAATTTAGGACAGTTCCATTAGTTAAAAGAAAATAAAAATTAACAGGCTGAGGGTATTTTAGATAGTTAAAAAAAAAAATCAAAAACCAGAAACCTGAAACCTGACAAGAACTAAATATCAGTATCTAGTGGACTTTTTGTTATTTGGGCCATACCTCAGGGACGAATATGATTTAACTCAAACTTAAACAGTTAAACTCACTCAACGAGTGACGCCACCATTCTTCTGATTCTGTCCAACCGCAAACTTCAAGCCACAAACCTCCCACGTCATCTTCGGCGCACTTTACTCATTTCTACTATCCAAAACTAACGTACGCCGACCTGTGACACTAGGAAACAATCACCCACCTCTCGCCACCTCTAGAACAAAAATATAAAAGCTTCACTATCACAGCTGAATTATTCCTTTCTGTTTTCCTAAAATAAAAATTTTTAATTTTCTGAGTATGAAAATCTGCTCTAATTGATGCGAGAAAGCAACGAAAACAACTAAGAAATGGCCGCCGCTTCTCTGCAGATTGTGAAATCCACTTTGCTAACTCCCGTTTCGGTTCCTCACTCTAATTTCCCCGGAAAATCGGATTCTTTCGGGAAAGTGGCGCTCCGTTTTAGAAGTTATAAACGGTCGAATAGCTCCGCCGGCAGGAATTTTAGGGTTTGTTGTGCTGTTCAAGACCGCGATAATAATCAAACCAACGGCAAGTCGTTTCTTATTCATTTTATTTGAGTTTTTAATTTTTCGTAATTGATGTTTATATTTTTCATTTATAATTATAATTTGTTTCTGTTAAGGCAGAATTGTTATAATATTTAAAACAAGATTGAAACTTCGTAGTTTGTTTCCCATTTTTTTTTTTTTTTTTTTTTTTTTGTTATTATTAAAAGCATATAAATTGTTGCAGTTGATATTAAGTGTTTGTAAGTATAAGCATATGCAGGATCGGATTGTGGATTTTGGAAGTATTTAAATAATATTTGGTCTTTTTGACGTGAAAAAAAATAAGAAATTTGGTTTTGTAGCTAGTGGAATATTGGATTTAGCATTTATTAAGTTATCAATTTTTTAAAATACTTGGTGCTTAGTTAGTGATTTGTAAATAGAGTCAGAGTAGAACAAATTGATTTAGGAGGCAAACACCATGTGGCAATGCATGAGAAATCATAAAGGGGAATTTAGTACTTATTTTTTGAATTAGGTGGTATATGATTGATTGGCCCAGTCGTTTGATTTTTATAGCTCACGTTATTTTAGACACATCTAATGTGCAAGTCTCGGAGCACCTTTTGTATGCTTGTGTTGGTTTATATTGATTATAGGATGACCTTTTTGAGCTGTTGAGGCTTAGAATTTTATGTTTTCTGCCTATGCTATAGTAGTATTCTCTGAAATTTTATCAGTTGTCCATATGCAACTATTTTTTTTGCCTCATAGAATATGTTTTCCAGGTGAAGAGCCTCCAGAGTCATTATTTATGAAGGAACTAAAGAGAAGGGGCATGACTCCAACTTCATTGCTTGAGGACACAAAGAGGACAGATTATGGATTGGATGGTGAGACGAAATTGAGGGAAGAAGAAAGAAGTTTCTCAAAAAGAAATGCAGTCTCAGCTAAATTAGATAAAAGTCTATCTAATCAAAGGGAGCGCTCCATGGCATTGAATAGTGAAGGCCTTGAGGTTGACATTCTTTTTCCTTATTTATTGATTTATGTAGAAATTTTTAAATTTATGCTTCCTGGTAAACTGCCTTAGAACTAAGTCATTATTTCCTTGTATATATTTCAAACACATGAAACTCCAAAAGATTCAGCCATGTCTGTTTGCGTTAAAAAAATCCATTTTTTATTTTACTACTTTGGTGAAATGATTGTTGATTTTTTGTTCTTTATTTCTTTTTCTCCTCTAATGATTGCTAATTTAGAATTTCACACTGAAAATTTCTTCCTAAACAGAATTCCAGAAGGATAACATGGAAATTTATTTTAAAATGAATAATGTTTTATTTCAGAGAAATATTTGTTCTAGAAACTCATATTTTTCATTTTTCTGCTAATTATTTGTAGACACTACAATGATGTGCAGCATGAAATGTTTGAAACCCTTTTGATTTCTAGGGTCAAGCTGCCCAACTCATTTTTATCTCTAGTCACATTATAGGAAACGGTTGAAGAAAATTTGATCCTATGAAAAGTCAAATATTTGCTTAGAGGATTGAGAAACAGGGGAGGTTAATGACTATCTATAACATTTTTACCTGATTGGCCTTTGAACATTGGTCTCCCTGTTATATATAATATAGTCTATAAAGGACATTATTTAGACGATGGTTTGTCTCCTTGCATACTCTAACTATGACATTTGAGCCTCTAATAAAGAAAAACATGAAACTTTAGGCAACTTGTCACTAAGAATTACTTTTCTGTTTATAATCCTTATGGACTTTTTTCCCTACTGAATTGTAAAGGTACTCTAATTGGTTTGTTTCATATGTTTCCATTGCATAAGTTGGGTCTCGAGCAGTATTGCTATTGGAATTTTGTGTTTGAATTCATCTAAACTAGTTGCATGATACCTTTTGGAGCACAAGAAACATACGTGTTTCCCTGGAAGTTCATTTACAAATTTCACTTGTCTAGATTTAGTAACACATTATTGTAAAGAGAAAAGGAACAAATTTTCATCTCCTGTTAAAGTAAGGTAAATTACATGGCAAGGCTTCTGTAAAGTTTCCTGCAATTTGTTTTTTGCGGAGCTGTTGTTTGTGCTGGCCATTGTTTGTTAGTTTAATACTTATATTTTATGTTCATATAAATCTGTATTCATTTCAATCTCATTAAATTTCAATGGTCCTTGTTCAAGAAGCCTATTGCTTGTGATCAAAATGGTGATGTTTTTTTCCGTATAAAATTAGTACCAAAGTTTGTCTTTACCTTATTTCTTATAAAAATAAAAAAATAGTTATAGTGGAAATTTAACCCTGTTAGTTTTGTTGGCTTCTGTATGCATGATATGGGTGCATTTAAGAGAAAATGGACTTACATTACTATATTTTTCAGGGGTTGATTCCACGAGCTAAACTCCTTCTAACACTTGGGGGAACATTTTTCTTGGGATTTTGGCCATTGATCCTTATAACTGTGGCATCTTTTTCTGCCCTCTATTTGGTAAGCTCTCTTTCTTGTTCTAACACAATAGATCTATTTTATATTAACATGCGGTTGCTTATTATATTATGGATCAATTTTTTATGATCAATGCCAAATTTTTCTAGGTGTTGCCTAATTTTAATAATTATAGTCATACATGTTATTTGGCTATTTGAAACCTACAGCTACCTGGTGAGTGGAAGAATAATCAGGGTTTATTTGAAATTTGAAAGGTTGAATTTCATTTAGGATGTGGTTTTTGTTATCATGTAGTGTAATTTGGATTTTGTTTTGTTTAAAATACGTGTGAGCAATTTGTCGAAGGCATTTCACATTTTATGTTGGCAAGATGCTTGAGAGAAGTTTCTGAAGTGAACCCATTTGCAGTTGTCTGAACAAGAATAAAACGAGTTTGAAAACCAAGTGAAATCTCAGGCCAAAATTGATTATTAGTCATATTATCATAATCGTTGTCACGGGGAATATCCTTTGACAATGTTAAGATTTTTAATATGAATTGTATGCATGACAACATCTTTAAGAAGTTTTTGGAGTGAATAAACATGATTTGGTTATTTTGTGTTGAAAAGATAGATATTGACTGATTCACTCTTTCGTTTTGGCAGTATTTTGGGCCAACCTTTGTTCATGATGGAAGTCAGACCCCTATTTCACCACCACAGTATGTTGATCCGTATGCGCTATTGGAAGATGAAAGGATATCACAAATCGCTCCTCGTGTAAATTGAAGGACCAAATGGGTTTTACCTACACTACATTCTTAAACTTTAATTATAGATATCTGTAGCATAATTTATTCGCTTTTGCTAATTCTTTCTGTGTAAATCTAAAAGTAAATAAGAACTTTTCTCAATTCTCGTCAAAGGTAAAGTTTGCATGCTTGGCTCCATTTCCCATGCTTGAAACATGTTATTATCCTTCTGGTAAATTTTTTTTTTTTTTTTTTTTCTATCACGGGGGGTGTCGGGTCTTGGAATTGTCGATCAAGTAAGAGTCCCAGTGGTTAGTTTAATTAGTGCTTGGAGGGACTTGAATTTAGGAATTCATGGAACCTCTTTTTACTCTTTTACCATTAAGTCATCCAATGATTATTTTGTTTTCTTTATGGTAAATTGGTAATTAGCCATTAGAGTTAGATTTAATTTTACTTTTATGTTTCCTTCGCGAAGTTAAACATAACTTAGAGGGTGCGTTTGGTTTAGGGAATATATGATTACTGGGAATATTGAATTATTGGAATGTTAGATTACCTTGAAGATTACTTGAAATTTTTAAGAAAATGTGTTTGGTTAATTGGAATAAATTAGTGAGTATGTTATTTAAATTGTCATCTTTTTAAATATTAATATAATATTAATTTTATTATTAATTTATGAATAATTTTTTTTAACCCCCAACATTTAAGATTTAGCTAAAACGTTTCCGCTTATATAAAACTTTAATTTATAACAAAATCACTCTCATCACCCGAAGTCATTGCCTGCCATCACTCGCCACTGTGGGAAGTCACTTGGAGTCGTCATGAGTAGCCTATCATAACTAGGAGGCTTCGATATGGCCCTTTTTTGCTATATTGATGGCTGAAAAGGCCATATTGGAGCAGATCTGATTATTAACGATCAGATTTCATTTAGATATGGTTGAAAAAGGCCATAGATCTCGTCGTTAACGGTCAGATCTGCTCCGATATGGCCTTTTCGACCAGAAATGGCTATATCGAAGCCTCTCAATGACGATGGGCTAGTCATAGCAAATCCAAGTGACTTCCGACAACTTCCCGCGACGGTTGGGTAATTTTATTTAAAAAGTTAATTAATTTGGATAAAATAGTAAAAGCTAATTTATGTAAATTAATTTTAAAATAAGGGTATTATTGTCCTAAAATTTTATTAATAAGGGATAAAATTGTAACAAAAATAAGATTACCTTGGTAATTTTACAATACCTGAGAAAATGAAGGTTATCAGATTATCTCCAATATTACTAACAGTAAGCACTATTGGTATTGGAAGATTATCGGAATCTTATATTACTTGACAACCAAACGTGGTAATCAAGTAATATATGATGACTTAACCTCAATAATCTCATATACCCCTAGCCAAACGCCCCCCAAAGTATTGAGACTCATAGTTTAACTAGACATGGGGTCCGCGCGTTACGTGGTTATGCTTATTCAATGTTTTTAAAATAGATTGTAAACAAATTTATTCTAATAAAATAAACTAATTAGATCAAGACATAATAATTGTTAAATTATACAAATTTTAAAGTAAATATAAATTGTATATATATGCAAAGTTGTGTTAAAATAAAATTAATAATTGTATCTATATAATTATTAATACCAATTATAGGAATATGTCATTAAATCATTCATCTAACTTGAGAAGATCACCTGAATATTATATGGTCTAATTATATTTTCAGGATCATCACCTTGTACAATTGATATTATTTTTGCAGACATATCTTTGATATTCGATGTTAGTATTTTGTAGTGAATCGTGTATGATATTTAATATCATCTGAATATTATCAAAATCAACTATTTAAACTTAAAATTTATATTGACCTTCCGCAATTTCTATAATTTATATTCATTTTCAAGTTGCATTGCATGGATATATTTATTATATTTTTTTTTTTTACATTATTATTGGTTTTTTTTTGTTTTAAATATATATTTTCTATATTGAAGTTCATTTTATATTGATCTGATAATTAAAAAATCAATAAATAAAATATTCACAAATTGAACTCAAAGTCTATATGACACGACCCGTCCCGAATTTTCTCATCCCGTAAGATCTGGGCACTCCCACAAGACTCAGATACTCGAGGCGTGTCATGTAGAAAAACCGTGAAACCTGTTAAAATACCTACTTTTTCTGAATAACATCATAGTATTTCCATTTCCAACATCCCAAAAACATACATCATCTTTCGTTTTACAAAAGAAAAGAGTTAGGGAAACTTGTGGTATCAGGTTTTCCACTATAATTATGGATTCCAGATTTCATTATCACCCAAAAATAATAATTTAATCCTTAGAAAAATAAAGGTAATACACATATACCCATTTAACAATTTAACAGCCAGATTTACCTTAATTCCCAGCATATTAAAACACCATTTAATCAATTATCCTAAAGGCATTCCAGCCGAAGTGCATGCAAGTGGATTTTACCCAGCCAACATCACATTTTAGTCAATCAACCGAGTGCAAACAGATGCAGCTAGCAAGCAAAATACACTCCATTTTAAACCTCAATTTAAACAACCAAACATACATCTCATCAATTGGATTTTTATTGAGCAAGTTATGGTCAATTTACTACTGACTATTTAGTGGAAACCAAAATGTGTGTGATGATAAAAGGAATGGTTCGACAGTGGAGCTACAGTTATCCAAATTAAGCATATTATATATAAAATTAAAGCTCTATCTGTCTAGTTTCTAAATATTAAAACCTCTCATCAATTGGAGTTTTATTAAATAAGTTATGGTCAATTTACTATTGATTATTCAGTGGAAACCTAAATGTGTGTGATAATAAAATGAAAGTTTACTAAAGCTACATGGTTCAGCATCAAACATCAATTGATATTTGTTAAATAAATGAAATTAGTTATTTAGGCAACAACCTCTTTTCATGATATATGTATGTAACATAAAAAGATATCAACAAAAAGAGATAGAACAATTACAATTAAAACTACATATCAATATTTATTTTCCTTTAAGGATAATAATAATGGTTTGGCATATTACAAATGGTTTACTAAAGATGCATGGTTCGGCAACAAACATCAATTGATATTTGTGATACAAATAAAATTTGTTATATTCAGCAACAACTTGTTTTTGATATATGTATATGTGATGACATGGCTTGCAATTGACACGTTGGAGTCAAAATGAGTCAAAGCAAGTAGTGTAATATAATTGCCTATGCGATGTCGTTTTGGTTGTTAAGCTTAAGTGCCCTATCGTGGCGCTTGATCCTCATTTCAATGTAACAAACTTCCCCTTCACATCTCATTTCTCTCTGGTCCTGTTTCAGCCCTAGGTCTCAATTATGGCAAAAGATTCTAGTGCATTATTCATCCAATGGTTTTCAGATCTTGTTGTACAACTAGTGATTGATCAACGGAGTCTATATGTGTATAAAATCAGACCGATATGTGTGAGAAGGCAGATGAGTGTGAGGTTTAATTGGGTGTGTTCTTTCCTGTAGTTGCTTGTTTAATATTCTCTGTAATATTGTTCTTATGATTAATGAAATACCCTAATGTGTGCCTTAAAGAGTGGATGTAGGCTGCTTAGCCGAACCACTATACATCCCTTTGTGTCAATTTCTATTTAGCTCTTTCCTGTTTTAATTCATCTCTAAATTGATTGCATATTAGATTGTATAAGTTGATTGTTGAGTTTGCTCATTCATTGCTTTGATTGAAATCAGCTTAGTTAATAACCCTATTTGTTACTACAAATTGGTATCAAAGCTTGGTTCAAGACCTAAATAGAGTTATTTGTGATTTCTTTGTTTCTGTCGTTACAAATTTCATACCAAAAACATGTCCACTAAATTTGAACTCGAAAAGTTTACAGAGGACAATGATTTTGGACTCTGGAAGATGAAAATGGAAGTTGTGCTAATTAAAGAAGGAATAGCCTTAGCATTGAAAGGGGAATCTGGATTGCCTGACACCATGGCTGAAATTGAGAAGCAGGATGTTCTCAACAGAGCGAAAAGCTCCTTGATCTTAGGACTAGGTGACAAAGTCCTTCGAGAAGTGAAGAAGGAGAAAACTGTTGCTGAGATCTGGAACAAGTTAGACACTCTGTCAATCTAAAGCTGTCCCTAATAGACTATTTTTGAAACAAAGATTGTTTAGGTTTAAAATGGATGAGCAGAAAACTTTAAAAGACAATAAGGATGAATTTTTGAAAATTATACATGATTTAGAAAGCATATCAATAGAGATTGATGATGAAGACCAGGCTGTAATTCTTCTAAATTCCCTACCAAAACCCTACTCTAATTTTATAGAAACCTTAAAATATGGTAGGCAGACCCTAAAATTAGAAGAAGTTGTAGAAGCCATTACAGTTAAGGATAGTGAGAATAAAATGAAATTAGGTAGTGATGGGGAAGGTCTCATGGTAAGGGGTAGATCAGAGAAGAGGAATTGGAAAAAAAGGGGACACAATAGGAATAGATCCAAGTCCAAAACTGAGAAATGGAAATGCTTCTTCTGTCATAAGGAAGGTCATCTTAGGAGAGCTTGTCCTAAGAGAAATGGTAAGAAAAGGTATGAAAAAGAGGAAGAGTGAGGCAGTGCTGGTGTTGTGTCTGAGGGTTATGAAAGTTCAGAGGTGTTAGTCATCTCTGAAGGTAGAAATAGTGAGGAATGGATCTTAGATACAGGATGTACCTATCACATGACACCTAATAGGGAGTGGTTTAGTTCTTTTCAAACTCTAGATGGTGGAAAAGTTGTGATAGGAAATAATGCAGTATGTTCCATTAAGGGTATAGGTACCGTTAAACTAAGCCTTCACAATGGCCTAACCAAAACCCTCACAGATGTGAGATATATTCCTAACCTCAAAAGGAATCTAATATCACTAGGCACTCTAGACTCAATAAGACTGAGTACAAGGCCTCAAATGGAAGCCTTAGTGTGATGAAATGATCACTAGTAGTGATGAAAGGTGAAAAGAGAAATGGCCTCTATGTGTTAAAGGGTAGGAAATATTATGGCATAGCTGCTGTAGGGTCTCTAGTAACACAAGATAAAACCTTATTGCGGCATCAAAGGTTGGCACATGTCAGTGAAAGAGGGTTAGATGAGTTGAGTAAGCAGAATTTGTTAGGAGGGGACAAGATTGGAAGTTTAACCTTCTATGAACACTATATTTTTGGCAAGATGTGCAGAGTCAAATTTGAATTTGGTAAACATTATTCAAGCTCACCACTTGAGTATGTTCACTCAGATGTATAGGGACCAGCTAGACACAATTCACTAGGGGGTTGCAAGTACTTCATTAGTTTTGTAGATGACTATTCTAGGCATGTCTAGATATACTTCCTCAAGACCAAAGATAAGGCTTTTCTTAGGTTTAAAGAATGGAAAACAATGGTTGAAACTCAATCTGGGAAGAAACTTAAAAGGCTTAGGACTGATAACGGTCTTGAGTTTGTAAATGATGAATTCAATAGTTTCTACAAAAACCATGGAATTGTTAGGCACAAAACTGTCAAAAATACCCCACAACATAATGGCCTCTATAAAAGAATGAATACACAATCTTAGACAAAGTTAGAAGCATCCTGTCAAACTCTAAACTTCCTGTAAAATTCTGGGCAAAAGCTACACATACTGTGGTGTATTTGATTAATTGGCCTTCATCTACCATAGGTTTCAAGGTGCCTTTAGAAAAATGGATTGGACACCCTACAAAACTAGAAAACTTAAGAGTTTTCGGGTGCCTATCTTATGTCCATGTAAAGGAAGATAAACTGGAACCTAGAGCCATTGAGTGCCTATTTCTTGGATATCCAGAGAGAGTAAAAGGTTATAAGTTCTGGAATCTAGAAACTAAGAAATGTATAATCAATAGATATGTGGCTTTTAGGGAAAAGGTCCTTCCTGGACTGGAAAATGAACCTAGAAAACCAATTGACATTGCCTTACGATCAGATCACCTAGAGCTAGAAATTCAAGATGCAGTTTCTAATCATCAAGGTGAAGCAGAAGAGATTGTGGAGAATCCTAAAAACCATGATACAAATGAATTTGGTGAGCAAGGGGAACAAGGGGAGCGAGAGTTAGATTTGACAAACTATCAGCTATCTAGAGATAGAACCAGAAGAGTCATTAAGCCTCCCAATAGACTAGGATATACAGACTTGGTAGCTTATGCTCTTCAGGTAGAAGAAGAGCTGAATGATGTGCCTAAAACTTTTTAGGAAGCTATATTAGGACCTGAAAAATCAGAGTGGAAAAAGCCAATCGAGGAGGAATTCAGTTCCTCAATGAAAAACAATACTTGGATCTTAGTTGACAAACCATAAAATTGCAGGGTGGTTAAGTGCAAATCGATCTTCAAGAGGAAACCAGGCCTAACTTCAAAATAATCACTTAGGTACAAGGCTATGTTGGTTGCAAAAGGATTCACACAAGTGGAGGGCATAGATTATAATGAAATATTCTCCACAATTGTAAAGCATGCATCAATCAGAATTCTGATTTCTCTTGTTGTACAGTTCAATCTGGAACTGGAGCAACTAGATGTGAAAACAGCATTTTTACATGGTGATTTAGAAGAGAATATTTTGATGGAGCAACCAGAGGGATATTCAGGACCAACAGGTAAAATGTGTCTTCTAAGAAAATAACTTTATGGTCTAAAACAATCACCACGATAGTTGTACAAGAAATTTGATTCTTTTATGATTGAAATTGGCTTTAATAGATGTCAGTTTGATAGCTGTTTTTATTTTAAAAGAAATTCTGATTTGACTCATATTTACTTGTTGCTTTATGTGGATGACATGTTGGTTGCCTGCCATGACAAAACTGAGCTTACTCGATTGAAGAAAATCCTTAATACCAAGTTTGAAATGAAGGAGCTGGGTCAGGCTCAAAAAATCCTTGGTATTACCATTGTAAGAGATAGAATGCAGGGAAGCTTGAAGCTGGTTCAAGAAGACTATGCAGAAAAGATCCTGCAGAAGTTTAACATGCAGAATGCTAAGGTTGTCCAAACTCCCCTAGGGCAGCACATCAAATTATCAACTAATCAGTGCCCACAAATAGAAGAAGAGCAAAAGGAAATGTCCACTATTCCATATGCAAATGCCCTGGGCAGCTTGATGTACTTAATGGTTTGCACTAGGCCAGATCTAGCATATTCTATGAGCTTAGTAAGTAGGTTCATGAGCAATCCAGGAAGACTACACTGGTTTGCTCTCAAATGGATTCTAAGATAGTTACAGGGATCCAAATCAGTGGGCATTGTATTCAGTAAGAACAAAGAAGAAGACTACTGCATTAGAGGGTTTGTTGATGCCGATTATGCAAGGGACATTGATAAGAGAAAGTCCACTTCAGGCTTTGTTTTTACATTATGGGGAATGTGATTAGCTGGAAATAAAAACTTCAACATATTGTTACACTCTCCTCAACAGAATCTGAGTATGTAGCCTTGACAGAAGTAGCAAATAAAGCTATATGGCTCAAGGGTTTTATGAATGAACTGGAGCTGGAACAGAAAACTGTGGTGATCAAAAGTGACAGTCAGAGTGCAATCCATCTATCCAAAAACCAAGTCTTCCACGAGAGGACTAAACACATCGATGTCAGGCTTCATTTCATTAGAGAAATGGCTGAAAAAGGAGAAGTCAAGATTGAGAAGATAAAAGGAACACACAATCCTGCAAACATGCTCTCCAAACCAGTAACTGCAGACAAGCATAGGCTCTATATGAGCCTACTCCAAGTTCAAGAATAGTTCAGTTTTGCGAAGGCCACTTAGGGTGTCAATTCACAAGCCAAGGTGGAGGATTGTGATAGCATGGCTTGCAATTGACACGCTGGAGTCAAAATGAGTCAAAGCAAGCAGTGTAATATAATTGCCTATGCGATGTCGTTTTGGTTGTTAAGCTTAAGTGCCCTATCGTGGCACTTGATCCTCATTTCAGTGTAACAAACTTCCCCTTCACAGCTCATTTCTCTCTGGTCCTGTTTCAGCTCTAGATCTCGATAATGGCAGAAGATTCTAGTGCATTATTCATCCAACGGTTTTTAGATCTTGTTGTACAACTAGTGATTGATCAACAAAGTCTATATGTGTATAAAATCAGACCGATATGTGTTAGAAGGCAGAGGAACGTGAGGTTTAATCGGGTGTGTTCTTTCCTGTAGTTGCTTGTTTAATATTCTTTGTAATATTGTTCTTATGATTAATCAAATACCTTAATGTGTGCCTTGAAGAGTGGATGTAGGTTGCCTTAGTCGAACCACTATAAATCCCTATGTGTCAATTGCTATTCAGCTTTTTCCTGTTTTAATTCATCTCTAAATTGATTGCATATTAGATTGTATAAGTTGATTATTGAGTCTGCTCATTCATTGCTTTGATTGAAATCAACTTAGTTAATAACCCTATTTGTTACTACAATATGTAACATAAAAAAATATCAACAAAAAGAGATAGAACAAATACAATTAAAACTACATATCAATATTTGTTTTCTTTGTCATCACTAAAATTGAATTTGTTTTATGTATGTGGTGATAAAATGAATGGTTTGGCCGCAGGTCCTTAGTTATCCAAATTCATTGTATGATATATCAAATTAAGGCTCTATCTTTCTAATTTTCAAATATTCAAACCGCTCATCAATTAGATTTTTATTAAGTTATGGTCAATTTACTACTGATTGTTCAATGGAAATCGAGAAACAAGGAAAACCGAAATGTGTGTAATGATAAAAGGAATGGTTCGGAAGTGGGGCTACATTTATCCAAATTAAGCGTATAATATATCAAATTAAAGCCCTATCTGTCTAGTTTCTAAATATTCAAACCTCTTATCAATTAGAGTTTTATTAAGCAAGTTATAGTCAATTTATGAAATTAGTTATATTCAGCAACACCATCTTTTCATGATATATGTATGTAACATAAAAAGATATCAACAAAAAGAGATAGAATAATTACAATTAAAACTATATATCAGTATTTGTTTTCCTTTAAGGATAATAATAATTGTTCGACATATTACAAATGGTTTACTAAAGCTACATGGTTCGGCAACAAACATCAAATGATATTTGTGATACAAATAAAATTTGTTATATTCAGTAACAACCTGTTTTCGATATATGTATGTAACATAAAAAAATATCAACAAAAAAAAAAATATAACAAATACAATTAAAACTACATATCAATATTTGTTTTCCTTTGTCATCACTAAAATTGCATTGGTTTTATGTGTGTGATGATAAAATGAATGGTTCAGTCGCAGGTCTATAGTTATCCAATTCATCATATAATATATCAAATTAAAGCTCTATCTTTTTGGTTTTCAAAGATTCAAACCGCTCATCAATTAGATTTTTATTGAGTATGTTATGGCCAATTTACTATTGATTGTTCAGTGGAAATCGAGAAACAGGGAAAACCGAAATATGTGTGTTGATAAAAGGAATGGTTCGGAAGTGGGGCTACATTTATCCAAATTAAGCATATAATATATCAAATTAAATCCCTATCTATCTAGTTTTTAAAGATTCAAACCTCTCATCAATTAGAGTTTTATTGAACAAGTTATAATCAATTTACTACTGACTGTTTAGTGGAAACCGAAATGTGTGATGATAAAAGGACTAATTCGGAAGTTGGGATACAGTTATCCAAATTAAGCATTGAATATAAATTAAAGCTCTATCTATCTAGTTTCTAAATATTAAATCTCCTATAAATTGGAGTTTTATTAATCAAGTTATGGTCAATTTACTACTAACTATTCAGTGGAAACCAAAATGTGTATGATGATAAAAGGAATGGTTTGGAAGTAGGGATATAGTTATCCAAATTAAGTGTACAATATATCAAATTAAATCCTTGTCTGTCTAGTTTTCAAATATTTAAACCGCTCATCAATTGGACTTTTATTGAGCAAGTTATGGCTAATTTGCTACTGACTATTCAATAGAAATCAAGAACAAGAGAAACCAAAATGTGTGTGATGATAAAAGGAATGGTTCAGAAGTGGGGTTACAGTTATCCAAATTAAGCGTATAATATATCAAATTAAAACGCTGTCTGTCTAGTTTCTAAAGATTCAATTCTCTCATCAATTGGGTTTTTATTGAGCAAGTTATGGTCAATTTATTACTAATTGTTCAGTGGAAACCGAAATGTATGTGATGATAAAATGAATGGTTTGCTTAACCCAAATTTAAGGGATTATCATATTAGGATTAATAAGAAATATTTCAAATAACACCTATTAATTAAAAAACGGAATCAACCAAAATTAATTCATTTAACATATAAACTCACATATCAGCGGGACATAAATAATTAATCATTCATATAACCGAAATGTGTGTACTTTTATCCCTAGTTAGTAAATAAGGGTACGGCAAAAAAACGGTACGGGAATTTTATGGGTATGATACGGCAAATGGTGAAAAATACGTTTGTAAAAATTCGGTCATAAAATTCGGATACGGAAAAAATACGATTCGGATATATACGGTTTAATACGACACATTGTCAATAATACGTTTTGAAAAATACGGCAATAGCAATCTTGGTTTTAGCACTTTTCAAAACATCCCCATTTAAATAATCCATTGTGGTCGACCCTACAATTTATTTTCCTTTTAATTTAAAGTATATTTGAACAATAACTAAGACTAGTATTTTTATCCTTAATTTTATAGCTACGCATACAAAGTTTGGATTCCAATTAGTATAGTTGTTTTATTTTCTGAATTTAATTGGACAGTACATTCAAAGGTCAAATAATAATAGTGTTATGAAATCTAAAAACATGACAAAGTGCACATGGGTTTACAATTTGCAGTTGGCGTTGGTTGTAAACTGATGGTTTGTTGCTTTTTTCTTCTTCTTTAAGTATCTGCCAATTCCAAATCCAAGCCCGACAATATTATTTTTATGAATTCATGCTTTTCTTTTGCAGTTTTGCCTTTACCTTTTGCTTTCATAGATGATCTTTAGTCTTTTCATTTTGACCCATACAACACAAAACAACAGAACTAAATGAAATATTATGTTAAAACAGATACCAAATATAACTCTCACAAGCATTTCATCAAACATGTTTCAAACAAATCTATCAATCCACCAACATAACAAATCCATCAATCCACCAGCCCCTATTACTACTACTCACACACCAACACAAACACAAACAAATCACCAACATACAAGATTCAAAGAGAGTTAAAAAGAGAAGAGAAGAAGTGTGTAGCTTGAGGCTTGAAGAGTTGAAGTCTTGGACTTAAAGCTTGGAGAAGAGAGTTAAAATTTAAAAAGAGAAGAGAAGAAGAGATCAAGACTCAGAGTCAAGAGATGAAGAAAAAAGAGTTGAATTGTTGAAGATTTGAAGAAGAGATGAAGACTGTGGAAGAGAGAACCGAGAAAGAGGAGAAGGAGATTTTTTTTAATTTTAGTCAAACCCCACAAAAACGACGTCGTTTTGCCTTATTATGTAATTATTTTTTTGTCTGCAAAAATTCAGCAAAAATTCGGCAATAATTCGGGTATAATTCGCGAATTATACGGATAGGGTATATAATTCGCGAATTATACGGCAGTCCTTATAATATATGTGAATTCGCGTTTTATACGGGAATTATACGGCTAGCCGTATAATTCGCGTATAAAACGCGAATTTACTAACTAGGCTTTTATCCTTGGCAGCTAACCTTAATTGGTATTTGCACCAGTTGGATGTGAAGAACGCCTTCCTCAATGGTGATCTAGAGGAAGAAGTCTATATGGATATTCCTAATGGGCTTGAGACATCATCTAACTCCAGAAAGATTTGTAGACTTCGAAAATCCTTGTATAGACTCAAGCAATCTCTGTGGGCATGGTTTGAGAGATTTACTAAAGTAGTAACAGGGTATGGATATTCCCAGTGTCAATCTAACCATACTCTATTTGTGAAGCACTATCCTGAAGGGAAGATGGCCATTATTATTGTTTATGTGGACGACATCATTTTGGCAGGTGACCATGAGGAAGAAATCAGACTTCTCAAACAATTCTTGGATAAAGAATTTACGATCAAGGACTTAGGGAACCTCAAGTACTTCCTTGGGATGAAAATTGGTTGATCAAGGAAAGGCATCTTCATCTCCCAACGTAAGTATGTTCTGGATTTGTTAAGTGAAACGGGAATGCTTGGTTGTAAACCTGTCAAGACCCCCATGGATCCAATTGTCAAGCTCGAAGTTATTGATGGGAGTGCTCATGTCGACAAAGGATGGTATCAACTAGACCTGACATCGGTTTCTCTATCAGTGTAGTCCGCCAGTTCATAAATTGTCCGACTGAGAGACATATGACTACCTTATATAGAATTCTAAAATATCTCAAGATGACTCCGGGTAAGGTTCTATTCTTCTCAAGAACTTCTAAAAGAAACATTGAAGTTTATTCAGATGCAGATTGGGCAGGATCCATTACAGATCGACGATCAACTTCTAGATATTGTTCTTATGTGTGGGGAAACTTGGTGACTTAGAGAAGCAAGAAGCAATCAATTATAGCGCGTAATAGCGTAGAAGCAAAATTTCGAGCAATGGCGCATGGAATTTGTGAAGGAATTTGGTTACAAAGATTATTGTTAGAATTAAAGGTCACCTTGGAGCATCCTATGGAATTACATTGTGACAATCAACTACCATCAGTATAGCCAAGAATCCGGTTCATCATGATCGAACTAAGTATGTGGAGATAGACCGACATTTTGTCAAAAAAAAGATTGAACAAGGAATTTTCAAGGTTAGCTACACTCAAACAATCGGTCAAACTGCAGATATTCTCACAAAAGCTCTTCCTCGAACCAACTTCAAAGACTTTGTAGAGAAACCTGGTATGATCAACATCTCTACATCGGCTTGAGGGGGAGTGTTGAAAGTCAAGTCGTTGATTGTTTTATTTGGTTGTTTTGTTTCCTTACTAAGAGTCTATGAATTAGCCAGTGTATCTTATTTTTTAGGAGTTTTTATTATTTTAGAAGTTTTATTTCTTAATTATTTTTTTCCTTTTACAAGAATATTAAATTCCTAATTGTTAAAATTTCTTCATTTATTTTTTTTTTTTTTTTAAGAAATATTCCTTTTCGAAACTGTCTTACCAATGTAGCCTAGTTATTTCTGTCTTCTTTATTCAATAAAATCACAAACCTCTTCTTTTTATTGTATTGACATCACAAAAGAAATTGAGTCTATCTTTCTTCATTCTTCGAGTCTTTATTTTCTTCACCATTCTTTGATGAACTGCTTGATTATATCCGAAGGTGAAGGTGAAGGTGACAATGATAGTTTAGATTTCTCGAACTGATTAGATGACTAGTTATATTTGAATTATAATTGATTGATTCTTTCATACAGTTTGCTAATTATTAATTAATTAATCTGAAATATATATGTTTAATTCATTTTTTTTCGTTTTCTTTTGAAAAATTATATTTATTTTTCTGTCATTCATGAGATTAAACTCTATAATACTTCTACATCCAATACCCTATCTCAAATTCTATGCATATCTCAAGTGATATGTATATACTGTATTTTAATTTGATTAAAACAAAAATAAAATCATACACTCCACGTGCCACATCCATTGTGGGTACAATTGAATACGTTTGTTTGTTTGTTTTTTTTTTTTTTTTTTTTTTTTTTTTTTTTTCATTGACAGGGAATTTGGGTTCGTGGGAGAAACAAAAATCAAACAATTTTTAGATTAACATTAACAAGTGTTTATTTAAAATTTCTAGTCAAGACTATTAGGGAATCATATTACTAAAGACCTTAATTTCTTAACATAAAAAAAAAAATAAAAACAAATAAAAAAAAATTATAATGCTTTTATTTATTTGGTATTGTTTTATAGGTGAATACTTTGAAAACTTCTAAGTTTTAATTCATTTTGACTTTTAAGTAATGTTAATCATGGATAAATTATTAAAAATTACAAATCAAAGAAACCCTCATTTTAAAAATTGTGTAAAAAATGTAAGAAGACAAATGTTTTAAAATTTTAAAAATACTTCTTTCAAATAATTTTCTAGTTAAACTTTAGATTTCAATAATCAGAAATATATATATGTAAACCCCAAGGGTTGGCATGACGATTAAGGAGATTTGCTCCCTTCTTTGAGTTCTTAGGTTCAAACTTTGAGGTCACATATCACAATAACATTATAGTTTATCTTGTCCTTTAAGTTTGAATGGTGTTCAATAGACCCAAAAAATTAGTTAAGGTACGCGCAAACTGGCCTAAAAACCTCGATTACCAAATATATATATTATCATCCTATGACTTTCTTTCTTTGTTATCTTGTCATAAGAATTAATCAAAACCCTTTTACATAAGAATTTACATAAGTTTTTTTATTTTATAATAGAAATTTACATAGGTTGTTTTATTTGATGTATTGAATGCACGAGAGAATTTTTATATAATGTAAGTAGTGTATAATATTTAGTGTTTCATCTTCCAACCACTTATAAGGCTAAGTGCTTTATTTTCCAAATAAAAACATTTTGAAATTATAGCTTAGTGAAACCCTTTTCAATTTCTTTCTTTTTCAGTCTACTTCGTTAGGTGAGACTCGAAAATTAAGACTCCTCGACATGAGAATTAATTCATTATGTAGGCTAAATATATATGAAATTCATTATGTTGATATTGCATTTATACTCTTTTAAGCATGTTGAAATCACTTTCCTTTTTTTTTTGGGTAAGTAAACTTTCCATTTTTGTTTATCATCATTAAATCACTTCCCATTTACTTCGATTTTTTTGTTATTTAAGACCAGTCAAAGACACACTCTTCTTTCATTTCACACACAGATATGGCTATAGGGCTGCAAGAGAGAACACTCAGCATAGAAACAGGCATTGCCAACTCTAAATTCGATGAGGACGGTCGAGTAAAACGAACCGGTAATATTTTTTTTTTACTCTTTCTTAGACCTTGTAATTCTCTGTTTCTTCTTCAAAATTCCCAGTTTCTTGTTGCTAGGAATCAATTTTGTCTGCATGGTGCTTTGTGTTTTGAAGGAACATGGGTGACTGCAAGTGCACATATCATAACGGCTGTAATTGGATCAGGAGTGTTATCTCTGGCATGGGCCATTGCTCAATTGGGCTGGATTACTGGGCCTGCCGCTATCTTCATCTTCTCTATCATCACTTGGTTTACTTCTACTCTTCTTGCTGATTGTTACAGGTCTCCCACCAGTGGATCAAGAAATTACACCTACATCGATGTTGTAAAAGCCAATTTAGGTACCTTTAATATATGGGGAAACAAAGAAATCATAAAAGTTATCGGAATACTTCGTTTGAAGTTTTCACTTTTTTGTTGGACGTATTGTTAATACGAGAAAATATTAGGTGAAACATAGGATAACAATGTCTCATGTTAGTTGTATGTCCTTAAGAAAAGAAAAAAAACTAGACTAGTGTAATCAGGTAGAGAGACAAAAACATAAATGAGTATATATTACAATTTTATTAGGCAAGAATATATATGACACGCGCACAACTAATTCTCGGGGTCCTAAAGTTAACGATCGGGTCAGTGTCCACCTCTATTAGGGGCGGAGGTGGATCAAACTCTAAACCTTTTGAATAATACACCTAAGAGTTCTAATTGACCGTTCGGTCATCCATTGGTAGTGGTGGTTATTCTTATAATATTTGTAAATCATATTATTATAATAAATTTGACATTTAGGAACATGGGTATCAACAAATGTAAAGCTGTGTGTAAACATGGAGTATTATGATTCAGTAAACTCTAACTCTCGGTGTTTTTGCACAGGAGGAATTAAGTACAAATTTTGTGGGTTAGCTCAATATGGGAATCTTGTTGGAATAACAGTTGGATACACAATTACTGCATCAGTTAGCATGGCGTAAGCTATATTTATAATCTCAAATATCATTGTGTGGACTCTGAATGCGGCGGTTTTCATTTTCATTTATATTTATTTCATAAAATGAACAGGGCAGTTATAAGATCAGATTGCTTCCACAAGAAAGGTCACAATGCAGGATGTCATACATCAAACAATAAATATATGATAAGCTTTGCGATCACAGAGATCATATTAAGCCAAATTCCAAACTTTCATGAGCTTTCATGCCTCTCCATTATCGCTGCTGTCATGTCTTTTGCATACTCCTTAATAGGCCTTGCTCTCTCCATAGCTAAAATTGCAGGTCAGCAACTAATGCAATATGCAAAGTTTGTTCAATGTTAATAACAATGTTTTAGCTGGGTTTGTGTTTCTTATGTGATGATGTTAAAGGAGGAAATCATGCGAGGACAAGCTTAACAGGAGTAAGCATTGGAGTGGATGTGACTAGCACAGAGAAAATCTGGAACTCTTTACAGGCCATTGGCGACATTGCCTTTGCCTATTCTTTTGCTGTTGTCCTCGTTGAGATACAGGCAAGTCCATATATGTCTCTTAGTATCTCAAATAGTGGGTTCAGAGCGCGCCACTTTTGATTCGACTGGTTCAATATACTATTAATTCATTTCCAATGACGAAGTTGGGGACTGAAGTGGGTATATATCTGTAATAGCCTTTCATTGCTCTGTGAACCGGCTATAAATTCAGCAATATGTAGTTCTCAGTTAGCGCTGTAAGTTCTTTTCATACATTTAAAGTTGAATGTTTTCATGGGTTACACTATGCAGGATACTCTGAAATCAAGCCCACCAGAGACTCAAGTGATGAAGAAGGCTAGTTTTGTTGGAGTCTCGGTCACCACTGTGTTCTACATGCTGTGTGGAACTTTAGGCTATGCAGCATTTGGAAACAATGCACCAGGCAACTTTTTAACAGGATTTGGATTTTATGAACCCTTCTGGCTTGTTGCTATTGCTAATGTATGCATTGTTGTTCATCTTGTGGGAGCTTACCAGGTACAGTTAGAAAAAAATAGGTTAATTAAGTTAATGATGGCACTGAGGTGGGTCTGCAACATAATGTTTGTAACATTTTGATTTCATTACTTGATCAAGAAGCAAAGGGGGTCTGATAGATTCATAATTATGCTTGTCTGCAGGTATTCTGTCAACCAATATACAATACTGTGGAGAAATGGTGCTGCCAGCGATGGCCTGAAAGTGAATTCATAACAAAAGGATATTCTGTTACAATTCCCTTGTGTGGTGTTCACAATATAAACATCTTCCGGTTAGTTTGGAGAACGGTATATGTAACAGTAACTGCAGTGATTGCCATGATATTCCCATTCTTCAACAGTGTTCTTGGTCTACTCGGAGCTGCTTCATTCTGGCCATTGACAGTTTATTTCCCAATAGAGATGTACATTTCACGGGAAACGATTGGTCACTTTTCTTTCACCTGGTTATGGCTAAAGCTTTTGACCTTGGTCTGTTTGATCATATCACTTCTTGCTGCTGCTGCATCCATTCAAGGCCTCATTAAGGATCTCCATTCCTTCAAACCCTTCAGTTCAGTTTCCTAGTTCTCCATTGTTTCTTTGTTAATGTATTATCGAACACACTCAATTATTAGTTACTGGATGATAGTTATAGAAGACCTAGATATATAAAGGTGTCTTATCTTAATGTTGCTTCTAAGCCAAGTTACTCTAAGCGAATAACTTTATTGTTTGATATAACAACCCCAAGTCCCCAACCACTAGCTAAGTTCAACAACTTGTGCTCAAGTTTCTTTCTTCGCTTTTTATTTTTTAGAAAGATTTAAGTACTTTTCTAAACCTAAATGAATTTAATTCAGAAAGGGAAAATGAATTAAACCAATTCAGTAACTTTTGACAACCGAACAATTGCAACTGCAGTCCACCCTGAAGCATATTTTATAGGCCCAATACACAACATTCAGGCCAAGTATTCTAAGGTGTGAAAAGTTTGTGCTTAAGCAAATGGTTTCGGCAACCCAACAATTGAAGGACAAACCATCTACTCTAGCATGAAAGAACTCGGCACAACTTTACACTAACATAGCGATAGCATAGATTTTTAATTTTTCAAACTAAATTAAAACAGCTTTGAAACGAGTAAGAATCAAAACTCATACAAGCGCAAGTTTTTTCATAGAACAAATACAACACAGGGCACAAGACCATACAAAAACACAGATATCAAAATAGCATTCAGATATTATTGCAGGCACTTGGATCTCTTAGTACTCATCGCCATCATCATCCTCGCCCTCAGCTGACTCAGCACCAACCTCCTCTTAATCCTTCTCAAGGGCAGCAAGATCCTCACGAGCCTCTGAGAACTCTCCTTCCTCCATACCCTCACCCACATACCAGTGGACAAAGGCACGCTTAGCATACATGAGATCAAACTTGTGGTCAATGCGAGAGAACACTTCAGCAACACTAGTGGAGTTGGAGATCATGCAAACTGCCCTCTGCACCTTGGCAAGATCACCTCCAGGAACAACAGTTGGTGGCTGGTAGTTGATACCACACTTGAATCCAGTTGGGCACCAGTCAACAAACTGAATGGTACGCTTGGTCTTGATGGTAGCAACAGCGGCATTGACATCCTTGGGCACAACATCACCACGGTACATGAGGCAGCAAGCCATATACTTGCCATGGCGAGGGTCACACTTGGCCATCATAGACGAGGGCTCAAATGCACTATTGGTGATTTCAGCAACTGAGAGTTGTTCATGGTAGGCCTTCTCGGCAGAGATGACAGGGGCATAAGAGGAAAGCATAAAGTGGATTCTTGGGTAAGGGACCAAGTTGGTCTGGAACTCAGTAACATCCACATTCAAAGCACCATCAAACCTCAGAGAGGCAGTCAAGGAAGAAATCACCTGAAACACCAAAATTAACCACTGTTAGAGAAGCCAAACCCACCAACATGACCATTATTAAAAGCTAGACATGTTACCTGAGAGACAAGACGGTTAAGGTTGGTGTAAGTTGGGCGCTCAATGTCAAGGGAGCGCCTGCAGATATCATAGATGGCCTCATTGTCAAGAAGAACAGCCACATCAGTGTGCTCCAACAGAGAGTGAGTTGAGAGAACACTGTTGTAAGGCTCAACGACGGATGTGGACACCTGAGGAGATGGGTAAACAGTGAAACCCAACTTGGACTTCTTTCCATAGTCAACTGACAAACGCTCCAAAAGAAGGGAACCAAGACCGGAACCAGTTCCTCCACCAACGGCGTTGAACACAAGGAAGCCCTGAAGACCAGTGCAGTTATCAGCCAGCTTCCTGATGCGGTCCAAGCAGAGATCAACAATCTCCTTACCAACTGCAACAAAACAATTCATAACATTAACAATTCCGCATAACGTTAATAAACAAAATAATTTATTGGAAAAAAAGGGTTAAGAAGTAATTACTTGTGTAGTGGCCACGGGCAAAGTTGTTGGCGGCATCTTCCTTGCCGCTGATGAGCTGTTCGGGGTGGAAGAGCTGGCGGTAAGTACCAGTCCTCACTTCATCAATGACAGTGGGCTCAAGATCAACAAAGACGGCACGAGGCACGTGCTTCCCTGCACCAGTTTCACTGAAAAAGGTGTTGAAAGCATCATCACCTCCTCCGACAGTCTTATCACTTGGCATTTGGCCATCAGGCTGTTCAAAAACACAAACTCAACACTTCAGATCCCGAGCATTTTCAAGAAAACTACAGATCTAGGGTTTCAATTAGAGTACATAGCCATCCCTCAATTATACTCTCAATCACATATAACACTTTTCACAGATCTGACCAAAAGTCACCTAATGTTAACGAAATAAAATCAGATCTAACATAAACACACACTTAAATCATAGATCGACTATTATACTGTCAAACGACGCCGATTTGATCAGATCCGATTCCAGGATCAAAGAAAGACCATAGATCTGGATAGAATTAAACGAAATGGAGTATATACGGAGATTTATACGTATAAAAATACGGACCTGGATACCGTGCTCGAGGCAGTATAGTTCCCAGCAGGCATTACCGACCTGGATACCGGCCTGACCAATGTGGATTGAAATGCACTCTCTCATTTTCGCTAATTGAGAAGAAAACGAAACCGTTTGAGAGATTTGAAAGAAGAAGAAACGAAAGTAAATTAAGACGAAGGCGTTTATTAAGACGCCTTCTACTGAAAATGTTTGAAGAGAGGATAGCACCGAAGAGGGATTTGAGAAGGATATTTATAACAGGAGAGAAGAGATACTTGGGTGGATGAATTGGGGTTTAGTTAAGGGACGGCAATTATTGGTGAGCTGGCGCTATATGATTGGGCCTTTGTAACTACTTTTGTAACCGTGGTTAGGTTTTCCATTTTTTTATTTTTTTGAATTTTAAATTTTGCCGCTAGGCTGGGCCTGTCGTGATTACGAGTGGTTGAGGTTGGCCTGTTTGGTAAGACCGTAAGAGGGGTATTGATCCCCCTCATGGGTTTACTGTTATAGATATTCCTGCACTGGAGTTGAAGCAAGGGTGTCATTGTATTGTTTGAAACTTGTAGGTTCTCAGATAAAAAACATAAACTTTGGGGGAGTTTTGTGTATATTTCTCTCTTTTAGTTTATAGTGTTTTTGTATTTTTATGAATTGAGAAATTTCTTATATTATTAATTTAGAGTTATATATACAGTAAAACTTCTCTATAGTCATAATGGTATGGCTAATTAATTTTATTATTATGAAGAGGTTATAACTTAATAGAGGCGTAGTTACAAAAATTTATTATTTCATAATTCATGTTTTTGTAGTATAGTATTATGATTTCAATTAATGTTTTAACAGTATTAAGATTTCAATTTCTGCGCTTCAATTGTCTACTTTTGAAACGGATAAAAGATTCTATCTTGGAACTAACAAAGATAAGTGTCACGGATGGAATTGTAAATGCAATTGCTGCATGTTCAAATTAATGTGAATCCATAGACAATTGTCAATTGATTTAACTTTTAAGCATTATAAAATTAAATTAATGTGAATCCATAGATAATTGTCAATTGATTTAACTTTTAAATATTACAAAATTAGGACCCCGATGTCAATTAATTGTAAGTTACAAATGAAGCAGATAAGGAGAATCAAAGAATCATTGTAGAATTGAGTTATCAAATTCGACAACTTCACTACATTAATCGAATTGATATTAATGTCTTCCTCAATCATCCAAATGAGCAACAAGTCATGTATACTTTAACTGAAAAAGAAATCACTGTTACAATTAAATAAGAAGATAAAGGAAATAATCATGAGGATGATTATAGGGAAATACAAAAAGTTCCGTGCTATTAAACTCTAAACATACTTGAGAAGCTAGAAATATTTTGGTTTCAACAAAAAGATGTTCATGCTAATGAGTAATGTACCCACGAGTTAAAAGATGTGGTAACAACTCTAAAACATAAATCATTCTTCCAAACAACTTTAAATAAATATTTTATTTCATCTTAAACCTTTAATGTAAGGTAACATTTTTTTTTTCAATATACAGATAATTATTACTATGTAGAGACAACTTTTCTTAAGATGGAAATTAAAAAAATTATATCTTATTATAATGTGAAGTTTATTCTTATTTATAACTATCTTAAATTGGAAATATAATTTTTTATGACTATGTAAAGTTTATTCTTATATAAAATATCACGATAGAAAGGTTTTACTGTATATATACACACATACACGATATTAATGTAAACACATAATTCATATAAAAATCACAAATATTAATAAATTTAGGATATATAACATTACGAATTTATTGTAGGTCACTCATATTAGCAACTCAACTAATTCTCCGAGTCCTTGAAACTATTGATCGAGTAAGAGCTCCAGTAGCTACTTTATTAGCAACAAATTACCGACCGAATAAGAACTCCAAAACTCTGAAACTACAGACCAGATAATAACTCTAAGACCCTAAAACTACTAATCGGATAAAAGTTTCAGTGATTACCCTTATTAGCAACCGAAGAGAGACTCGAACTCAAGATCTCTTAAATAATACACCCAAAAATCTCTATCAAACCACTCAATTACGTGAGGGGTAATATATTATAAGACTTTCCATATCAGTTTTTTAATTACGTGAGGGGTAATTTATTATAGGTCTTTCATGATATCAGCTTTTAATTATATGATTTTTTTTTTTTTTTTTGTCATTTCCGATATGAAATTTGTATTAGAACTTATAAACACCACCCCTTATCGTGTCCCTCACGAATTTTATTCAACTCCGACTCCAAGTTGCAGAAAATTAAATCAATAGGGGCAATTGTATTTACCCCTTGAAGCTTCCCTGACTGGTTTGTAATCCCTTAATTTTTGACAATCACCATTTTCACAAGTAAACCAATCTTGTAGCACAGATTTCTACAGTAAAGAACTATCTAAGACAGAAAAGCATCCTGAGTTCCATAGGATGTTTTCTCACATATGACAGAGAAATGAAATAACCATTTTAAGCAGTAATCGAGTATTCTACAGAAAACTTTTACAGTCAAGAGCAATATAAGACAGAAGGAAGTATTTGATTCCCATGGGATGTTCCGGCACAAAATGATAATAAAGGAACAGAAATGACGCACAAGACAAAGCAAAACCAGGAAGGCTACTCGTGAATCGTGATATGCATTTGCTGCTCTTTTCAGGTTAATAAAAACTAGGTAAAAAAATAAAAATACAGCAATTCAGGAACCTTGTCAAAATTCGTAATTAACAATACATATGTTATACCTGATGTGTGAAATTGTGAATACATAGGGCGGATTTCTGTCTTTGTGCATACTGATTATATCTTTTCCTTGCTTTTACTAAACAGTTCTATATCAATATTAAAGAAGATAGCTTGTTCAGAATCTTCACACAGGAAGTCATCCTTGTATTCCTACATTATTTTCAATTACAACAATAAATTTTTTTCAAAGATGGAAAGCTTTCTGAGTGTTCCTCTAGCTAAGGTTGGTATTATTTATGTTTGGGACTATTTTTCAAACAATTAATTATGTAAATGGACGTATCAACTTGCAGGCTGAGCACCAGTCCATGCGCGATTATCGTCATCCACACGATGACTGCGGCTTTCTTGTAAATAGGCTATCCCAGTCCAAACACCACGTATGAGTAATATGCTCACAAAGACCACACTTCCAAGGGTGCAAACCACCTAGATTCAGTATAAAAAGATAAGTACAGAAATGAGCAGCAAACTTTGCAAGGAACTAACTGGCTTCTCAGTTAACTTTAGCATCTCAAGAAGTAATAAACTTCCATTTAAAACAACATAGTCTCTCATATATGAAAAAGCAAGTAGCATTCATCTGCACCACAAACTCAAGATATGCATGTTTATAGATAGGGCTGAGAAAATAATGAAGTGCTCAATTCACACTAAGTGCTTGCCAATTTTGACTGCTAATATTATGCAAACACATGAATCAAGGCCGGTGCTTAATGCCTAAGTAAGCATAATTGACATCCTCTTAACTATGATAGCAAAACAAGTCAAACCGTCAAACTGATTACATTCAAATACAGATGAATATAAGCAGTCAACAAGGACCTCTTATACCTTTTTTCCTTTCCTTTTCCCTAAGCTTTCCACAAAGGGCATACATATTGCTTACTTTATTATCAAACGCTGTGACACCATGATCAATTGCAAAAACAGAGTTACAGCATACCCAGTTAAAATCTCTTGCTTCATACACATATTTCACTTCCTTTTCCAACTAGGGTTCTGCATAGATTGAGAAGTATAGTTGAGACATGAAGTGCAAAAACAAATTCTAGCAACTTGAACAAATGGATAAGTTTTTAAAATAGGTTTTCGTAGAAGACGTGCAACACATGATCAAAAGTTCGACATTTCTTAACTTGGAATGGCATAACACAATCTGATGTAGCGGAAGAGTTGTAGGGCAATTAGATCTTCAACAATTAGGGCTAGAATAGGGTGATTGTGGTTGGAACAATAGAAAATAACTAGGTTTAAAGAAAACCTTTGAATTAAAATTCTAAATTAAAGAAAAGATACAATAAACTGACTATGTTGTCTTATTTATACTAGTTAGGACAAATCCTAATTCTAGACTGAAAATTATTCCCAAATTCTTATTAAATAGGAATCCTAAATAAAAAAGGAAAACTGACAAAATAACTGAAACCCTTTCCTAATTTAACTGAAATCCTAATTTAACTTGGATGCTTCCGCATCATTCTCCCCGGGTTAGAAAAGAACTCGGCTCGAACGAGTAAGCCTTGACATATTCCTCAAATACGGCTGGATCAACTTGTTTCAGCTCTTCTTAAAAAATCCATGAGCTTTCACTTGCTGGTTTACCAAGCCACTTTACCAAGAATCGTCTATATGGGTTGCCTCGTCTAGATCGAATTTTCTTAACATCTAACACTTCTTCAATAACATCAGCCTTTGCAACTGACAGCCGCTAAATTTGAGCTTGGATGGAAGACGGAACACCATCGAATCCATAAAAAGGAAACAAATCCAAAACATTAAAGACTGGACTAATCTCAACTAGTTAGATGCCACCCTATCACTCAAGACAAAGAAGACCGTGCTTTTCACTACCATTACCTCCAGCCTACAAAAATACACACAATAGAAGCAAGAACTCACTCTCAGAATGGTCCTTTTTTTATTTTTGCAAAAGGCACTAGAGGCCACTGCAATATCAGAAATGATAACTTGGCAGTACATGACTCAAAATACCTATTTGATGTGCAAACTCACGACTTAGTCAGCATGAAAACTCAGATGATTTCTAAAGGTATATTATCACAACTAGGACACTTTTTCCTTCAAAAGATTGAAAAAGGAAACAAAGTTTCAAGAGTAGACACAAAAGCCACACTTGACACTTAACAATGAGTAGAATATGAGTCAGCATTAAAAAAAGTCCCTTAACGAAATTATCCTACACAAAGCACAAAATATCCAAATGAATTCACCAAACAAGCCCCAATTATTTTTTTACTGTTGGAATACAATGGTCAAAAATCAGTCTTTTATAAAGCTGCATTGTCACCTTTTCTTCTTTTCACCAGTCACCACATTATATTGAACCCTTCAGTTATAAAATGAAAAGGAAGGTCAGGTCAAACTCTATTCTACTGTTGAAGAAATCTGTCACTTTAAATACAATGAAAAGGTTAGATAAAAGAAAATGGATTTTGTTGGTTGGGGATCAAAACCTCTCATTGGGATTTTTCAATCAATTCGTAAACAATACCAAGTAACAAATCTCTCCGTATGGTGTTACTGACATTACAAGTACATATGTTAATGTGGATAACCTTATCCACCAGGTAAGGAAGCAAAGATTGTTTATGATAAGAAGCTTCATTCTATTTTTGGAAGAAAATCAATTAGCTTAATTAAAAGCAATGATAATTAAGAGGCACATTATACTGAAAACCATGACAAATTAAATGACCAGTTTTTAGAGGATTCAGAAGAGGAGAATATTTTTGCTAGTTGTGAACAACAATAAAGTTTGATTTCAGAGTGAGAAGCTCCTAAGAAGAAAAAACTTTTGGAAACTACAGTTTTCCTTCCATATTTCCAAATAACTTAAGGTTTATCTACTTGAAAAAGTGTTTGGTTCAAAATTTCCTGAAGGATCCTGAAACTTTTGTAAACAAAATCATTGGAAGCTTTGCAAGGATCAAATCAGACTCTAATGACTACCTTCAGAAAAGACATTCATGCCCTTAGGTCAGTTAAGTTTAATGTCTACCCACTGTTACGTGCAACCTTTGGGCTCGCTTTTGAAACTTGGCATCTTTTTTAATCTTTCAGGAAATAAGTGTCCTCTTACTCTCTTAGTAATAATACTCCTTTTCTGAATAACAGAACATTCAGATAGAGGGGAAGGGGGGAAATTATAAACCTTCAGTTATTGCAAAAAACCAATTGAGTACATGACAGTTAACAGAATAAACAGGAGGAAAATCAAGCTTAACAGAAAGAAGGATCCGAATTGGCAAGGTTACAACAATAAAAAATTTGCCATTCTGTAACCCTTTACCCCAAAAAGAAACAAACAAAAACAAAAACCCAAAATTGGGCTCAAAATGGAATAAATAATTGAAATTGCTATACCACTGCTTAATCAACACACTTAAATAAGACAAAACAACAAATTTTCTTCCAAATTTAGTTTGAGTCCATCATTATACAGAATTATACTAACAAAACGAAACATATCGACCCCAAAAAACAATAAAATAGAAAGAAATGTGAAATTGCAATAGAATTGGGGTTATTAAATATCATATTTATTCAGTAATTTGAGCTTGTAATCATCCTATGAACCATCAGTTCATATGTTGACTTGCCCTAGAACTGCCTGACCCCATGTTGTCTCACTATGATTCTACTTCTATGAATAAACCATCTTCAAACTCAATGGTAGGAAGTGTACTATAATCAAGAAGTTCTATTACTTGCAAGTACACATTTCTTTCTATCTTATGTTCACGCCAAATAAACATAGAAATATGAAAAAATTTATACTATTACTAAATACTGATCACATTAGATATCATTTTACAAAGTGCAATAGTGTACTTAAAATACCTTACTTAACCAGAATGACGCCTCACGTATGTGGTTTAAGAAGCACATTGTTCTTGTAATGTTACTATATATTTGTATTGCACAAACACAGCATTTCCGTCTTAGCTAATAATCACGATTTCAATGAATTTAAATTCCCAAGAAAACGATAACAAGAATGACATTATGCGAATGAATTTAATAATCATGTGCACACATGTTAAGAAGTTATAGATCAGCATTACCTCAAGAAATGCCTTCAAAACCCACAAAAACGCAAGAATAAGAACTCCATTAACAGAAAACCCAACCTAAATTTCAATAATAAGAATTCATTACAATATAATCACCGAACAAAACCATCAAAAAATTACTCAAACGAATGTTTCTTACCAGCTTGGTCGAGATCGAGACTGGCAAAACGGAGCGTACTGCCTTTCTAGCTCTTCTAGAAACCTTCTTGAACACGTTCTCAACAAACCTAACTAACAGATCCAAACTCCTATCTTCCTCCTCTTCCTCATCCTCCTCATCATCGTCATCACCATAATCTTCATTAAACTGTTGACTGATCCTACGGCCCCAATTGCGAGGATCATCCACAAGACTCTCACTTCCCTGCAGGAGAAGTTAGTTACGAAGCGTAGAGTAAGAAATGTTAACAAGATAGAACCGGAGAGAAAAGGAACCTCGGGGAAATTAGGGATTCTTCTAGAAGCTTGGAGAGGATTTAGGGTTCGAAATGTGAGGAATTTGGGATAATTACGAAAGGGAGATTTTTGTTGGGGAAGTGGTAAGAGAGAGGGAGATGATAGAGTGACTGCGAATGACATGGCGGTGAGTTTCGATTTCAGGCGATTTTAGGGCGTCAGACATGGATCGCACGTGGTGGTTATTGAAAGAAATTGCGGTGGGTTATGTTAGGTTGAGACGGCCAAAAAGTTTCAGTCATCAGTCATGTGTGGTGGTGGGTGAGGTGGGATGACGGAAAATTCAATAGAGACTTCATAAGTGCCACGTCGCTCATGGACATTTTTTTTTTTTTTTTTTTTAAGCTTTGAAAACCATTGAGTAAATTTATGGGAAAATTGCCGATGTGTTATTTTTTACAGGTTTAGAAAATGTGAAAATGAAAATATATTTAATATGTTTGTATAAAAATAATATTCTAAAAATAATAAAATATGAAATCTATCACATATATAACTAGTAAAACCATCATTTTAAACAATAATGCTACGGACACCGGGATGTTTGCACCGAAATATTGTACCGGCCTACGTATAACACGCCTCTGATTTCTTTAACAATTTTTTTTCTAGTGAACGGACATCCATCAAATTTAAACAGCCGTTCACTCACATGGACGCCCATCCATATTATATGGACAGGGGTCCATATACTAGGGACGGGCGTCCCCATTTAATGGACGCCCGTCCATAAGTAAAATGGAATAAATTTTTTTTATAAAAATTAGGGACGGTTGTTCATCCGTTATGGACGGCCGTCCCTTCATTTTGAACGGGCATCCGCAAATAAGGGACACCCGTCCTTAACCAAAATATAAAAATAAAAAAATTTGGGAACAGTCGTCCATAAATTTTGGATGGCCGTCCCTTATGTTTGGACGGGCATCCATTAAGCGTCCCTTAAGTTTGGACGGGTGTCCATTAGGAATGGACGCCCGTCCCTAATGGACGCCCGTCCATACTTTTTAAAAAAAAAAAAACACCTTCTTCGCTCTTCTTCTTCTTCTTATTCGCCAAGCCAAAAACCATAGCAACAGGAGAATTTGGATTAACAACAGTCTCAAATGAAGCATCCTCCATTAAAGTCATGTACAGAAATTATTTAACATCTCAGTATTCTACAGAAGGTTCATCGGAAGTTCAGCTGTTTCAGAGTTTAGCAAAGCTTAACAAAACAGAGGAGCAGGCAGAGAGTTTACTGTAAGTGAGTTCAATAACAAAGTGAGAATCTTCTGGTCCGTAACCAAGAAAGGCATTTGTATATCTCTCCTCCGGTATGTCCCGTTTCCGCAGCAACTTCATCCCCAAGCACTCAGTATAGAATCTAAAGTCACCAAATACATTAATATCCTTCCAAGATTATTACAATAATATTGTTTCAAAGAGAAACTTATTTATAACATTAACATTGCCGTTGAAGTTAAATAAAAACTGAATACTTTATCCTCTTATCCAAATCTCCAACACGATAAACAACATGGAGCAATCTCCTTTTGTCTTTCTTAACCCATTTGGGGCATTTTCTTGAGAAGCACTTGTGCTAGCCTGTGCCATTCCTAGTGATACCACTCCTACGCCATTGCCATCTCCTTCAAGTGCTTAGAAGCCTTCAAACCAAGTGATTATGATTAAAGGTTATTTTTGTTTTGTTTATGCTGTAATCAGTGGGAGGATTAGGATTGCTGCAAAATGGATTTGAGGTGTTACTGTGGCCGAGCTGGATTATTCAGAGAAGTAGGTCGCCATGAAGAAGGGAGTCAGCTTTTCAGGAAGTTTTGTGATTATATTTATCCCTATCAAAGTACTTGAAGAAATAATAGCATTTGTAGCACCAATGGTGGAGGATTGTCTGGTGGGTAGTTACTTTAATGGAGGATGCTTCATTTGAGACTGTTGTTAATCCAAATTCTCCTGTTGCTGCTTCCCAGATTCTAGCGTAAGGATCAACTGGATATCAATGGAGATCAATGAGCTATGTGTGAGAGATGTTGCTGTGGTGTTTTGGCTTGGCGAAGAAGAAGAAGAAGAACAAGAAGGTTGTGTTTTTTTTTTTTTTTTTTTTTTTTTTTTAAGTAGGCCGCCCATTCAAACGTAAGGGACGACCGTCCAAAATTTATGGACGGCCGTCCCCAAAATTTTTTTTTTTTCATATTTTGGCTAAGGACGAGCATCCCTTATTTGCGGACGGCGTCCATAACGGATGAACGCCGTCCCTAATTTTTATAAAAAAAAATTTATTCCATTTTACTTATGAACGAGCGTCCATTAAATGGGGAACACGTCCATGTGAGTGAACGGCGTTCACTAGAAAAAAATTGTTAAAGAAATTAGAGAGTGTTCACATAGGCAGTACAATATTTCGGTGCAAAAATCCCGGTGTCGTAGCATTATTGTATTTTAAAATCCGGCCAGCCTAGCCAATTGAACTAGACTCACCAACCCAAGACCTCACTGGGTCAGGTTATCAATTTCCTGTTTACCAAAATCCTAGAAATTGGGGCGATGATTAACGACAATTGAAGTCGAGATGTTAGGGCTTTTTAAGAGGAAGGGTCGATGAAAGCAATAGTGGCGACAGGAGGGTGATTTCCGGTAAGGGAATCGACCGAAAGTAAAAAAACTCATTGTGGCAATAGCAGCTTTTGGTAGTGATTGGTGAGGTGAATGACAGTGGGGTGAGTGGGTTTTGAGGATGAAGTATTTTTGTGGTGACAGGGAGGGTTGTCGACATCGGCAGTGATGAGATCTAACCAAAATCGAACCGATGTTGGCCAGATCTTGGGTAGCTTTTTTTGGGAATGGCTCAGGGGATGATTGAGATTGCATTTTGTGTGTCGTTGCCGCCAACCAACCGATCGTCAATTTTATTGGGTGTGTGTTTGCTAAATTTCAATAAATGTATGGACTTAACAATATTTAGGGGTCTATTTGTGATTTTTAAACTTTTAAAACCCAGTTTGACTGACTGGTCAAATCGACTGAACCGGTCAACCCAAGACTCGACAACTTTGTTGGGTTTCATCCTGGGTTGGTTGTTAAAAGATTAAGTAAAACGTTTTCAAATATCATTAGTTTGTTTTGAATAACTTATCTATTTGTAATTTTGTATAAAGATTCTTATTCGAAGCTGATATTTTTATTTATGAAAGAGAATAAGAAGTATAATGAAAAATTTATTCCCTGACTCTTGGATTCTCTAATTCCATACAAAAACACTAACTATACATTTTACCAATGTTTTAATATCAACTTGGAGCTAAACCGGCAAAGTGTTCGGGTCTCGGGTTGACGGTTTAACCAGTTTGACCAATGGGTCAAACCAGTGATGTGTCACATAAAAAAAATTCAAAATTTTTATATCAGCACATGTTAGCATGGTGATTGTTTTCGCCGCACTAGCACGCGTCGATGCTAGCCTTTTTTTCCCCCTTTTTCAGTTGTTTTCTCACCCAAAATCAACCTGTCACCCACACTGGAATCCCCACTGTTCCTCTCAAAATATACCCTTCATCCCCTGCCCTCCTATCACTCGCTGTCGTCGACCATAGCAATAGCTCAGTCGACTTTTATTTGTTGACTTTGGTGGTTTCGAGCGACGAAAACTCCAACCACCACCACCTTAAACTCACTGGCTACTCCCCTACAAAACCCCAAAGTCCCAAGCCATTGCCACCACCAATCGACGTAATTAGAAGTTAGGGTTTTGCTGTTTCTTGGCCAAATTAATGATTCGACGACTAAAACTTAATCGGACACCACCTTCCGACTCACCATGATCCACCCTTCAAAACCCCTTAACCCGATTCATGTTTGCTTGTCAAACATCAGCCAAAAGTCGTCGTGATCTGAATTTTGATTCACTGGTTTTCCCCCAAAATGATTGGACCGACGGTTTGCTATAAAACCTTAGTCCAATCGCGGGTCATACTCAGTGAACTCACACCCCGATTTAAGGCTGGCCCAGCCTGACTCAGTGGCCGTTCTTGGTCAAACTGATTAAATCAACAAGTCAGATCAGGTTTTAAAACATTGCATTTAACATAGAATGTCTAAGACAAAATCCCTATGATATTTCCCGACTGAACCACTGTTTTAAATAAGAGAAAATTACTCTAAACCCTCTAAGGTATAGTCTAAATCTAATAAACCCCCTCTAGTAGCTCTAGACCCCCTACTATTTGTGAAAACTTTAGTAGTGTTTCATTGTTTTAACTGAAAAGAGACGTGAAAATAAATTTATTCAAAATCTTATTAATTGATGAAGATAAAAAATAAAAACAATTAGAAAACAGAAAAAATATATAATAAAAAAATAAATGGTTACTCCCATGGCCCCAAGTCACCGGAATTCTGCTCGTTTTAAACTGTACCACTTCTTTTTTTAATTAAACACTCAAATCAGCTTTTAAAATAAAAAAAATAACAAAAACTATTTTTGGAATCCTCTTATAAAAATAGATTATTTCACAATCAACTTATAACATAATCACTTTTTGAAATTAGTTTACCAAACACATTTTAGAGTGTAGATTATGAAATAAGTAATTAAGGGAGAAGTTACAAGCAGTCTAAATTCTAACAAAAGACGGATTCCAGAAATCTCCAATGCCTTGAAATTGGAGCTCCTCGCCAAACCCTGCAATTTTTTAAAATAGAAAACAATAATCTTTATCTGCTGATGAAGGGGATCAAACTCCAAAATTTGTTACTAGTTAACTAGCATAAATAAAGTGCTGGAATGTCAATTACTATCGAAACATGATCGGAGGTCTGGATCCCTACATTTATTACATTAAGAAATTTACAAACCAAACTAATTAATCTTGAATCCGGATGAAGCTACTAACACAATTCCTCTGGATTAAGGAAGAACGAAGGCATTCTTGGCTAAGAGCGCCTCAATAGATTCCTGCTGAATCCAGATCGATGAATGGACACCTTCCAAGTAGAAGCATAAAATTTTTTCCAACACCCCATCAATGGTGGTACAACTATTGGTTGAAAAATCCTAAAATCTTTTATAAACTTTCGTTTCCACAAATCATCATCAGAAGTCAAATTCCTCAGTTCTGAACAAACACAGGCCAACCTTGCAATATCAACTCCATCAAGTAACTCCACAATCTTGAATTTAATTTCGACAGGTAAACGCATGAAGCAAGGTGGAAGAACCAAACCGGCCCTCTCATGGAGATCAATTAAGAGAGGATACACAAGGGCATCATTCACAAGTTTATGAAACTCAAAAATTTCATTTTCAGGATATTGATCAGAAGAAGAACCATGGATTTTAATCCTTGCCTCGATCATATCACAGTTCACAAAAGCCAAATCTAAAGGGATAACAAATCGGTTTAGATTTAGAATTAGATGATGCTCCACAGATTCTTTGTCAGATAAAGAACCATGTATATTAACACAGTCCTCTGTGTTTTGAAACCTCAAAACAACTCTCTCTACTGCAATAAAACCAAGATCCAAAAGTTCAGGGACAGTGTAACATAAATACCTGGTGGAAGAATACTTATTATCCCAATTATTCGGAAGTCGAAACCCATCGATCTTGTTTCCTGAATCAGGATCAAAACAAACAAATCCAGACTGTAACATTATGGCATGAATGCCTACAGTCAAAAGTTTGAAATCATCTGCTAGATTGCCCACTTCTTCCTTGTAAACCTTTTTCATAAAAGACATGGTGGAAGACATAGCGGGAGGTAACTTGGGTGGTGAACTAACAAGTACAAAATCATCAACTTCCGAGGTTGATGATGAGGCTTCATCATCTGATGACAAAGCTTCACAGTCGTCGGTATCAGAAGAAAAAAGGTCTTGCTGTTGTATTGGGTCAGAGTCATACATTTTGGCTTCGATGTTTGAGAAAATCTTCTTCAGGGTACAAGCGTTTTCGGATTATCAGGTCTTTTTGTTTTTTTGCAGAATCCGAGCTTTCGTTATGATCTAGAACTCTGATTAGTCCAAGAAAACACTGTTACTAGAATGAATAAAAAAGAACAAGTGGGATAAAATTTGGAAAAGAAGGAAAGACCATTATTTTGTCTTTGACAAAATGAACAAGAAGGGTTGAACTTAAAGGCTAAAGCAAACCTTAGAAGAGGAGTAAGTCCATGGAATGGAAGAATATTCAATTAAAAAGTGTGACCCACCTTGATTGAAAATTTCCTGCCAGTTACCCTGACAGTGACCTTGAATTTGTGCAGGCATATTATTCCTAATTTCCCAGTAAAAGCATGGCCCAACCCAAATGATGCGTGCAGTTAAAAAGGGATATCTACGCTGTTGATTTGTTTACAGTTGATGGTTATAATATACTAAATAAATAACATCAACTGCTTGTTTCCCCTCCATTTTACTCATATAGTTTATCTCAAAATAAAGTTAATATGTTTATAATCTGCATGGTCATATATTGCAGTAGAATTCATAATGCAAAGTTACAACGTTTACAGGGAATAAATGTCATTTAAAAGTAATCATATACAAAACATAATCAGCAAATTTTAGCTGCAATGATGATGTAAAAATGTAAAATCTTCCCTTATTTGAACATAAGGTTGATTTCTCTGTATAATTTTGCAGCCCATTTTTCACAAGTTAAGATGCGTGGCTAGTAAGATGGGATATGTTTGTTCACTGACTAGAACAGAAAGAATTCCAAAACACTGGTTGTGAAGCAAATAATGCATCCACATCACTTCATCCCACCTTAGTTGCAAGAAACAATTTATCCGAAAACTTGGAAAGAAAAGGTGCCACTGTTGAAGAATATTGAGTAGGCATTTCTCAAACACTGATCACAAAATTTCCTCCCTCTTGCTCTTAAATTTCGACATACCTAATATCAATAGCAGATGACATCAAACATACTACTGACACAGGATTTTGTGACAGAAAGGTTAGTGCTTCCCAGTGAAAACATAACTCAATACCATGATGTATTCAGCAGGATCAACCGGAAGTTACAATTTGAGAACCTCGGTTATTTATTTGTTAATTTAACTATTATCATATATGGTTTTTATCAATGTGTAAAGCCACTGGGAGGTGAAATCTTACACATCATAGGGAACTAACAAGCTCAACATCCACTTTGATTTACTATGTACCAAGAGTCCTAAGAAACTAAGCTTTTACCAAGCCAGGTAAATAGATTAGGATCACAGCAAAAGCAAAAATCTGTGGCATTAAATAATACCTACAACTTGTTGCCCCCTCATTTAGCAAATCTGCAAGTACTCAATCACACACTTCCTCACCTAGTAAATATCATAAGAAATGTAATGGTATAAAATTGCAGCACAATATACAGTTAAGTATCAAGTTTGGACACAATCTCAAAATTATTAGAGAACTAATGCCACAGGCAGATATGGATACTATCTAGGGACAAAAGGTCTAAAAACCAACATTATGTGAAAAGAAAAAATCTGATTTTTTTGCCACAAATATGCTGTAAAAATGTTAGTCAGAGGATTACTAAACAAGAGAAGACAGAAAACAGGGTAAGCTCGTAAAGCTCTGGCAGAAGTTATAATTCTGTAATATAAACACTAGCCCTAAGCATGGCAGTCTGGTATAACAAGAGAAAGGTCATCTTGGAATCAAAGAACAAGAGAGGTATTCTCCTTACGAATCCTTGCTTGATTTTATGAATTTCATTTTTGTTTGTGAATTTTCATGTTTAGCATGCAGCAAACATGAAAATTCACTGATATTCCAGTTACTTCAAGATCATGGCCCTTCCCCCATTTAGTTAATTTGAAGAGAGACACTCTAGTGAGCAATACATCCAACCACATTCCCACAAAAGAAAAGACCGAAGGAACGGTTAATCAACACTCCTTAAGTGAGCTTCACAAACAAAAATGAAATTCAATTGTCTCGAACTTTATTTATTTATTTATTTATTTTTGCTGTGTATCTTTCTCTTTTTCTTTCTCGGGGTAGGGGTAGGGGTAGGGGTAGTGGATTGGAGTGGACTAGCAATGGACATGGAAATTTTATTAGAAACTTTATCAACATACAAGTGATGTAAATAAAAAGCCTACCAACATGTGCTAACACTATGAATTATCAAAACCCCAGTAGACTTGGATTAAAAGAACATTATAAAACCAAAAGTATGACCATAAATCATCCAATCTAACTGACATGCCGTGACTCTTATTTATCCAACACACACTTCCCCATCTATTTAGCCTAAAAAAACCCAACAGCTCCAGAAGAAGGGTAACATGCAGATATTGTGAAGTGTGTCAAAATTCAATCTGTCATTAGCTTTAACATGGAAGTGTCCACACAGATTCACTTCTGAAATTGTAACATCCTGAACTAAAATGCAATATGTTAGCAATGCAACAAAGAACAATTACCATTTATACAACTGTAAACTCAAATTTGCACCAGATTCTACCAAAACCGAGGTAACAACTCTCTGTCAGAAAAGTCTCAGTAGCAACCAACAGTTTATCCATTAAGTAAGCATAAAAAGGCTACTGGCATTTAGCCTCTTTTACACTCCGACCATCTTAACTGTACTAGCAAACCTAGCAAGAATTTTACTAAAATAAATCCAATATATAACATCTGTTTAAGACACCTCCAACATAATTAAATTTGGGCATTCAGTGCAAACCAAAAGATACCTCAAGTATCTCCCAAATTACAATTTGGAGAAAAACTCCGCCTCCCAGCAAAACGAAAAAAAGGCGGACTCCGCCTCCCAGCAAAAGGTAAAAAAGGCGGGTGGCTGGGGACACTGGGCTGTCCAAAAGGAAAGGGTATGCCAGAAGGCAAGCGCTCATGGTCACCACCTATCATTGGAGGAATTCCAAGTGGATAAGGATCTCTTATAAACGGGATGTGAAAAGGCCTTGCCACGGAAGGATACCATGGCGGAATCACCCTCTGTTTCTTCTTGTTAGAATCCCAATAGCAAGCAAACCTACCTTTCCAGCTGCATATTCCAGGTGCATATGGTTGATCTCCAAACTCCTCTACAAACTTTTTCTCCCATAAATCGTTATTCGATGCCAAGTACCGAATTTCCGAACATACACATCCCATCTTCGCAATATCAACACCAGGCAGACACTCCAAAATCTTAATCTTCAGTTCCGTTGGGAGACGCATCAAACATGCTGGAAGACTTAGCCCAGTCTTTTCGCAAAGGTCTATCAATAATGGCAAAGCAAGTCCATCCTTCACCATCTTCCAAAATTCAAAAACTTCCATTTCAGGGCACGAATTCTTAGATTCATCTTTACCATCCAACTTACCATTCTGAGTCCACACTAAATCGATAATAGGTGCAAACTTAGATTCATTCAAGCACACCCTATGCAACCCAGAATCACCCCTAACTAAACAACCATAAACATTAACAAAATGTCCTAAGCTTTGAAACTTCAAAACAATAGATTCAATCACATTATTAGCATTGTTATTCAAAATTTCTGGAAGAGTATACCAAAGAGACATTGTAACTGCTGTTGAAGGCCACTCACTGGGTAATCGCAACCGGTCAATTTTCTTACCAGACGCCAAATCAAGCCCAACAAAGCCAGACTCTAACAAAATCGCATGAACCGCAATGACAACGAGCTTGTGAGCACTTGCACCATCACCTGGTTCTTCTCTCAGCACTCTCCTTAAAAAACATGGCTCGGAAGTTCTCTTGCCATCCACATCAATATCCATGGGAAATTCTTGCGATTGTGGGGCCCCTTCAACATTATGGGTTTCATCAACAGATATATCTTGATTTTCTAGAGAAAAATCATGATCTGTCGACATGGTTTCTTCTGAATTTAAACCGGTTCCCTTAATTTCTATTGATTCTACAACTGGGTTTTCTTGTGTGTCCAATCGGGCAGGTGGGTTTTCGTTTTCATTATCTTGAGCAATAGCATGCTCTTTGGGTTTGGATTCCTGTTGATATGGAACTAGGGTTTGAGGTAGTTCTGGAGTGGCAGTCTCTTGTAGAGAAACAAAAGCCGAGGGGTTAAGAGAGTAATAGATAAGGTCCCCGGACGTGAGACCGAGGGATTCGACAGACGCCTCAGGCGATGGAGCAATGAGCTCGTCCTTTCTGTTGAGAGAGAGATGAAGAGAAGAAGGAAATGAAGAGATGGATTGTGAGAGAATTTGTTTGAGTTGTTGGAGAGTGCAATCGGAGGGGATTTCAAGTCTCCGGGTTTCTCTGGATTCAAGAGATCTAATTCTGAGTTTCATGATGATGGTGATTGAGGGTGAATGAAGAAAGAAAAATATTGAAGAATGAAGAATGAAGCAACTTGTAAAACAGAAAGTAAGTTTGCTTGGCTTCTAAGATACAGAGAAGCAGCGGTACTGTTTTGTTACACACTAGATAGACACTACTTCCCCTCGGATTTAGCCACGTTTCAGTTATTTCTAGGCAGATATTAAAAAGTATTAGATATCCTAATAAGATTTTTTAATCATTTATAAGGATTTTTAAGAGTGGTTTTTAATAATTTTGAGGGATATAATTCTTTTCAATAAAAATGCATTTTGAAATAAACCATATAGGTATACTAATATCAAATGATTTTGACTAGAAAATGACAAAATTGCCCAAACAAATCTAGAAAATTCTAGATAAACACTAGAACATTAAAAAAAAATTGAAAAAAAATAAAATAAAATATCTTGCACTTGGCAATGTTTCTTTCAGTATTGCAGTAAAAAACCAGCAATGTTACTAGACTAGCTAAGAAAGAATAATGCTGAACAATAGCAACATTTTGCCAAGTGCAGGCACTACCAATGACAATAAAATCTTGAACAAGGCTACGGAAATAAGTTAATATCGCTTAGACGTAACTTTGAACAATGCTTTTTCTCTTAAGCTCCTTGTTGCAAACATACTCAATTGGTAACACCAGTCCAAATTTGAAGTGCATAAATATAATTACAAGTAGACAGCAAAGCTCCCATTAAAATTGACATATAACCAGTACATATTGAAAAATGATAAAAAATTGTTATCACTCAATGGAGATTGAACAGCAAATATAAAAAAGGGACTTATCCCAGATGTCTGTTTTTGTAGTTACACAAATCTGGCTGTTCCACAATTTTTTCACCCAAACTGGGTGGTAACCAGAAACTAAGATCCTGATCTCCTGCCCCTTTTTTTTTTTTTTTTTCTAAGAGAAAAGTTATGGGATTGATAGGAAATGTTTCATTAACCAACTAATATGAGTAAACAAAATATGTATACAGTCGATGCTATAAGTAACTATACATACATTTACAAATCGCCCCGGAAAAACGGATCACTGAGAAATGAACTGTTGAATGTCCCTCCTCCGTTGGGGAAAAGAGTCAGGAAACAGATAAGGCCAAGGACAAAGCCCCAAGCATACCTGTTGTCTCCCAATGGGGTGATCTCATCCTTTGCGGGTATTTCTTCCCCACCACGGAAGAAGGTTGCAAATAATCCCCATGCCAAACAAAGTACACTTCCACTCAGACCACCGATGCCAAGCAACAGTGATGTGGCAAATGATAACAAAGTAGCAGTGCTTCTACCGAACATTGCTTGGGCAATGCGACCTCCTTCAAGTCTCCCACATGGCAATAAGTTCAATGAAGTGACAACCATTCCTGCAGAAGGAAGAAGTCAGGGTCACGGTACAGATGAGTGTTGCTGGGTTTGATTATGTGGAATGCCAAAAATTGCACAAAACGGCTGCTCAAACTTATTCAGCAGAGAAAATGGCAGTCCAAACAATGAGGCCAAGAAGATCAGCAAATACATATTCATATGTAAACAGAATGTAAAGTCAATAGCTTAGAATAAAGAGGCCATTAAACTCACCTAAAAGTCCAGCAAAAGCAAGAGGATCACAAGGAACTCCGACACCTTCCACTGCATAAGGCAATACATTCCCAAGGTCATCCGTATAAGGTCCAATAACATATTGGATGAATGAAAGCAAGGGATTGTTATAGAAAAACTGAGGTCTTATATACCTGCAAAGAAATAACAGAATAAACTAATTGTAAGCATACAATGTATATAGAATTCATTTATGTCCAAAATTTGGAAAATGTTGAATTAGTCAAATGGCACAACAAACTTTATACGCATTGATGAAATTTCTAGCTTAAGTTGGCATGTATCAAATAGGGTACATGTGACTTCTTAAAATATTATTAGAGTAACATCATATATTTAATAAACATGATTCTATCTACACTGCACGCTCTGATAGATTAACATGCCTCAAACTCTAAGATTTAACCAAGATTGACCCATACTTGCACTAACAAAAATCAGAATAGGCAAAGTTGCTGGAGAGCTGATCCACTTTTGATTAACACTTGCTTGCAAATGCGTAAATTCCAGTAACTCCAAACTGTTTTTTATAGTGATTGATATTATCTAGGAATTTTAATACTAACAGAAACTAGAGCTGAACAAATTTGATTCCAACAAACAAATTCTGCATTCCTCATTCTCGGCTTTTCAGAACAGAAAAATTTTACTTGAAGGCAGCCATAGAAAACTTACAATGCATTATCACCACCATTGAAGCCACCATCAGACACAAAAGCAGCAATTGCAAGTACCAGTGATGTCAAATATGCACTAGCTGTACGAGCCACAGGAATGTCAAAAAGAGCCTTCTTGTTTGGAAGCAATGACTCATAATTGTTCATCACCCCCAAGCACCCTGTCCAATTGGATGGTACAAGAAAAGACGGGCTTAATTTAACACCATAATGAACTGCTGTGACCCTTGTGGCTATCTGCAAAACACAAAATATATAGCCTTCAGTATATTTTACTTGAAGGCGGCAGTTTTTGCAAGAAAGTTTCTGTAATATTGGACATAAATGTTGCCACAATCTACAAAGGAATCACACTTCTATGCAATTTTCAAACGGACAAACAACAGGACCTAATGGCCAAACCATGCAGTTTTAGTAATAATTATCCAAAAAATAAACAGTAGCCATGTATTAGCAAAAAAGAAAATTGCAGTTAAAGTCACTTGATTCAAGAATGAAAGCAGATGCTATTTTTAAAATGTCCAGATAACTCTGAATCCAGATGATAGAATACCGATAAATGAAGGATGAGTTTGGTAGCAACCACAAGAGAACATACCTCAGATACTCCCAAAATGGAAATGAAGCCACCAAAGAGAGGCACAACGTTAGCTAGGTAGTCATCAAATGTAGCATCAGGTTTGAGGAAGAAGCCACTCATTAAAGCTATAGTCCCAAAAGTTGCAACAGACAGAACAATCGCGCTAACATAACCCCAAGGAGTGCTCAGCTTAGTTGACTCAAACTGGAGATCCATTTCTGCTTTTGGTTGCACCACACAAGCCTTGAACAACAAAACACTGTGAATCGTAGGGTCATAAAGAACTAAAACATGTTCTTTCAGAAAGAAAAAAAAAAAATTAATTTAGAATGTAGAGAAGAAAACATAGCAAGGGAATCATATATAATTTATATATGCACAACAATGATTAGACATTTAATTAGTAAGCAGGTTATTTCAGCACAAAGTCAAGTAAAATCACTCCTTCAACAAGCAAAAATTAATAGCCTGAGTATTGGGTGGATGATCTAATTACTTTGATAATAAACTGCAAGAACCTTTACTATATGGCATTCTAAAATCTAACTACACAACATATCATTTAGCAAAACTAAAGCATCAAGCCATAATCAAGGACCTGCTTTGTGATGTCATTTGTCTTTTCCTCCATAAACCATACAACAATCTCCCTTCCTGCTGCTTCAGACAATTTTTTCTCCAGTTTGGGAATGACCTCTTCAATAGGTTTCCTCAAATTTCCAATAAAAATACCTCCATCTCCAAACCTTCTAACGTCCGTAGCAAAAAATGTATCAAATCCGAAACAGCTCTTCAACTGCCATATCAAAATCGTACAAATGATTATATCTTAGTCTTTTGATGCAAACTTGGAGTTTATAAAGGACTGAAAATGTCATAATCCAGTTTCTTTTTGACATAATCAGACAGAATCAAAATATGCTTTAGCAATAAATAAATAAATCACCTTGTTGAGGTCAAGAGCCTTAAAAGTCTCCTCAGCCTTCTCCAGCCTCTCTTTCTCTTTACTCAAATTTTCTCTAACAAATCTATTGAACAATCCCACAAGTGGGTTGCCACCATTCTCCCTATCAAGTTCTTTTAGCTTCCTATCAGCCCTTTTCTTCTCCAGCTTTATGGCTGCTTCAATGGAAGGGTTCCCCATGACCTTCTTGAAATCCTCACCGTTTTCCAGTCCATTTCTGCTGCTCCGCAAGTGTCTTCACTTTCTTTACTAGCCTCCATTCCTTCCCCCACCCCCCCTCCCCGGCCCCCAAACCGCCCCCCACCCCAACAACCCCCCCAAAAAACCCACCCCCCCACTAACCCACCAAAAAAAAAAAACACCACCCACACACACCCCCCCCCCCCACCAAAAAAAAAAAAAGAAAAAAAAAAATTGTTTCCACTGCTTTTCATCTGCCACTGCAACAGAGAAAAGTGGAAGTTTGTTCACTTTCTTGCTCTTCTTTAAGCATACTTAACAAGTTTCCTTCCACTCTTTTGGCCAAATGGGTGTTTGGTGAAAGATAAACACGTTGCCTTGAAAATGAATTTTTTCTTGGTTGTGTTTTTGAGAGAGCATGAAAGATACAATGGTGCACGTGAAAAAATGAGAGGGTGGCCATTAAGCAGTTTACCAATGACGTGAGCTGTGTTAGAGTTGAGAGACATGATGACGACGGAGATTTGAAAGGGGAAGGACTTGTCTAAAGTTGGAGAAGTGTTACAGATGGATGGATTGTTGAAGTGATGACAAAGTTTATAAACCCACATGAATCTAAATCATGACACAGATGGAATTGTGTGGGTGAAAAATGAGAAGATTTCCAATTAGGATTTGGTTTTGGTCTTGATTTTATTTGGATATTGTAGGTCTTATAGAATATAGTTGATGATGTTGAAAAAATTACAGTTTAAGATTCAATTTTTCTACTCAATTAAATTATTGAAAGACATTAACAATTTTTCTACTCATTAAATTATTGAAAGACATTAACGTATGCGTTTGGTTTAATATTTTTATCCCTATTCTGGATCCTATTTTCCAAATAGCGTTGGTACATATTTCTAAAAATATTACCCTATTTTTTAATTACTATTACCCCATAAGGTTATTAATTTCACTAAATACCCCCTGAAAAAAAAGTTTAAAAATTAACAAAAACACCCCCATCAACCCAACTTGTCAGATTCCGGCAACCACCGTCGGTGATAGCCGGAATCTGTACAACGGCCTAACTTCCGACCAGAAATGGCCGGAAGTTCACCGCTGTGGCCTTTTCCGGCCAGATCCACCACGGATCTGGCCGGAAAAGGCCAGAGCTGACGGCCAAATAAATGGCCGTCGTTTTCGGTCAAAGATGGCCCTCGTTTGGCCTTTTCCGGCCGTCGACGGCCATAACAGACCGTAGATCTGGCCTTTTCCGGCCAGATCCATGGTGGATCTGGCCGGAAAAGGCCATAACAACGTGTTACGGCACAGATCCGACAAGTCTGTGCCGTAACGAAATTTTCCGACCAGATTCCGGCGGTGGTGGCCGGAATCTGACACTGCAGGTGGTGGGGGTGTTTTTGTTATTTTTTAGGGTCTTTAGTTAAATTAGTAAACCTAANTGAAAATGAATGTTTCTTGGTTTGGTTCTTGGTTGTGTTTTTGAGAGAGCATGAAAGATGAGACAATGGTGCATGTGAAAAAATGAAGAGGGTGGCCATTGAAGCAGTTTACCAATGACGTGAGCTGTGTTAGAGTTAGAGAGGACATGATGACGACGGAGATTTGAAAGGGGAGGGACTTGTCTAGAAAGTTGGAGAAGTGTTACAGATGGATGGATTGTTGGCAGTGATGACAAAGTTTATAAGACCCACATGAAATCTAAATCATGACACAGATGGAATTTTGTGTGGTTGAAAAATGAGAAGATTTCCAATTAGGATTTGGTTTTGGTCTTTGATTTTATTTGGGATATTGTAGGGTCTTATAGGATATAGTTGATGATGTTGAAAAAATTACAGTTTAAGATTCAATTTTTCTACTCAATTAAATTATTGAAAGACATTAACAATTTTTCTACTCAATTAAATTATTGAAAGACATTAACAATTTTTCTAACTTAATCACTCACATAACTTAGTCATCTGAGGTGAAGTTTATATGTTAATTACAAGATTAAAATAATGAAGTTTTGATAAGGCATATTTGAACAAACCTCTTCCGAGTCTGACCAAGAGTTCCTTTATGTTGTTTTGGACACTTTGGAATAAGAGTTCATGACTTCCTGCTTTTGCTGTTGCGGCTAAATTCTGTTTATATAAGCTTATAAGCGGGTCAAACTGGTTTATAAACTCTAAAATTAAGCTGATTTGTTTGTTTATAACTTTTTTGAGCTCATAAGTTGAATTTTTTTTTTTTTTTTTTTTTGCTTATAAGATAGTTTGATCAAGTATATTACCACATTATCTTTATTTAATTTTAAAATTTTATAGTATACTCTTGTTTAATATAGTACCCTTTTTAACTATTTTATAATAAAATGTACTTATAAGCTATATTTTACCAAATACGTCAACTATTTATCAGTCACTTATAAGTACTTTAACCAAACACGTAATTGCTTAAAATTTTAAATGCTTATAAGCTAAAATATTAGCTTATAAGCACTTGTTGCTTATTTTCATAAGCTCAGACAAACACCCCCTTAGTTGGGTCATTTATGAGTCTTGTATTGTGAATTTGTGATCCAGTTGTTGTAGCTAGAGAGGTATCATTGCACAAGCAGTAGTCATTGTTGTAAAGGCATTTCCTACTTTTTTTTTTCTTTTTTTCTTTCTATGATAGGAGGTGTCTTTACGTACCCAAAAGTTTTAGTCGACGACTCAATCACCTAATAGTGGTTAAAATTTCTTTGATTATGTCTAAACAATAACATAAGTTATGACTTTGGGATAATTATGGTATAGTATTATCTAATAATACCAAAATTATTATATTATAAATCACACATGATCTTCCTGTCAAATTTGATTTGGAATGATATAAACGTATAGTTTTAGAGTATATAAATAAACCTAAAACATACAATGATTCAAAAATGTTTTTGTAGGTCAACACTTGAGAATGGGTAATTCAAGCTATCTCTGGATGACTAAGTGGTTTAATAGAGACGTTTGAGTGTATTACTTAAGAGATTCTGATTTTGAGTTTGAATCATTTTTCAGTTGCTAATAGAGGTAGCCATTAAAGCTTTTATAGGTGGATAGTTCTAGAATCATGAAAGTTTTAGAGTATATAAATATAGATTCTTCAGTTGTTTTGGAATGATATAAACATAAAGTTTTAGATTCTTCAGTTGATTTGGAATGATATAAACATATAGTTTTAGAGTACATAAATAAACCTAAAACATACAATGATTCAAAAATGTTTTTGTAGGTCAACACTTGAGAATGGGTAATTCAAGCAATCTCTGGATGACAAAGTGGTTTAATAGAAACTTTTGAGTGTATTACTTAAGAAATTCTAATTTTAAGTTTGAATAATTCTTTAGTTGCTAATAGAGGTAACCACTAAAGCTCTTATAGGTGGATAGTTCTAGAATCATGAAAGATTAGTTGAAGGATATATAAACTAGCATAGACACCCTGTTCATAAAAAAGAAAAAAAAAAACAATGAGTAATTCATGAAATTAATGGGATTAATATTCATGATAATTTTTGTTTATGTTATTGTTGAATGATCAGAAAATGTATTTACACCAAGAAGAGTGGCATGATTTGTGCATGACTACAACTACAATACGTCATACTTGAAAGATTAAAAATTGAATAATTGAGAATTTGAGATAAAATTTACACATAATTAATGCCTTAAAAATATATTATTTCCTAACTAAACAAGGCAAAAAAGCTTTCTAAAATAGTTGAGACTTTTCACAAAAGCCAAAAGCTATTCCTCATATTTTAGCGAGGGTATCTATGAGGACAAGTAGCAATTAATAGTGGTGCAGAATAGGAGATAGATCAAGATCAGTCTGATTAATTCTGGTAATTTTATCGTGTTAAACAGTGGATTTTATCACTTATTTTTTTAATTTATAGCTTCTTCAAATCCAGGCGAACTGAAAATTTACTTGTAGCACTGTAATTAAAATATGTACAGTTTTGAAAACTTCCATAATAAAGTGTATCTTCTTTTACAAATTATTATTCCTAAAAAATAGGATTGATGGTACTCTACGTCAGCAAGTACCAATCAGAGTTCAAGAAGATTTTATGCCGTCTAGGAGCTGTTATGTTACTTCATGATAGAAAGAATATAGTTGTCATCAACTTGGCAGATTCAGGTTTTGTCTATGAGTGATTGAGGGTCGTACACTTGTCCAAGCCCTACGTAATTTAAGGATATTTCCTAAGTTATCAGTCAATAGGAGGCAAAAAAAGACTTGTACGACACCTACCCACTTGCAGATTCGTGATCATTACCTTGAATTTCTCTACTATAAATAGAGGAATTCCACTTGCGGATTTTCGGGATTCTGATACTGAACCCGCTCTCTAATTGTAATCTTTATTTTCAGAGCAAAGATAACCTACGAGAAAGAGACTGACCTGATATTCTCTCTGAATACTCAGTTGTTGTACCTCTGCTCGCTGTTCGCTATATGCAACCTCTTGTAATCTCTCATATGTAAAAGAAATAGTGGATGTAGGATTCGCTTTAGACATCCGAACCACTTTAAAAATCATATCTCTCATTTATTATTCAGTCTTTGTATCTGATCATAATCATTCACGTGTAATTTCTAAGAGCAGCTCAGTACTTTGCACGTGCGAGTTGTTGGTGTCAAAATCAAGCAATAACAGTTTGGCGTTAGAAGGAGGGCTGATTTCATATTCGTTCTTCATTCATAACCTTTGATCAATCAGTTCTACTTGTGAACAAATGGCTCGTGGTCTTGAAACCGAGTGAACTAGCACCAACAACGAGGAAATCCCCCGGGTATAGGATGTTACTTCCCCTAAAGTACCTCCAACTCCCCAAGGTGTCACGGCGAACATTCCCTAGAACTTTCAGCTCGATCCAGTTGTGATGAGTTACCTGGAGAGGTTTTATAATACTCTCCAAACGGTTAGCCGAAGGCTAAATCGTTTGGATCAGGTCATGCCACCTAACTCTGATAAGGCGGTACCATCTCAAAAAACATCTGTAGGTCACGCTAAAGTGTGGAAACAAGTGAAAGCTCATACCACTCACACTAAACGGCATAAAAAATAAGGGAAAGCAAGTGTCTGTCGATAGACCAAAAGGTTCAAAAGGGCTAATGAATACCATTCGTGAAACAGGTTGAATACCTGTAGCTTTGCGACTTGGCGGTATGTCACATCATGAGCCGTCTCACACCACATCGCATGGGCACCCTCATAAGAATGTACGGCATGAAGATTCCCAATATCGCCAGAATGATGGTTTCGACCATCACCGTGAGGGAAATACCCACCGAACGCGGGTCAGTTTTGACCACCGCGAAGGTTGGGATAACTCCCCCAGCCATTCAGTGCCTTTACATGTCTCCAGCCAGCATGTGTTAAGGTATGCTGGAGGTCCCGACCAAGCCGAGGAAGAGTCCAATTTGTGGTCTTTCCTCAATCGCAATCATAGGGAGCGACCCCATATTGAGAAAAGTGATCCTCAGGTGGCTCCGCTTCCTCAGATTGAGGAGTTACAACGAGCCCCGGATCAGCTTAGAGCTCATTAGAATGAGCGAGGGCAAGTCGTTGAGGCATCTCTCTTTTCTTCAACAATCTTGACTGCTACTCTCTCGTTGAGATTTAGAATGTCCGACATGCAAGCATTCGATAGGAATTCTGGTAATTCTGATCCGTAAGATCATCTCTATGAGTTTAATGACCTCATGGAGCTTCACCAAATCTCCAACTTGGCGAAATGTCGCTACTTAGTAGTGACTCTGACTGCCCATGCTAAGTGCTAGTTTAGATCACTTCTGCCAATATCTATCAACTCATAGCAGCAGATGAGTTCGTTATTTTTGAGACACTTCCAGGCTAATAGGAAGTTCTCAATGTCGTTGAGCTATCTGAGCAACATACGGGAGGAGAGGAATGAGTACTACTAGTCCTATATCGACAGGTTCCACAAGGAGCTTCATAAGGTGGCTAATATACTCAAAGATTCAGTTCAAACTCTTGTTATTGCGGGAGTCTGCCCGCAAATCGACCTGTGGAAGAAACTGCAATTTGAAGATGATATTTCCCTCACCCACTTCTACAACCTCACTGAGAGATATCTCAGATTGAAAATTCAATGGTTGGCTTGAATCGCCACGACCCCGGTCCTTCGACCAGAGCATCTAGTTGGAGGGAGGAAAACCGGTAAGAGAATAGTAGAAAGCTTGATCGCAAGTGGGCTAATGACGATCAGAGAAAGGGAAAGAATCAGCGGTTTGAGCCGAAGAAATTTTATACCCAAGTTCCTTGTTGCGATCACGACAAGAATCAGTACACTCTATTGAATGCATCAGTATCAACTATTCTGGATAAATTGGAAGAATCTAATCTGCTCAAAAAGCCAGAGCCCATGAAAAATCTCTCTTCAATAAGAAACAGCAAAAAGTACTATCGTTACTATTGGGAAAATGGGCACCATACTGATGAATGCCGAGCTCTTAAGTAGGCTATTGAAGACCTCATTAAAAATGGGCACTTCAAGGAGTATGTTAATGGTCCAACTCCTATTTGGGAGAAGGACAATAGGAAGATGGGAAGAAGCATCATGGTCAAAAGGGCCTACATCTCGTTGGAATTATATTTGGAGGGCTGCACCTCTCAGGGAATTCTCGAGGTGCTTAAGAGAAGTATGCTCGAGAAGCTTGCCATGACCTCGTGAGTGAGTTAAACACGACGTAGCGACCTGCTAAGGTGCGCAAAGAGGAGAAGATTACATTCTCAGAGAAAGACATGGTACAATTGCATCATCCTTAGGAGGATGCACTCATTGTCACGGCTAAAATAGGTCAGTGCGAAGTCTACAAATGTTGGTGGATAATAGGAGCGTCGTGAACATCCTATTTCAGCGAGCATTTGAGGAAATGCAATTGGACGATGCAGGCTTCAAATCTGAAGCCTGCCTCTATCGCCCTCTACGACTTTATAGGGGATCATCTGATTCTCAAGGGAACGATTGCACTTCTTATCACTTTGGGTGAGACCCACGAAGTGACCAAAATGACATCATTTCTAGTAGCAGACTGTTCGTCCACTTTTAATGGCATACTGGGATGACCTCTACTTCAGAACTTCAAAGTTGTCACCTCCATCTATCATTTGAAGATGAAATTTCCCACTCCGACGAGGTACGAGGAGGTCAAAGGGTCTCAGCGTGAATCTCGCGACTACTATGTAAGAGTAGTGTAAATGACATGCAAAGGAAAAGGGAAGCCAATGCGTATTCCTGAGCAGGCTATGACGATCAGCAAGATCGAACCACAGCCAAGTCTATTGGAAGATAATATAGATCCTCGTGTTCAAGAGGAATATTCTTATAGTAGTCCTGTTGAGACTCTATTTGAGGTATCAGTTGACCAGAAGGAACCAACTCATGTGTTGAGAATCGGAAGCAATCTCAACCCTCAACTCGCTACTGATCTAACGAGCCTCTTCAAGCAGAATATTAATGTTTTTGCATGGACTCATGCTGACGTGGTTGGGATCAACCCGAATGTAATATGTCATGCACTTAACATCGATGATGAGGTTAGGCCAGTCTGCGAGAAGAGAAGAGCCATGGACCTAAAGTGTTATAATGCTCTTAAGGTTGAGGTGGATAAGCTCTTCTCAATTGGGTTCATTCAAGAGGCTCATTGCCCGAGTTGGGTCGCCAATCCTGTTTTGGTGAAGAAACTCAACGACAAGTGGCGAACCTGTGTTGATTTTACAGATCTCAAAAAAGCTTGTCCGAAGGACATTTTTCCTTTACCCATAATCAATCAGCTCATTGATACCACGAGTTGTTAAGCTTCATGGATGCCTATTCGGGGTATAATCAGATTCTGCGCCCGACGAGGAGTATACCTTGTTTATCACAGATCGAGGACTGTACTGCTATAAAGTCATGCCCTTCGATCTGAAAAACACTGGGGCGACCTACTAGCATTTGGTTAACAATATGTTTTTTTGAGCAAATCGAGAAATCAATAGAGGTCTATGTCAATGACATGCTGGTCAAGTCGCATGTCGCTTCGGATCACATAGCTAACCGCACAGAAATGTTTGATATACTTTGGGGGTACAAAATGAAACTTAATCTTCTTAAGTTTTCATTCAGAGTATCTTCAGGAAAATTTTTGGGTTATATGGTTAACCATCGGGGAATTGAAGTCAACCCCGAGAAGATCCAAACTCTCCTAGATATGAAAAGTCTCGCCAATCGAAAGCAAGTTCAAAGCTTGAATGGGAGAATAGCGGCTCTCAGTCGCTTCATATCGAGAGCAACATATCATTGTTCGCCGTTTTCAATGTACTCAGGGCCAACAAGAGATTTGAATGGACTCCAGAGTGTGAGCAAACCTTTCAGAGCATAAGAGAGAATCTCAGAAAGCCGCCTTTCCTATCCAAGCCCTTTGCCAAGGAAATTTTATTTCTCTACCTGTCCGTCTCTTAGTATGCAATTAACACAAGTCTCATTCGGGAAGAGGGCATAATTTAGTGGCCAGTGTATTACACGAGCAAACGACTGCTGGACGCCAAGACTCAGTATCTAGAGATGGAACGATTAATGTATGCCCAACTTATAGCTTCCAAGAAGCGGCGACCTTATTTTCATGCCTACACCATCCATGTATTAACCAACTACCCTCTTAGGCAGGTCCTTTAAAAGCTAGAAGCTTCTAGAAAGTTGCTTAAATAGGCTATGAAACTAAGTCAATTTGATCTACATCATAGACTGGAGACAACAATTAAAGGGCACACTGTTGCTGACTTTATTTCAAAATTCTCTCATCAGCCAAATCAGGAATCCGAGCAACTAGTTAGTGAAGTTGTCCAGGAAACTGTTCTGAACTTGTCAACCTAGAGTCTTTATGTTGATGGGTCTTCGAACAGGAAAAGAGTCAAAGTTGGTCTTCTACTCATCAGCCCTGAGGGAACTCGCATTTATGGAGCCCTCAGGTTTGGATTCAAAGCTACGAATAATGAGCTTGAATATGAAGCGTTATTTGCTAGTCTACAACTGGCAAGAGAAATGGGATTAGATATGATCAACATTAATAGCGACTCCCAGCTGCCTATTAATCAGATTCTGGAAAAATATCAAGCTAAAGAAGAAAATATGATTAGTTACTTGAAGAAAGCTAAGGCCGCACGTCGAGCCCTTCAAGCACTATACATCAGGCAAATCTCGAGAGATAGTAATTCTATCACGGATGTTTTGGTAAAGATAGCCTCATAGCTGGACTCCGATGCTCCGGATAGTATTCCAATCAAGTACATCGAAACTTCCAGCATCAACTCATTTGATTAGGTCGTAGTCGCATCTGAGTCCATTCTTGGATGACTCCGATTATTCAGTATCTCTAAGATGGGATTCTTCCTAACAACAAGACTGAGGCAAGAATCCTTTAATCTAGAGATGCTCGTTACCCCTTCATTAGAGATCCGTTATATAAGCGAGGGTTTAACACTCCCCTCCTCCGATGTGTAACGGATGATGAATAGACTATATCATGAGAGAGATACATGAAGGGATATGTGGTAATCACACTGTTGTACAATCTCTTGCTAATAAAATTATCTGCCAGGATATTATTGGCCCTTACTTCATGAAGATGCCTTCAACTTTGTGAATACGAGTGATAAGTGTTAGAGATTCGTGAACATCCTACGAGCTCATTCCCACTATACAATGATGACCAGTCTTTGGCCATTCTCTAGTAGGCAATTGACCACATCGGACCTATGCCAATCGGTAAAGGTGGTATCAAATATGCAGTGATCGTATAGAATATTTTACTAAGTGGGTCGAAGCATAGCCTTTGGCCGCGATCACTACCAAGAAGCTCAAAGACTTCGTCTTCAAGAATATAGTGTGTCACTATGGTGTGTCACTATGGGATTCCTCATACACTCATTTTGATAATGAGAAACATTTCCATATGAGGAACAAGCAGTTTTGCGAAAAGTTGGGGATTCATAAAAATTCACCTTAATGGCAAGACCGTAAGCTAATGGTTAAGTTGAAGCTGTCAACAAGACTATTAAGCACACATTGAAGGCCAAACTGGCGCAGCCAAGGCATTGGGCCGATGATCTCCCAAAAGTTTCTAGGGCATATAGAACGACTTCGAGAACCTCTACTTCAGAAACACCATTTCCACTGGCATTGGTTGCGAAGCAATGGTTCCAGTGGAAGTAGGAACTGGTTCACTTCGGAGAGAATTTTACAATGAAACAACACGAAGCTTTCTTACATGCATGTCTAGACTTAGTTGAAGAACATCGCGACAAGGCTCGATTAAGGATGACTTCCTACCAGTAATGGGCAAAAAGATTTTTTGACTCTAAAGTCAAAAGAAGAGACTTTCAGTTGGCGACCTAGTATTAAAAAAGTATTTCTCAGTACAAGAGAACTAAGTGCGAGGGTATTGGGACCTAACGGGGAAGCCCATATTGTGTCGCTAAGGTGATACGACTTGGAACATACGACCTGTACCATATCACCTCAAAGGCTAAATGTTTCTGAAAAAGGCTAAATTGTTCTGAAGTACCATGAGCTGGAATGCTAACATCTTCGCCTCATAATCAGTAATTCGAACTCGCTTATAGCTTATCATTTTTACTTGTAAAGTTTTCATTGTTGTAAATACTATGAATAAGATTATTCCAATTCTTCTCAAGATTACTTCTGTGTAATCTCAAGTTTTTAATAATCTTGTTATTTATAACATTTTACAAGTTTTATGATCCAATATGCTATATTTGTTTTGTGAAGTACTTAAGTTATAAAAGTGTTATCAGAATTGGTCAAAAATTCCTTTTTATATATTTCAAAATGTGTACAAAGGACAACACGAGCTACATCAAAAAAAAGAATAGCATAAAAGACTCTATTCTAAGTAGAAGAGATGACAATCATTGGTCTCGATCACCGAGATCCTTGGCTCCATTCCTTCGACCTTTGGTCATCTGACTGATCGTCGACCTTTGAGTCATCTACTTGATTTTTAGGGACTTCTACTTCCTGCTGATCGTTCTCAAGGGCAGGCTCTTGTTCTTCTTGCTCATCGGCATCGACCATAAAAGCGAGAGCAATTGGTATTCCTCGAGGAGGTCAGAGATATCCATGTTTGGATATTCGACCGCAAGCTATAAATAGCTTGCAGCGCCCAGTGAGCAACCTTCCTCTCATCTCGGGTTCTGTTACTCATTTGCTTGGTTAGCGAAGTGATTCGCCCATGAGCGCCCTTTTCTCTGTTCTCTGAGTTTTCCCATAACTCAGCTCGAGTCCTTTTTGCTACTTTTTCGTTTTCTAAATTCGCTTGTAGCTCTTTTCTTTTGGGCCCAATTCTTTAATGAGCCTCCCTATTGTTCGTTGGAGCTCTTTATTATCGCTATCTTTCTTCTCGAGCTTGATCTTTTGGAAGTCTGCTGCTTGCATAACAGAATCTTTTTCAGTCATATACGTTCGCTTGAATGTAGCGACCTTTGCTTCTTCATCTGAAGCGTAAGATCTTGCTTCAAATTAGCAATTTCTCCTTCATGTCGTGGAGTTTGCCAGCAAAGTTGATCTTCATCTTATTGTGGGCCATATTCAGGCAAGCTAAGATTGCCTGGAAAGAATAAAAAGTTAGTTTTTTGTTTTCTTAAAAAGCTAAAAAAATCGACTTGTATGAAAGAATTCTCAAAGGGAGCAAATCTTTTTACCTAATTTTGCATCTAGTGTAGTGGTAACCAAGTAAGTAGGTCGAGAAGCCACGAACTTGTCAAAGGTTGTGCAAGTTGGCATTCTAAATGGGTGTAAACCACCGACCGTAAATGGTCTGGTAGTCGCCCTAAAAGATCCAACATTGACGGGTCAGTCTCTTTGTAGCAAGGACCCCTTCGACCTGTTTCTGGCCTGCCTGTTGCCGCCTGCTTCCTCTTGAGTTGCTGTGTCACTCCCTCTTTCCCTTGCGAGCTCTTAGGGGTAGTCGAGGGCCCGAGAGCGTCTCTTGAGGTTGTCTTACAAAGAAGAATGATAAGGCTGTAGCCTATTTGGCATACCCGAAACCTTCTGACTTAATCGGTTTCCTCTTTGGTAGGTATTGTCTTTCTCTTCTTTGACTTTTGACCCGTGGTTTCTTCCTTGGCGGCGAGCAACAGCAGGCCGGGAGCTTATTCATGTCACTCGGTGGTTTGTTGCCTCTCTGCACCATTTGTATCCCCTTGTAGGGATATCGCGGGAGATCGCTCCAATTGGTTCAGTTGGATTAATCTTAGGGACTGCGAATCCCTTAGGCTTCTTCTAGTCTTCACGACCTTCGGTGGCATAGTTGTTATATGGCATAAAGATGCATCAGCCAAAAAAAGAAGAGAGAATAAATAGTCTTTTTTTGTTAATAAAGACTAAAAGTTTTTCTATGTAAGAAGTACTTACAAGCTGGACCTTCTAAAATGCGTTAGAGGTGAAAAACCCGTACTTTTGAAGGTTAGCAGTAGTCACAAGCAGCCTTACGTCACGAGTCTGGTCAGACAATCAACCAAATGCTTGAATACAGCTGGATCAACTATTGTTGACATTTGGTCATTTTGTTTCCTGCAAGAAAGCAAAGTGTTCGTTAGCCTAATATATTAGGGAAGAGTCAAAGTTAAAGATGAGCATCTGGGAATTAGAAGGAACCTACTCGCTCCTTAAAATTACAGACTACATCGTACTTGAAGAAAAATAATTGGTTTCATAAGCCCCATGTTGCTGTGGTAACCAAATATCCCTCCTTCGATCGTTGATCGTTCGGAGAGGTAGTACGAATCTTATCTTTACTCCTCTTTAAGTAATAGGCACAGCCGAGTTCCTCCGTTGTTGGCTCGCTGAGATTGTGTTCGCCAAATACGATATACATAGCAACTGCTATCATATATCAAAGATTCAGCATGCATGAAGAGTGGTGGAGATGGAGAATGAAAGCATGAAAGCATGGATTAAAAAAACGGTTTACATGCAAAGCTTGGATATGAGATTATACCCTCCTTTGCTTTGGATTGATGAAGATTAGCTTCAAAAGGATGAAACCTCCACACTTTAACACCACCTTGAGAGGATTAGAGAGTGGTCTTGGCTAGGGAGAGAGAGCTTTTAGTTTGTGTTTGAGTGAACAAGTGAATAATGAACAAAAATGCAACCTTTGCACTTATATATACTTGGGCTATTTTGCAATTTTTATTTTTCACTTCCAAGCCCAATAAATCTTATTTTAAAGGGACCCCACGAATTTAATAGCTACCCTTTGAATATCATATTATTCAAGGGCCCATGTAAACTAAACTAGTTTACATTAACAACCCATAAATTACCCTTTTTTTACCCTTCAACTATTAAAAGGTTATTTTTGTTCATCTCATTAATCTTACACTTTAAGATATAATATTAAATATAATTAATTATTGCTTGACCATTTTAACCCTTAAAATGTCACAAATTGTTTTCTATGTAACTATTACTATAGAAATCTCGTTATTAACCTCAGAAGGTCAGCCCTCTTCGGATAATCATTTCTCTCTCTCATCATTCTCTAACTTCCAAGGCTATTGGTGTGACCATGTAGGTCCACCGTGGATTAGCCGTGAGCCGGTTCTGGATGAATTTGGAAACCCGTCCGGAGGCCCAACGACTATGGTAAACATCTAGCAATGTGCCATAGTCCCTAAACCACGATGAAGAAATACTTCATCGAACCCATTTCAGATCATACGTACCATGCAGGTAAATCCCTCCATTGAGATATCCTAATCGAGTATGGATTCATGGAACGTCAAAATCCTAAACTTGATCTTCTACCGAATCGTCGATCAATATGTTCGGAACTCGTCATCACAAACTTGCTTTTGTATGACTAATAATAGACTCTGGCCAGAGATTCAATTTTCTGACATTTATCGATGTTCGTCTAGGAACTCGAATCCGATGGAGTCAGCGGTACTCCCGATCCTAATTTCTGAGTCAATGGATCCCCTCTTGACCATCGTTCGTTCCGCATATAACAACGCATGACCAAATAGGCTTTATTGTACGAAACATGATTAGTCTCGTACTTATACACCGTATGAACCATACGCATCCATATCGGATCCGACTACAATGTCTCAGGTCAAAGGACTACATCGTGCACTGATATACCAAACGATAAAACATTGACTACATGCATTTCCAAGTGATTTGTCGTTATTCGGTCACATTCGAAAAACAGTTCACCAACCGTTAATCCATACCAATGCCCCAGTGACATGACTATCATCGTCATCCGTACTTATATCAACTCATGATATCTTTCGAAGCATCCGGTATGCCTACTGTGCAATATAGTTGCCCAAATTTATATTGCTTCCGTAGGGAACTCTTTTCGATAATTCATTTACCTATTAAATGAATCATCTGGACAATTCATATACATACTTTATTTTAAATGCATGACTGAATAAAGGAAGCAATTTACAATATGAATTGAAGAACTCTTTATTCTATTATTTATGATATATATAGATACAAGACAAATGCTCTGAAACCGACAACACGAATGGTTTCTAGGGCATACACTAAATACACTAACAATATATGCATATGGCGTCAATTGGAATGGCGCAATCTCGAAGTGGTTGAGAATCGAATTGATATAGGGGTGAAGAGGTATCTTCATCCATATTTAAAGATCGCCTCCGAGATCGCTGCCAATCCCTCGAGAATCTTGAGCAATGTGTGACTTGTGTTGGAAGACATTTACATTGATCGTGTATTGGTTAATCACTTTTTCTATTTCGTCCTCAAATTGTTGATTGTATCACCTTTTGGGAACTGCCGAGGTGCTCGGTGGTTACGAGCTTCCCTCTCCGCTGTTCTTGCCTTAGGGACGTCCATCGCTCTTAGAGTCTGTAAAGGGGCGACATGTAGGGGTTACTCAAACTCCGCATAAGTACCTTGTACGACAACTTAGAAGAGTAAAATAACCCTGGTTTCTCATCCGTAGCTGCTAAAACCCTAAAAACTCTTAAGGAAATTTTTCTAAAGATTTATGCCCTAGGTTTCGACTATTAAAATGTTTATTTTCAAACACTACCCAAGAAGTTCATCATCTAAGCTTACCAGGCGTTCAATACCCTTCATTACTATAAAAAACTAAGTTTTTGACAGGAATGAAAAGAGAAAAAAAGAAGAAGTTTCTTTACCTCTTGATTGCTAGGAATGGATGTCCTGTCGTAGCGTTGATTGTGGGAAGAGGATGAACTAATCTCTTAAGTGCAAAAAAGCTGTTTTTTCTCTAAAAGTTTGAGTTATGTGGAAGAACTTGGAATGAGCTTTGGGTTTTATATGGTGGAAGACGACGCTTGGTTTCTTTTATAAGCGACGTTTGGGTGGGAACGCGTTTCCAGCCATTGATTATGACCATGTGTCATTAATCTAGTGAAGAGTAACTTTCATGCTTCGTGAAGATCAATCGGCGTTTATCTTTATTGAAATCGCCAAACGTCGACGTGATTATCTCCTCCACATTAAATACGCCATCATCCGCATTTAATGCTTCAAAAGGGACTGTTATTTCAGCATGGCTTGCATTTAATGCTCATGACTGACACTTATTACGTCGAGAAACATCTGTAGATAAAACTTATTTTATGACCAAGACAGCTGTCAAGCGCAACTGATAACATCTGAGGAGGTCGTTCTAATAAAACATCTTTTCCTCATGTCGAATTCGAACACCGAGAAAAATGATTCTCAATTTTCAACAACAAGTTTCTAAGTGTTTTTAGGTTGTGAATGATGGGTAGAATGAAACGCATTTTCATAACACTGATCATGATCGAATCAGGTCACTGGACCTTTGTGAAACGATCACGTCATGTGCTTGTGTAGTTCTTGAAAACTAATGTTACGATCTCACTCAGTTCGCTGGTCAAGTCAAGCTTTCAACCCCATGTCGTTTGTAACAATGTGGCTCAAGACAAATCAGGTTGCGACATAATATGAAGTTTTAAGATTCAATTCTTGAACCTTAAGAATTGGGGAGCTTTTGTTGTGCCTAAAAAACAAGGCTGAGTTAGCCTATATCAGCGAGTACTAATTAGAGTTCAAGAAGGTTTGCGCCGCCTAGGAGCTGCCAAGTCCTCCATGACAGAAAGAATATGGCTGTCATCAACTTAGTATTTCAGGTTTTTTATGAGTGATTGAGGGCCGCACACCTGTCCAAGCCCTAGGTATTTAAGGATATTCCTAAGTTATCAGCCAATAGGAGGCAAGGAATGACTTGCACGCACCTACCCACTTGCGATTTGTGATTATTACCTTGAATTCCTCTACTATAAATAGAAGACTCCCCCTCTCATTTTCGGGATTTTGATACTGAACTGCTCTCTAATTGTAATCTTTATTTTCATAGCAAAGATAACCTACGGAGAAGAGATTGACTATATTCTTTCTGAATACTCACTGTTGTACCTCGCTCGTTGTTCGCTATACGCGACTCTTGTGATCTCTCATATATAAAAGAAACAGTGAAAGTGAGATTCTCTTAGGCATTGAACCACTTTAAAAATCATATCTCTCATTATTATCAGTTCTTTGTATCTGATCATACTCATTCACGTGTAATTTTTAAAAGCAGTTTAACACTTTGCACGTGCAAGTCGTTGGTGTCAAAATCAAGCATCAACACAATCAAAGGGAATAAATGTTATATATATATGCTTCACATTGAATTGATATAGAAATAAACATTCAAGATTTGAGATGTAATATATTTCGTAATAACCACCCGGTGATCTAATGATAAAATAACAAAAGAATATTTTTAAGCACTTTGAGTTGAGTCTCTCCGAACATTAGTAGGGATGATCATTAGGGTTCAAACCTAATCAATAATTCAAGGTCTCGGAGTATTAATTGAAGTACATGCCAAGAACTCCTGATGATACATTTTTTTCATATTATACATATAACATGATTCTATACAACTAACTTCAACTAATTTCATTTTAAAATGTTAAAAATAAAATAATTTTTTTTTATATTTATAATGACGACAACATTATATGTCTCAAATCTTATATCAAATTTATTTTAATTAATGTGTTTTTCCAAATAATAATCTTATAAGTAAATCGAATAAAAAATGTTGCTATATATTGATAAATTATTTATTTGTTTAAAAAATTAAATAAACAGGTGTAAATAATAATAATGATAAAAAAAAAAAAAAAAATTTATAGTAATTCTCATACCTCCGAGGTCAGGTGAGAAATATTAAGGCAACAAGAGGGAAAAGAACAAAACAAGGTCGGTTACAAAGCACACATCCACCGTGGCGCTCTCTCTGTAATTCTTCCAAACTCTTTCAGTTTCAACTCTCTAATCGAACAGCCGGAGGAGCTTAAACTCTTTTATGCTCCCCGCTTTCTATTTCCAATTCTACTTCTAGGTATACTCTCTATTTCCTTTTCTTTCGTGAAATTTAAATCTTATTTTTTCGTTTCTCGGGTGTTGGTTTTTTTTTTTTTTTTTTTTCGTTTCTGAGCAAGACTTTATCTTTAACTTTTATTTGAGCTGATTATTTGATTTTTTATACTTCTTTAAGGTTGTAATTACTTGATTAGGAGTTGTCGAATTTCGGTTTAAGGTTATAAATTTGGGGATTTTCATTTTTTTTTTTTTAGGTTTAACTCCATCAATTGGTATGAGTTCGTTTTTTCAAGAACGTTATGACGGCATTATGTTAGTTTAGGCTACTTGACTTTGCTTTTACTCTAATTATATTAGTGTATTATATTAGATCATGTTGGTTCCCCACATTTTCTGTTTTGGAATTTACACGAATTTAATTGAGAGCTTTAAGGTATATTCGGTTCAATTACGCGTGTCTCTGTAAGGGAGGTGTTACTGTTTTTCATTTTGTTGTTTATGGGATGGAATTGATGATTAACTTGCTGGTTGTTTTGTTTACTTAAAGAGTGAGAAAAGTGGAAGAGCTGTAATATTTTTGAGACATCTACGTGTTGAATCGGTATTAGTGTGTTAATGGGGAGAAACAGGACTAAAACATTGAATTGTCTGTCTTTGCCTCTTTTGACGATTTCCTCATGTTTTTTGATAATTGTATATGTCGTGGCTTGCAATGGCAGTAGAATAAGTTATTGTTGGGGAAAGTGAAATTTCAGAAGTCGATAGGTAAATGCCTCTTAAGATTGATGTTTCCATTATTTTGTAGTGAAATAGTAAGCTTATTGTCTCTCCATGCCCGCCTGTGTCTTTAGACATGATCATTCATTATGACTTTCAGTTGTCTTTAGAACAGTCAATTAGTTTTATTGATTATGGAGGTGGGGAGGACTGCAAACTTTGTAATTATACGTTGTAGAGTTTATACTTGAAATGGATGAAAATCTCATTTAGATGGTTTTAAATGGTAAGTTGGCCTATCAATAGATTGATGTCGATTTGGTTCCAATCGGCGTCTGATCCAATCAGTAAGATATGATAAAGCATTTATGATTAGCTGTATTCCTATTTGTTGGTTAATAAATAATAAAACCATTATTGGTCATATGTAATATATACACAATTTTGAATAGGTTTTTGCGGAATGGAGCGGAGCTAGATTGATATTATCGATTAATCAACAAGTTAGCATACGACAGAGGTACATGTTATCTATAATGATTATCATGGTTTCTCTTGCATACCTGTAATTGTTCAATTTTTGTTGGGTTGCCTACTACAAGTCGTGCTCTTTACACTGTGCAAGTATCTTATAGTGTTTGGTGTTGTGGTTTCAAAATTAGTATCAACTTCATTGAGCCAAAGGATGGTTTCACACTTTCTGATGTGGTTTTATTGTATGTAAAATATGGACTTCTTGAAGTTATTTGATTATAGTGTCTTTTTGGTGCTCAGTTGGACCTGTAGATTATGGATTAGGTGTTTTAATCCTTAAGGATTTGGGCTCAACTGGGTCTGGAATTACAGCTATACAAAATTTTGGTTGGATTATAGGCTTTTGCTTGGCATGCCTTTTTTTATTATAAAACTTGATGTTAAAAATTCAATTACCTTCCTTCTATGCATCTTCTTACAACTGTACAAATGCATAATGTGTCTAAATAAGCTTGTTGTCTTGTTTTTACTGCTATGGTGGAGAAGTATTTTTATTGGGCTGTCGGCAAGACGTTATTTCAGGAATACAACATTTTTCTCATGTCTGTGATGCATCAAGTTGCTATTTTGTTGTTCTGATTGCTCCCTTGGGGAATTTCCTTGTTTGAGAACTACTTTCTTCCTTGTTATACTTTGCTGCACTCATGTTAGAGTACTAAGTATTTGTTGCAATTACCATTTGATCATATTCTTACATGTATGTCATGAATCTCATTTCTTCCATCTTTTTCTTCTGATGCAACGTCATATGATAGTACTCGACTTATTTCTTATCATATCATTTCCTTTTGTGTATTTCATTTATTTTATAATGCTAGTTTAGGGATCACCAACTTGATAGAAATAGTTGTTGGTTTTGTAGTGATTTGCTGAGGTCCACTACATGGCTGAAATGGCCAATAATGCTCAATATTCTGGTGTACAGGTAGTGTGTTAAGATGGATCCTTATAATTCTAATAAGCATTCAACCTATCTGCTTGCAATTTGTTTTGCATGACAATTTTAAAGCTTATATTTCTGAGGTCAATCCTGTAAGATTAAGATATTATGCTTTATTCCGTAGATATGTTCCTAAAACAATAACTGAATGGTGACCTTTTAAACTTAAACTTGAAACTAGTAATATATTTTTTATCATCTTTAATTTTTGTCACAATCAAGTTATAATTCAGAGGATATGTGTACAAAATGTTTCATGAACTTCAGATATGGACCATCTGTGCAAAATTTTCCATCCCCAGCATTTTAGGATTAGGATCTATAAAATGTTAAGGTTGCTAATTCTTTGCAACTATATTTATCAATGGAGTTGAAGAGATTTTACTCTGGAAACAAGTTTAAGAAAATCATTTATCTTCTCTTTCTCTCTTTCTTTCTTTCTTTCTGTTTTTTTTTTTTTTTTAATAATAATTAGATGATCATTGACGTTCTATGATATTGTTATCTATCTTATTAATTGCTATATAATGTGTAATATAGCTTTTAGTTATGTATAAAGTTGTAGAATTTGTCTCTAGCTAATTTGTTTTCTTTGCCCTGGAAGATGCCTCATCAACCTCCAATAGCTGGTTCTATGGATCCTCCTCGAGGTTTTGTTCCACCCATGCCACTTCAGGTAATGCTTCTCTTTTACCTGAGTGTGTTAAAACCATTCAACGTTAATTGACATAAACCTAGAGAACCTTTTCAATCAGTTAGGATCATTGTGTTGTTGTTGTTGTTATTATGCAGTTCCGGCCTTTGGTTCCAGCACCGCAGCCACAACACTTTATGCCAGTGGCTTCTCAGCAGTTTCAGCCTGTTGGACAAAGTGTTCCTGTAATGAATGCTGGATTGCCATCTCAAATTCCACAGCCTCAGTTTCCGCCATTGATGCAACAGCTACCAGCAAGACCTGGCCCACCAGCGCCTAGCCATCTTCCACCGCCACCACAGGCAATATCATTGCCAAATTCACAGCCAGGTCACATCACAGCTGCATCATCACTACCCCAGCCTAATGTGCAAGGTCCCAGTCTCTACCCACCTGGTTTGGGTGTCCTGGGAAGACCTCTCTCTGCATCATATACTGTAAGACAATTAATTAAGAGTGTGCTCACAGTCAACTGTTCTGATTTACTTCAGTCTTATGTCCTTACTTCATTTAATTGTTTCTTTCCAGTTTGCACCATCTTCATATGGTCAACCTCAAATGACTGCTAATGCTAGTGCTGGGACTCAGTATCAGCCTCAGTCTCAAATGCATACTCCAAGTACTCCTGCTGGAGGACAAACAGGTGCATCTGGTAGCCAGAGCAGTGTTTCTGTTGCACCTCTGCAGCAAGCTCGTGAACAACCTGTTGTTACCGCTGCCCCAGTACTGGTCAGAACCTTCTTTTTCCTAAAAAATTGTGTCTCCCTTTCATGTTCTATGCTTATTATATGCCTACTACATTAAATGCCATTTGCACAAATCTCATGAAGTTGTCTGCTATTAAAAAAAATTTTCAGGCATCTACTGTTCAACCTAAGCCTACTGAAGGAGCCCCAACAGATTGGATAGAGCATTCTTCTGCTGATGGGAGAAGGTATTTTATTAATAGTTGTGGCTGATCTAAGTTGTACTTTTCTTTGTATGGTGGGTTGTGTTGTTTTAACCTTATGGTGATAGCAAAAATTACAATAAACTGTGTCTGACCTTGAAGAAGATCAAAAGATTTTTTAGTTAATTTTAAGAGTTCATTGCATTAGAATATGAACACCTCTTCAGTGTGTGGTTAGTACTCAATGCTATAACTAGCTAAGTCTCCATTATGAATTAGCTTCTTTACTTGTTGCATTAAATAAATAGTGTCATTGGAAATTTGTAGTCCTGCCAATTTGAGGATTTCATCAAATTTTGAAGTCTTGTTTTGATGCTCTGGCATTATTTTTTGGGTAAAAATTTTAGAATATTTAAACAGTAATGAAAGAGATGAATATGGATTCCTCTGGGATTTCCTTTTATTTCTATGTTTTTTTTTTTTTTTTTTTTTTTTGGGGTCTTTAGGCATATTTCCTAATGCCACTAAAACATGGAGGAGAAAATGTAAAGAACAGTAATATATATTCCCTGGTGATGCTGCAAATTAGTTCATCATTAGCATCTTTGGTCAGTGGTTGCAATTTCACAGTTGTCATTATTATATGTTCACTGTTGCAATAGCGGAATGTAAATTTAGCAAAAATCTTCATCCTTGTTGGATGCTATTTAATTTATAATAGAGTAGTTAGCTGGTGTTTTTAGGATAAGGGATGATTTCTGTTGACCTCATTTGAGGACCTGTGGTTTGGTTAATACACTGGCAGATTCCAGGGGTTCCAAATTCTTCAAATACTTTTCCTGACATTCTAAAATCATCCTGACTCTCATTTAAATTTGTCAGAAACCTTATTTGGAGTTTCATAAATTTTGTCAGAAACCATCTCTACAAGTGTGGAAATCAATGAAGAACAAAATTAGTGGACTCTACTTGTATTTTAAGCAAACCTTAGAGAAGGTTGAAGTCTATCCTTGGACATGTCCACTCTCTCGAATACCAGTTTATTTTAACTACAACAGCATCTACTTTATGTTTTTTCTGATGCATAATTCACATTTTGAATTCATTTTCTTTTTTGTTTATTGAACATACTTCTGTATTTCATGTAGATATTACTTCAACAAGAGGACAAGACAATCTACTTGGGAGAAGCCTTTTGAATTGATGACACCTATTGAGGTGAGTACACCATTAATATTGCCTTTACTAAAAGTTCTTGTTGGTGGGCACATTACACTAGCGTATAGTTTATTTTGGGGACCATGTATTTTATTTTTCACTTGCTTGCCATACATTTAAGTTCCTTCTTATATTGGAATATTGGATGCTTACTCGTTGCTTGTCACATTAACAAAACTTGCTCCAGAATTCTTCTTCTAAAAGCAAAGTTTTCTTTTCTCATAAAGTTGGTTGTTTGGATATTTTGATTTGAAATGGCCAAGCTAACCATTTGCTCTCCTGGACAAGTGGTTTGCTTTTCTCCCAGTGTTCTCTGTTCTAATGTCTGAAAGAAATCTTGTTTCATATAATTTTGGCCAGACTCTGTCCTGGGAAGCTGACACAAGCTTTTGATGGAGAGTTTTTACCTTTTCTATTCTTCTTTTGGTTATTTATTGGAGGAATCATTTTTATTGCATATGGTTTTCTGTTCATTTTTATGTTTCTTCAATTGTTTAAAAGGTTTAAGGTTTTTTCTTCTGTTTCATTAAAAAAATTGTTAAAAGACGTGTTGTCTTTTTGCCTCTTGTTTGTGGTTCTCCTTCTGTGTGCGTGAGGAATGTTTCTTTATCTATTATTATGTTATTTAATTATCATTCTTTCTTTCATAAAATCTGTTTAAATGATTGGTATACCAATAAAATGGATTGTTTTGACATCACAAAAGAATCTTTCTGTGACAGTTCATATCATAATCTCTTAAAGACTTGTTAATAATTCCTGTTGAATCAGATCATTTTTGACTTGTATGTGATTTATTATGATGTTTATTGATATAATATGTTTTCCTCCTTTTGATTTGTATTCATTTACCATTATGTACATTCTAGTTATGCCTTATGGGTAAGGATTTTCCAGGGTATTGTGAAATTTGTCTTCTATTAGTATCTGTTTACATAAAATTTTATACTGTGGATTGATTATTGATTTCTATAAGAAGAGTAAATTATTGATTTCTTTTGATGTTTACATTTCTGTTATATCCATATATGCTTGTGTGACTTCCATAGCTTAAAGGTGCTTACAGGTACATGCTGTGCTACTCTATTGAGAGGTAGGATTTGCTGTGGGTCTTTGCTGCTTGCTCTACCTACTTTATAGCATGAATGTTAGTAAATTCTGCCATTTTGTATTATTTGTTTGATTGTTATGATTATCTGTTTGAATTTCTCATGCTATCATAGCTTCGTGTGATATGGAAATAGGCATTTTGTTTATTTTATACCTGTTAGTCCTCGATGTCGTATACTGTTGATTGACTTGCTGTGCATAAAATCTCCAGAGCTTAGTGCTCGTTCATCTTGCAGTTATTAACTGTTTGCTTTCTGAAGTTTGTTTCTTTTGGCTTCTTTTGGGTATGATATACTGGTCGGGTACTGATTTTTCTAGTATATGAGCTGTATATACGTTTAAATCATTGGGGCATCAAGAAATGGTCATCTGTACGAATGATCATATATTTCAGTTTAGGTTTTCCAACTAAACATGGCCATTTGCAATAAAGAACTTAAAGCCCTCTTTCTGAAGCCTTATTTTACGATGTCCTTTCTGATTGGATGGAGTTATCACTTATGTTCATGTATTAACTGTGACAGAGGGCAGATGCATCAACTGACTGGAAGGAATTTACTAGTCCTGATGGGAGAAAGTAAGCAATCCTATATAATTTCCTTTGAACTATTCATTCATAAGCTTTGCAAGTCAAAATAGTTATTCATTCTGGTTCGATCTTATTTTTGAATGTTCTGCAGGTATTACTATAACAAAGTTACCAGGCAATCAAAATGGTCAATACCAGAAGAGTTAAAGGTTTTTTCCTGATGCTGACTTTTGAATTTGTCATTCCTTTTAATTTGAAATCTTTCATTTTCTTGAGTATTTTTAAAATGCTTCTCTTATCATTCCTTTTAATATTGGTTGAAAACTTTTATTTTTTTTGAGTATTGTTAAAATGCTTCTCTTATCATTCCTTTTAATATTTGTTGAAATCTTTCATTTTCTTGAGTATTTTTAAAATGCTTCTCTCTAGTTGGCCCGTGAACAAGCAGAAAAGCTTCCCATCAAAGGAACAATGTCAGAAGCATCTGCTAATTCCCAAGTACTAGCTTCTATTCCTTCCTCTGTGGTTCAAGCATCATCTAGTGTCGATACCTCTTCTTGCTCTGTTCAAGAGGTAGCATCCAGCCCAGTGGCTGTTGCACCAGTTGTTGCTGTTGGTGACATTCAACTTGCGACAGCATCTGGATCATTGGCATTAGCCATTGTAGCTTCTCCTGTCTTAGCCAATGAAGATGGAGTTCAGACGACTATAGATTCTATTGCACCAGTAACAGCTGCTTCTGGGAGTGAAGGAGTTTCTGTACCTGTCAATACAATTGTGGAAACAATGTAATCACCTTTGACTTGTTTTCTTTTGTTGTGATTATAGTTTTGCAATTGGCATGTCTAATGCCCTCTTACTTTCAAATGTTATAGGAATAATTCCAGCAACTCGTCAGCTCAGGATATTGTTACTTCTGCAAATGAAGGCCCTGCACAAGATAAAGAAGTATGTGCTTTTTTAAAAAAGAATTTTAAATGTCGTTAATATGCTTACCTATCAGTTATTACTACTGATATGCCGGATCATGAAGTTGATGACATTATGGTTTCCAGGAAACCAGGAATGATGTGGTGACAGGTGAAAAAGTTCATGATTCATTGGAAGAGAAGACAGTTGAGCAGGAGCACTTAACTTATGCCAACAAGCTGGTATGTTGTAATATTTGCTATATTCCAGTCTACTTTTGTTGCTTTCCTGGGTGTTGACATTATTGATGTTTTCTGCCTTTCAATATGTAAGGAGGCTAAGAATGCATTTAAAGCACTTTTGGAGTCTGCAAATGTTGGGTCTGACTGGACTTGGGATCAGGTAGTTTTCGGCATGTTGAAATTATTTTTTATATTTTTAAATCTATGTTTCTGAGTTGATGCCAAATGAAATAGGCAATGAGAGTAATAATTAACGACAAAAGATATGGTGCACTAAGAACACTTGGGGAGCGAAAGCAAGCTTTTAATGAGGTACATCTTTACACTAATATACTATTCAGTTGAGTCTGTTTCATATATGCTTCAAGTGTGTAATATATAATTTGCTTTTGGGTTATCTTTTGATACTTATTTGAGCAATAATATCTCTTCATTTAGCATGTTTTCATTATATTATTACTTGTATGCTTCAGTTCTTAGGTCAAAGGAAAAAACAGGAAGCTGAAGAAAGACGAAGTAAGCTGAAAAAAGCACGGGAAGATTATAAAATGATGTTGGAAGTAAGTTTTTTGCTGCTTGCATAGATCTCTTCCAACTGTATCAATAAATACAATCCCTCTCACAGACACATTCATTTTGGATCTGCTTGCAGGAGTCTCTAGAGCTGACATCATCTACAAGATGGAGGTTTATTTTTCACTGATAATGTCAATTTTTTATTTCAAGTTAATTTTTTGGCTATCGCTTGGATATACCATGGCCAATCTCATGTTAAGTTCTACTTGATTATTGATATGAACCACCTTTCAGCAAAGCAGCAACCATGTTTGAAAATGATGAGCGTTTCAAAGCTCTTGAGCGAGAAAGAGATCGCAGGGATCTGTTCGATAATCATTTGGAGGAACTCAAACAGAAGGTACTCTTCTCTTGATCTCATCTGTTTATGGTATTTGTATATTGTGAACATGTATATATCTTCTCCTCATCTTTCTCTTCTGATAGGAATATGAAAATGCTTCATTAAGCCATACGCTTTTCTTTCTAGTGATAGTCTCTTAAGTGTTTATGTAGATATCAATGATCTGAAGCGTATATATTTACTGTAACTAATTTTGTATGTTGGTTAGGAACGAGTAAAGGCACAGGAGGAGCGCAAGTGTAATGTAATAGAGTATAGGAAATTTTTGGAGTCATGTGACTTCATTAAGGTACCCTTTAGCAAGGCTGAATTTTGTCTTTTTAGCTTTAGCTTATCATCTACTTTTGAACTCTTACAAAATGGTTTATCTTCTCAGGCAAGCAGCCAGTGGCGAAAAGTTCAAGACCGCTTAGAGGCTGATGAAAGATGTTCACGTCTTGAGAAAATTGATCGACTGGAAATTTTTCAGGTAATTTACTTCATTTGACTATTAACATCTACATTTCTTCTTTGAACTAAGTTTGAGACTGTAACAGGAATATTTACGTGATTTAGAGAAGGAAGAGGAGGAACAAAGGAAAATACAAAAGGTGATTTTAATTATTGGCTATTGTGGTGGAGACTGATTTTATTTTATTTTATGTTTTTGAAGCGAATAGTTCCTTACTTCATTCTTTGTTCAAAACAGGAAGAACTGAGAAAGGCTGAGCGCAAAAATCGTGATGAGTTTCGCAAGTTGATGGAAGGCCATGTTGCTGATGGCACTCTTACAGCCAAATCTCATTGGCGTGATTATTGCATGAAGGTTATCAATACAATTGGATCTTATTTTGGAAAATAAATGTGCATGATTTTTGCTTAGTCAGAATATACTGTTTTATGTTTTGTGAACTGTTTTGTGATGCGTTCTTCAAATCACTGATGGATTTTAGGTTAAAGATTTGCCTGCATACATAGCAGTCGCATCAAATACCTCAGGCTCAACACCAAAGGATTTGTTTGAAGATGTTGCTGAAGAGTTGCAGAAACAGGTAGTTTACCTGGTGGCTTTGTTAATTTAAATTGAATATATATTATTTAATTATGTTATCATCACAAACAAAGGGAAAAAAAACAAATAAGGAAATAAAAAATAGAAAGAACCAAACATATTTAGAAGAAAAAAAAGGTAGAAGGTTGCTTAAGTTTTTGAGTTCATGGGTGGTCAAGGATTTGTTTTCCATGGTAATTCCATCCTCATGAGAGTAAGTGTTAGGCGCTTTTGGTTCCCACAGTTCCTATCCAAATCTTCCTTTGCAATTACCAAACACATAGACAAGGAGAAGACATGGGATTGTATTTTAATCCGATGTTGTATCACACACACCAAGCATGCCCTAAAGGAATTAAGTTTGCATCATTCTGTTTTCCTTCATAAACTTTTAGGTTTTGCTGGATGGGTTTATGTTCAATGTCATCAAATCTGTGTATTTTCTAAAATTTTTGAACTCTGTAGTCCATAATGCACAATATTTTTGTTTTAATTTTTTTCTTTAGTAGACATTGTTCTCCAATTAAATTTTCAGTCCACCCCCATTCTCTAGAAACCAAAATGTGAGTGCGAATAGAACTTAACCATGCTTTTAAGTTGTCATAGTGAGACTGTATAGGGATACAACATAAACTTTGTTTGATTAAAGCATCTATGAGGGTTCTAGCAACTCGGTCTCACAATTCAAAATTTTTTTTCATAGTTTATTTGTCTACACAAACTGTGATCTACTGATTATGCTGATATAACAGTTAGTTTTGTGAATTATGTTATGGTTGAATGGCTGACTTTGTGGTGCTTACAAGTTTTGAAATGTGCCAACTTATTTGTATTTACAGTATCAAGAGGACAAAACTAGAATGAAGGATGCAGTGAGGTTGAAAAGGGTATGATTAATCACATTTTATATTTATATAATACTCTAAATTTGCTTAGTTTTCTAATGTGCTGGTATTTTATAGATCACTTTGTTATCAACTTGGTCATTTGAAGATTTCAAGGCTTCTATTTTAGAGGATGTTACCTCTCCTCCTATATCAGATGTCAACTTAAAGGTATATTTATGCTCTTGGTAGTGGATTATGTTTGTATCATATGATAATTTACATTAAAAGGACATTTTGTAAACCTCTGCAATATTGATACTAGTATTTCTTTTTTTGTGCAATGGCTGTGATATCACAATTGTGAATTCTGGAAACTTAGAAATAATAGGACCATGGGGTGGTTAAGATTGTATGAATAACTGGAGGGAAGACATTAAATTTTTTATCAGAATAGTCCGGAGTCTAGAACTAGAATTGATTCCATTTAATTTTCTCAAGTTATGAATGAACATTGTGTGAATATCTAAAATGATGTTCAAAGTTCGAACTTGATGTAGTAGTGATTGATTCGGGCCTTTTTTCAATAATATATAAATTGTGGTAAGATAGAAGGCTAGTGCTTTGACTTATAATGGACAAATTTGTGGGGGATATGAAATAAGACCACTCTTTTGTGGAAAAACTGATATTTGTACAACAGTAAAATTAAAATTAAAATTAAAACTAAATTTCCTATCCTCTTCATAGGTATTCTTCCCTTCAAATGATGTAGAATGATAAAAACTTTGTAGTAATTTACAGTAATCTTAAGGTAAGTAGACCAATTAGTCAGATCACTTTTCACAAATTATTGTAAATTAATTTGTGATTTTGATTCTCTTTGCTTAACGAGAAAGTTAATAAAAAGAGGACAGCACTGGATTTGTTTTAATCAATTGGATAATTTATTGTTATCTCTTTATTATATCAATTTTAATGCCTATGATCCTAGGATATAATCATTACTTAGCTGAGAACCTAAGATTTCTTCCCTAGGATAATTTATAGTTATCTCTTTATTATATTCAATGGTGTGAAGCAATGCTCTACATTTCTGCAGCTGGTATTTGACGAGTTGTTGGAAAGAGTCAAGGAGAAGGAAGAGAAAGAAGCTAAGAAACGTAAACGTCTAGCAGATGAATTTTTTGATCTCCTACGTTCCATCAAGGTATACAACCTATCTCAACTAGCAATTCATGCTCCACTTAGGAATAAAAGTTTAAGAGTTAACGAGAATTTTATTCTTGCATCTATTGGACTGTGTACCTTATTGCAGGAGATATCTGTATCTTCAACATGGGAGAATTGCTTACAACTTTTTGAGAGTAGTCGAGAATTCAGGTAATTTTTTTCTTTTTTGGTCTGATACTATTTGTCATAATATCTGATGGTTGCACATTAATTCTGTGAGGCTACTTTCTTCATCCATGGATTTGTGAATCTTATACAGATCTGTGATGTTTTCTTGGATCCTTCTGGATATTTGTTTCCTGTTGGAAATTTTAGGATATGACATAGATGCCCTTACAAGCATGTCCACATCTTTACATTAATGCGTAGAAAAACCTTAATTTTTTTTCTTCTTTCATATTTGCTTGTTGCTAACTTTGGATATGACATGTTTTGCCTTTGTGTAAAAATTTCTAATGGTCTTTGCTCTTGACATGTTTATACCTTAAAAATTAATTCCGACTCTACTGTTCTTGACACAATGTCTATGGACCCATGTTATATTATGTATGTTGGGGATGAAGATTGGCTGGCTTATAGAGTTGATTCTTAAAACCATGTTTCATGATTCTTCTAACTTTCTTCGATTTGCAAAATGAGTTGCATCTATACACGAGAAATAGTTGCTTACAATGAAGTTGTCATTTTATTGAATGTTTTTATGTAGTTCAATTGGAGAAGAGAGCATTTGCAGGGGAATTTTTGATGAATATGTAGCACAGCTGAAAGAACAGGCCAAAGAAATTGAAGGGAAAAGAAAGGAAGAGAAGGTAAAAAATCAGTTTCTTGGCATAGATGTGTACATTTTTTGTAGACTAAAAAATTGTGCATTAGTTCCCTTTCCTTTGTTTTTTTTTTAAAAAGTCATTTGTCTTAGTTCAGGAAAAGTATTTGTCTGATTTGTGTACTTTAAATGTAACTGTTTCTGTAATTACCAATCTCGACAGAAATATAGTTCTTAGCACACATCAACAATCTTGCACTTCTTAATCTTATGACTGTCTTGTTAAATATATTATAGTTCGGCTGTAGCAGAAGTGCTATTTTACTGTGTGAAGAAGGGTGTAGCTTTCATTGTTGCTGTGAACTATGTCTTATGGATAAGATAGGTGACAGTAGTATTTTATCACGTGGAACACTGATGATTGCATGGCATATTATTGTTATAAGTTTATAAGGAGGCCAAGATTGAGGGCTGGAGAAAAGTATGGCAGTTCCAAATTCTACAAAAAAAATTTGGCCATAGATATAGTTAAGCTAATGGAAATGGATTTTGTGACTGATCTTCAGTTCAAATGTAGTTCTATTCCTAGTATATGGCATGGATATGAATTAATGGGTGATATTTGAAAGCGTATAACTATAATTCATTTCCAATTTTGTTTAGTGTGTATAAAATTTTTGGATATGAAGCCAAGCTTTTCATTCTTATATTCTGCAGGCAAGGAAGGAGAAAGAAAGAGAAGAAAGAGATAGGAGGAAAGTGAAGCATGGAAGGGAAAAAGAGAGAGGACGGGAAAGAGAAAAAGAGGATCACTTAAAGAAGGATGGAACAGACAATGAACATGTTGATTCTGAAATTCATTTCTTCAGTGAGAAAAAATCGGGAAAAGACAATGATAAGAAACACCGGAAGCGGCATCAAAGTTCTCAGGATAACTTGAATGAAAATGAAAAGGATCGATCTAAGAACTCTCATAGGCATAACAGCGATCGCAAAAAGTCAAGACGGGTATGCTGATTGTTCCATCTGTGTGAGTAATGTTTGAGACATCAAGTTTGTTTATTTAAACATGGATATAACAACATTTATCTTTTTGGCTTTACATGCCAGCATGCATCGACACCTGAGTCAGAAGATGAGAGCAGACATAAAAGACATAAGAGAGACCACCGTAGTGGTTCCCGCAAAATTGGCGATCATGAAGACCTTGAGGATGGGGAATTTGGTAGGGAGGGTGAAAGTCGGTAGTTATTTCATCCTGCCAATTTCTCATTATTTTTCATTTTTTGAAAGCCTTTTTAATGTAATCAATAGTTGAAAGATATTTGTTTGTGAATCATACTCAAGTACAAGACTTGCAGTATATCGTGGTCAGTAATTTGCAGTAGATTGTAGGTTAGGCAGCTAATATTCTGTCTAATAGTGATTTTTGGTTTTTAATAAATTATCTATAGATATATCTTATTACTTATAGAGCTTCTCATAATACTTTACGTTGAGTTCAATCTTGATTAGTATGAAATAGTTGTAGTGTTATACACAAATGATAATTGCTTATTCAGGAATCTCACTTGGTATTAATAAATTTGAATAAAGGTTTGTCGGAACAGTTGCAAGCCACTTGAACATAAATCAATCCTTGATTTAATTGTTTATAATAGAGGAATATAGACAAAATTTCATCTTTTATGTTCTTTCAGAAACTTCTTGTCTCATCTAGCTTGTCCATTTTGTTGATTTCTGTATTCTGCACTAGTGGGAAGAGGGGATAGAAAATTTGCAAAGGTATTTTAGGTGAGGTTTTGTTTACACAGAAGATTATTAGAAATGGCTTACATAAAATTGCTAATCATAATTTCTTTTGGGGGCATATGGTAGTAAAACGTTGATCTGATCGGTGTGTGCTGAGGGGGTCTATTGTAAATTTGCATATTCTATTTATTTAATAGTAGGTTTAATTAGAGAGCTGAGGTTGCAAGTTATATTGATTGGATGGGTGATGGTTGACATTGGATCTGAAATTTGTTTGACTGGCGGTTAGCAGCAGTCAGTACTTTCCTTTTTGTTTGTATGAGATTATTGGTCAGGATGATAATGTTATGTTTCAGAGACTTGCATCCAATCAACTTCTTACAGTTAAATTGCTTATAATGGCTAGAAGTATTCAAAAAGCTCGGGTGTAAATCAAAGTTTCTTTATTTGGATGCCTGTTCTTTATGATATTCTGTAAAATAATTGTGACAATAAGTACTTTTTTCTTAGTTTGCGCTACTAAGGAAAACAACAGGACAACAGGTCATCTACTTTATTGTGCGATGGCTAGTAATTTGAGTTGCATTTCTCTCCCTCGGGGAAAATTGGGTTATTTTATGGAACTGGGTATGTTTAAAGTTGGAGGGAATCAACAGTAATTTATTGTTTAAAGAGTGATTTTTTCTTGGAGTTTGTGGACATAGAAGATTTCAGTTGTCTCTGAAGACATGGAAAATCAAGTTGCCAAGATTAGAGGTAACATTGTCGTTCTTTTTCCTGGTTGCTCAGTATAATTAGTTTTAGCTGCTATTAGACATTTTATTTTAATTTTTCTCTATCTTTTCTCGGTACTCCTTTGCTCTATGGTTGCACTGTATCCCTTTGTCTTTCCCTTCTCAACTCAAACTCAGCCTTGCTAATTTTTTGACTTTAGAAGCAAATGTAGTGATTATTCCGTGCTATTGGCTATTGCCTTTTGTCTTTCTAATCAGGTCAACAACCTAACCTGTTTGAGATCCAACTGTAATCAGCTTTTTTTTTTTTTTTTATTTTGGTGGTGAAAATTATCTCCAGTGGAGAATCTGTAGATTTTCTTGTGAATTTATTTAATTTCATGGAGGGAATAAGGTCAATTTATGGCTTCAAGGCTCAGGCTTCAGCCTCAGCTTCCATGAATAAACTTCATGAGTTTATTTTCGTTGTCATCATCATCATCATCAGCAGCAGCACCTAATCAATATTATTGGTGAACAATGGTTGATAGTGCCTTTCTGCCAGCTACTTTTTACTTCTTTAGAAAAAGAAAAGATAAGAAAAATGGGTTTGGGAATGAGACTTTTCATTTGATATGATTATGTAGATGTTTTCTTCTTCCATTCACACTGTTTTTCCATGAATATTCCTATGATAAACCACGTCAACAAGGTTCATGTGTTAAATTTTACATGGTATATTACATATACAATATATATAATAAGCTTGTTTATGCACTTGGGAATGAAAATGATTTGACGGTTTGGAACTGTAAAGTGATATGCAAGGAACTCTTTGAATAGTGCTACACTTGGTTGTTTTAGGGATTGTTGTTGAGGTCAGTTCAACCCTTGGTGTGAAATCTAGGAACTGCACCATTAGTTCCCGTCTCTCAGTTGAGTAGTACCTCTGTTCAGAGAAAGTCAATTATTTGGCCAATAATCGCATCCATGATAGAATCTCCGATCCCTCTGCCTATTCCCTTTCAACTGGAAATGATTCTATTCTTCTTGGTGTACTTGAGATTACCAAATTTATCAGGCTGGCTGCATTCATAACATTTACTTGTTGCTTCCCCCATGAGTGGAGTTGCTCACTAATGATTCTTTCAACCTCTTCAACATTCGATAATGTGTAATGCCTTGGGTGTTCCATTCATTGTAACATGTTTTTCCTTTTTCCCTACAAAATCGAATGTCAACTGCTTGCTTTGTTGCAAAATCCTTTGCTTTTCTGTAAATCCTGCTTGAATGTGTTTTCCAGACCATGGTGATTTCCATTGAAGAGCTGTGAACTTTAACTTGGATAAGAATAAGGCTGAAAGTTGAAGGTCCTGTTTCATGAAATACCACCACAGGTTATTGCTATTTATAATTGATTGTTCACTGAAGTATGAAATCTATTGTATGTTTTGTGTAATTAAATGTTTCTTTTAACAAAGTTGGTGAACCTCTGTTGGATGTTGAATCTTTTAATACTATGACTAGGCTCAGTTGCTTGTCATCATCCATGCAGCCCCGTTACTAGTGTATATCTGTTGTAGGCTGTTAGCTTTGTAAGTGAACTTCAAAAAAGACGACATCAAACTACAGAGATATTGAGTTTAGTCAACCAAGGAAGTAGAGTTTGAAAAACCATTAGAGGATTATAGTTCATATATACATGTTTTCTTACCTTTTTGTTGTCTTCAAAATGTCTAACAATTAATGCTGAGAAGTTTCTATGCAAAGTGAACCATTTTGAGGCTCACAGGATGGATTAGCTTCTGGAGCTCCACAATCTGAAGAAGTGCTCAATGCAGTTACGTTGCTTACTGTAGAAAACCAATTTGTTTCTGCAATCTGCTGGATCATATCCATTGTCTCAGAAATAAGTTTATCTTTTACAGCTTTATTGCAAGTTGAGAGCTCCTGCTTGTCATTTGGTGTAATGAGTTTGTGTAGCATCCACTTCAGGGTCCTCGGAGTGTGTAAAGTCCTCTTCTTGTTCAGTTCATGACTGCATGGTTCTTTCAGGTTTTCTGTGGAAGTGGTGAGGCAGTAACAATTTCCTTCATTGGAGCTGCTCGATTGTTTCCTGGAATATGTTCTTTCCAAAAGGTACGTGCTTAATTTAAAAGGCTCTTGTTTCTCTTGGAGATACTCCTTGAGCTGTTTTACAAGTATTGGCTTAGATGCAGAAGTAGCCATTGAACCTAACTTGGTGCCTTTAGAACCGAGCTAAAAAAAGATAGGAATAAATAGACAGGAGAATAAGCTGGAAGATTAGAAAATTAGTTACAGTATAAAAAAATTAGAATCGACAGTGTGGCTGTCACTTTTGAGACATAATTAGTAGATGGAGCTAGCTTAGCTAAAAGGAGTTGGTGGAACCTTTTAAAGGAGCTTCTGCTATAATTAGGAAGTAGTGGAACGCAATCTTGTAATGGATTGGGGACACCCCAAAAGTTAAAACTAGGCAATCTTGTCATTGATTGATGACACCAAATTGTCAAATAAAATAGAATATAGAAATTGTTTTGAAATTCAATACCCTCGTATGCCTCTCTTCATATCACATTACATTAGTAATATATAAACCCTCTTTAACTTCTGTCGTGTATTGAAAGTTGTCCAACAACAACACAAACGTCAAAGTATATACATGGATTTTTGCTTTTACTTGTCTGCCTGCAAATGATTCTTATTGAATATTTTAATGGTAAATACGCGTATTTATCTCTGAAGCATGTACCTAAATGACTCTTCTTTGTCCTTTCCTTTGGACCCATATATTTATAGAAATGATTTGTTTAAATTTTTTATTGTAGAATTTTATTCATCATGTGGGTGGGGCTTGGTGTAAGTTCCTTGTTTATTTGGGTAAAATAGGTGTGGGACAATGAAGGGACATCTTTTGGGATGTAATTACTAATTACATTCCCTTATAACATGTAAAGAAAGTTTCAAAGTTTTTTAGGAGCTGGCGTTGGCGATCTGTTACTTTTAGAGAGGCCGTGCTAGCCAGGTACAAGATATCATAATCTGTGTTTTAATAACCCACCCTGGGTCCTGGATTGACGAGTTAAACGTTGTCCAAAAGTTTGAAATAAAACAAAAACACATGAAAATTACTATAAGTCTTTACAGGTTTGAAATCTTGCAAAACCACCTCAAACACCACTATCGATGTTGACAAACCGGGGCAAATCAGGCCTATTTTTTGTGACGACAACACTCCACATCACCATGAAAGCACTTCCTTTAGCCTTTTGACCAAAACCCATATCACCCCTCCTCTGATGAGCTGTTGTTGCCAATTTAGTTTTGTGATTTTTGATCGATTCACTCACCAGAAATCACCTCTGTTGTCACCATTGCATTCATTGACCATTCCTCTTTAAAAGCTCTAACATCATAGCCTTCAATTGTTCGTCGATCACCGTCTTAATTTTTAAGGTTTTTAGTGAATAAGAAAATTGCTAACACAGCCTGGTGAAGGCATGGGTCGTACTTGAACTGGTTTAACCAATTGGGTCGGGTGGGGTTTTAAAACATTGACCATAATCACTGCTTGGACTCTTAGGATCCCAATGATATAAGCTTATTCGAGTAGAGTTTATAAAAATTTTGTTAGTTATTTAATTAGGGAAATATAAAAGAGATTTCTATTATTAATTTACTAAAAAAGTTTTAATGTACATGAATAGATCAAATTAAAATTATAAATTTGAATAGTGATATTTTTGATATCTCAACATCTTTAAATTTACTCTAAAAAGTAAAAGGAGCTCATGGAAGCTGTAAAATGGATTTGAATAAACTGTTTCAGTCAGTATATAAGTTCAACCAAACAGAGTTTTAGACATAAAACTCATTAATCACAAGGACCCAATTACAAGAATGAAACTCCAACTGACCAACATCCCCAAGCAAGTGAAAGTAAAGAGTTTAGCCACCGACTAGCAAAGTAATGTCAAATTTTATAGACTAAATCGGATTGAGTAAGTCAGGAACCATTGTTTTAAAAACTGGATCGGAGGGCAACCCGCTCTGATGGCCGGGTCACGGTTCAACCGGTTGGACTGTCGGTTGGACCGGTGATATCATCATACATCATAATGACGTCAGCACATTTTAAAAAAAATAAATTTTTTTTTTAGATTTCTATTTTTTCAATAAGACAATAACAATTTAATTACTGTCCAATATGACTCAAAGTTCAAATTCAACAATAATCTTAACATAATTTAACAACAATTTAAAATCTAAATCCAAACATGATGTATTTACATATTAAATGACAAAATACATAATAATTAAAAATTAATAACAAAACATTTGATGCAAGTGTTTTTTCTTTGATCCATCTTCATGTTGATTGAGTTTCACACACTAGCATCAAAATTTATCACCATCAAAACCATCACCACCATCTACAAAAATTTCAGTAAAAAATAGAAATCATAAGTTAAAACTTGTAATTTAATTTAAATAGATACTAAGTTTTAATCTTTTTCAAGATCATCTGTGAGTAAACTTTTTGGTATAATCAAAAGATCAAATACAAAATACATTGTTAATTGTTTTTATATGGCATATAAATGTAACATAAAACAAAACTTGTCGTCACTCACAACCACAGCCACGAAAGAATATGATTACTACAGTGCTAGTACCAACTATTAGGTTTGAATGTGATAGAAAGTTATGCTCACAACCACAGCCACGAAAGAATGACTTAAAATGGAGTATGCCAGCCTAATCTGCAGATATCCTATCTTGTTTAATCAGGTTTTGCAAAACTATATATGAATTGTAAACCCCGTGTTATTATTTCGATGCACTAAGGTATGAAATTTACCTTTTCAAGTAATTTTCTTTTCTTGAATGGAAGGGTAAAATGGTCAATTTACATGTATTTCGAGATGTGGCCATTATAAAGTGTAAGGAATGATGTCATTGAAGAGAAATGAGGGTAGAATGGTCATAAAGTTGATTGATATGGTTAAATGACGTAAACGGTAACCAAGGGTATAATGGTCTTTGAATACAAATTCATATGAATAAGTATCCATAAAGTGCACTAAGGGTAAGTTAGTCATTTACCTAATGGGATTGCTAATTGTGTATTTTTAAGAAGTCAAATGGCATTAAATGAGTGCTTATCTTATCTGTGGTAGAATGACCAAAACGCCCTTATATGGAAAATTTATGCCAAAGACCATAGTCTAACTTTTATTGACCAATTACATAGAGTAACAATTGAATGAATATTTACAAGGTTTTAAAGAGAGTAGTCAGCCTTGTACCCCCAATATATCATCTTCTTCTTCATCTCTCAAATCCACCATAAAAGCCACTAATCCAAGCTTTTATTCTCAAATTTTCTTAGGATTTCAGTTGATTTTCAAAGGAGCTCACCATCTCCTTAAAGAACTTCAATTTCAGGGTTAAAGGTGTTTTCAAAACCCTAGTTTTTCTGAATTTTTTAGTTAAAAGGGAAATTCATAAGTGGTTATGTGTGTAAGGTAGAAAGGTGAAACTTTGGAGCCAAGGAGGAGGACCTTTGTGCTGATACTAAGGTAAGGAAAAAAATCTCCCTATGACTACAATTGATACACCTAGGGTTATGAAACATACATTATTATGTTAATATGAGTGTGATGCTATGTTTGGTATGAGTTGTTTAAATGGGTGTGTTGATTGGTGTATTGTGCATATGGAGGATGATTATGCCAATTAAGAGATTTTGAGTTGGAGGATGTTTTGGCACTTTTTGGTTCTGTAAAAAGGGAGGTTTATGGCCTTTATACTTAGAATGATATGGCAAATGATTTGAATGTGCAAAGGAAGGTGACATGGTTGAAATGAATAGAATTCGGATTAGCCTTTTAAGACTTATACTGTACATGCTCACGGAATCAGTCAAACTGAAGTTATAGAAGTCCGATTGAGTTGATTCTTGAAGTGTTAAAAATTTGAGAACATACCTAAAACTTTTATGTTTTATCCAAGAACCATTCGATTGGAAGATAAGGTAAAAATTGCTTGAAAAGGGACGAACTATATGGCACAAACTTCTTAATGGAATTCCCATTTGTTTCTAATTCTAATAAACCCCTGAATAAACTTAATACCAAAATTCCTTGTATTGTATGATAAATTGAATGAATTAAGTTAAGAAGTTTAGTAGGAGAATAGTATGATTGAGCATGGGAGATGTTAGTCCATATGTTTGCATTCATAATGGTAATGCATAAGCTATTTAGTTGTCTTATGAAATTATAAAATGTTAAAGAATGAATCCATGAGTCTCTTGAGGTATAAACCAAGATCAGAGGAATGGAATTCTTATGGAAACCATAAGTCCTTTGAGGTGACGACCAAGAACAAGGTAATGGTTCAAATGAATCCGATCGGATAACAAAGACTATGAAATCGTCAAGTATAAGACAAAACAAATAAGCATGTCATGTACATGAATATTTCATAAGTCATTTATGTTCTATGTTATATTGTATGGTTATGTATGACTTATGTTTATGAGAAAAGTCCAAAGTGTATGATATGTTTATGCATTTGTATGTCAAGAGAATGTCATGTTTTGTAGGTAGGTAAGGTCCCAAGAATATACTTGTATAATAAACTTAATAGTTTATAAATGGCCATATTCCTTACTGAGCGATTAGGCTCACCCCACGAAAGTTTTAAAATGTTTTGCGTATGAATTAAGGCATGAAGCTGGGAGAGGATTCCGAGGGACGCTATGATCATGAGGGGAGTTTTAATTATGACTTTTGAATGGTTTTGCTAGTATTATAGTGTAGTAATTATGTTTATATCTCATAATGTAGTAACACGTCCATGTTATAATGGAATATATATTGTTTGTGTTTATAAAGGAAATCAAATTGCTAGTAAATTTTATAAAAGTGGTTGTTCTAGTAAGTATTACTATGGATTTATAATTACTCCAAGAATGAAACATATTTTTTGATTATACAATGAACTTATTATAGTGAAGAAAAAAAAAAAATTAAAACATATATCTTATATGTTTTAAACTACAAGTTATTCTTAAATAGGATTTTAAAATAAATTCTTTTCTAGGCGTGCGTTTCTAGGTTCTCTGGCAAGGGATACTTAGGAAATACCGGCTAGGGAGGGGTTTTACATGAATGGTTTTTTAGACCTGAAAATCTATATAGCTAAAAAACTGCCCAATCTGCCACGCCTCAGAATGCGAAAAAACTATCATAACAACTATCAGCTAAGGGAATCTTTTATGACCTAAAATCTATACTAACTAATCCAATACTTAATCAACTACAGTCTCTCAGCAAAAGCAATTTCATCTTTGTTTAAACTCTTGGTCCTGTATCAGCATTTTCAAAAAAAATTTGCAAACTGTACATCCAATCAGTGGTAGAGCATTGGACTTTCTGTGTGGAATCAATCAAGGACTGATTTTAACATCAATATCGTTTTTACAGAAATTAAAAGATCAACACTATAATAACATTGTTAATTTTCACTTAATTCTATTACTCCATCATTTACGTTTAAAAGATCTAAGTTGTAGTAGTCAACACAAAAGTTATATAAAGGTTTTAAAACTTAATAGACCTCATCATTTTTACCATATATAAATTGGAATAAATTCCCTGCATTTTTTAGCGCAAATATAGACCTAAATTTTAGAAGCCTATATCACCAACTAATTTACTGTATTTATTGTTAAATCCAAAAACAATTTTCTAAATATATGTTTATTAAAAAAAAAAAAAAATCGCCAACACAAACTCATCAAATTCAACCCTTTTTTCCCCGTTTTCATGAAATCATATTCATGACTGAAAACAAAGAAGACCGAGCAAATTCAACCCTTTTTCTCATTTCTTAACGAAGTTCTAATGTTACTTAGAAAACAAAGAGCAGAGAGAAAGTTCAGATTCAAAAACATTACTCATCATCAGTTTCAACGCCAAATCCCAAGTGGGATTCGATTTCAAAACCCTTTTTTACTCTAAAACCAGGAGATCTTACCGATCAAACAAAGACATCAAATCAAACAACCAAAGCAATCACTCAAGCTAGCTGAAGCTTCTCCTCTCAGCGGCAAACAAACAAACAACTGGCGGCAGTTGTAGGCTATAGTTCTTTAGATACCTTTTTCTTAGCCCCTTTTGACTAATATTTATAAAGAGTCAGTAAATAGAAGAGTGGGATTTCAGAGAGAACAGAAGACAGAGCCGAAACCGTGAGAATTTTCGCAGAGATGCTAATAAATTTTCGTCAGAAAAACTGAGAAAGACTAAAAGAGAAGAAGATGAGAAAGGGCTGCGTGACAGGGAAGAAGATTGTCGCGTATTAGGGATTTAAATTGTAGACCGGTTTTTCCGCCGGTCCGGTTGGACCGTCGGTTCACTCACATTATCCGGTTTTCAACCGGTTTAAAACGGCTCAATGTATATTAGTGGGTTTGAGTGTGACTTGAACCGGACATGTGACTGGTTCACGGTCCAACCGGTTGGACCGGTCGGTCCGGTCGGTCTGGTCCGGCTTTTAAAACAGTGTCAAGAACTCGACCAATTCTAGAAAAATTTTAATATCTGTTTATTTAAAAATGAGGTCTTATCACATAAAACGTAATTTAAGTATATATATAAACCAAATCCCGTATAGTGAAAGTAAGTTTAAAAGGCATGTATTGGAAGTTAACAACAGAAACATTATCATCATTGAACTAGAAAACATAAACAATTGATGGGAGAAGTCATCAGTGTTGCGTGAAAAGTGTGTTTCTTTGTTAAATCATAGCTGACAAGAGTATTTTGATTAATTATACTTTAAAATCATATGCTATTTAATGGGTGACGGTGTTCGCATTTATTTTTAACTTTTATTATTTCTATTTCTATTTGTTAATGATCAAAAGAGTAAAGCTAATTCAAGTTGTACAAAATAAGATTGTAGCTTATGCTGCAGAAGTATATGATGAACTGCATTTTTGTCTCTAACTTTGTATGTATAGTAAATATTGAGGAAAATTAGGCACATTTTTTTACACTAATTCTTACATTATGATCATTAATAAATCGAAAGCATTTTGGATATACAGTTGTGACTAAATGTAGCATTTATATAATTAATATGAAAATAAACAAAGGATAGATATTGCTTTTAGTACGTTTTCATACACATTTTTTTTTTCACCGATAGGTACGTATACATTCAAGCAAAGTTTTGAGATTAAAAAATTAATAAAACTAATAGGTAATTAATTAATAAATTCTATACGATTCATAATGTAAAAGGTTTGATTTTGGTAATTGAAGAATGTTGAATACAAATTGTTGATACGAAAATTGTACCAATCTGAGAGAATCAGTTGACCTTAATGGAATCAGAACTAATGTGTGTGTGATTTAATAAAAACCAGTAATGTAATGTAAAATGCAGTGAAATGAATAACACAAAAGGATTTTTAAAGTGGTTCAGCAAATTAGAATTTGAGTTTACGTCTATTGTTATCTTATTACTTTTTGATAGATACAAAGAATAATAATAAGTTTGTCTAGAATAATTTGCTAACTTCTTTCTCATTATTAGAGTGGGTTTATATTCAAGTTTAATGTAAAGGAAATAGAGAAATTATCGGGATTGCAATCAAATTCAAATTGCAACTCCGATATTCCTGTGATTGAGCGTTAAGATCGCGTTGTCCTCGGTGTTATTCTTATCTCTTCCGAAATATCCAAAATTTGAGTTTATCCATGGTTTATCGAACAACTGCCAGAACTGGTCGCGACTAACTTGTGTTGGGTCGTGCTATCAGTTTTCTTTGCGGAATGGGTACATTTGAATGGTGACCATAGAAAAGTTATTGTTTACTATGGTAAGTGATTGGAACATTAATTATTATTTTTCAAGTTTGATTTAAAATACCGTAAGGCGTAAAGAATTGTGAAATATATACAAAAATTTAGGGAAAAAAAGACCGGTAAGAACCAAAACCATGTATTTTAGGTGCAGTAAACTAAAAATGGACCAAGAAGAAACTAATTAGCCAAACCCAACAAGAAAGTGATGGTGAAGGTGCATAATATTAATGGGTGTGCTTGGATTGGAGGAAGTCACATTTATAATCGAATTGGTTTATAATGGTTTCAATTCGAATTTTCAATTTTCAATTAATAGTTTTTATAACTGTTATTTCCCGAACTATAACGATCTATATATCTATATAATTTTGAAGCACTTGCTATTTGAATGCCACATAGGACTCTATAATTGCTACAAATGTTAGCATGTTATTGGTTTAGGTTATAATTGATGCACGTATCANCCAAACCCAACAAGAAAGTGATGGTGAAGGTGCATAATATTAATGGGTGTGCTTGGATTGGAGGAAGTCACATTTATAATCGAATTGGTTTATAATGGTTTCAATTCGAATTTTCAATTTTCAATTAATAGTTTTTATAACTGTTATTTCCCGAACTGTAACAATCTATATATCTATATAATTTTGAAGCACTTGCTATTTGAATGCCACATAGGACTCTATAATTGCTACAAATGTTAGCATGTTATTGGTTTAGGTTATAATTGATGCACGTATCAACATGTTATTGGTTTAGATTATAATTGTTGCACGTGCCAACATGTTATTGGTCTAGGCTATTTAGTATAACTACATGCATTCAATGTATTGTAGAACAACAAAGCCACGGACACCGGCACTTTTGCACCAAAAATGTGTATCGGCCTATGTGTACCCCTGACTCACACCTGACTCACACCAGCTGTTATGAGCAATCCAGACGTATTATTAAACAATAAATATTTTTCTAATGAACGGCCATCCATCAAATATGGACGACCGTTCACTTACATGGACTCCCGTCCATATTATATGGACGGGGGTCCATTTGTTACGGACGAGCGTCCCCATTTAAAGGACGCCCGTCCATAAGTAAAATGGATTAAAATTTTTTTATAAAAATTTGGGACGGCCGTTCATAGGTTATGGACGGCTGTCCCTAAATATTGGACAGACGTTCATATTTTAATGGACGTCCGTCCATTAAAAAATCTTTTTAAAAAAATTAAAAAACATTTACGGACTGCCGTTCATCCGTTATGGACGGCCGTCCATTCATTTTGGACAGGCGCCCGCAAATAAGGGATGCCCGTCCTTAACCAAAATATGAAAATTAAAAAAAAAAAAAAAACTTTGGTGACGGCCATCCATGAATTATGGACGGTTGTCCCTTACTTTTGGACGGGCGTCCATAAGAAATGGATGCCCGTCCATTATTTTGGTTTTTAAAAACTAAAGAAAAAATTTGGGTGGTCGTCCATAAATTGTGGACAGTCGTCCCTTACTTTTGGATTTTCATCTATAAATTTTTTGCAGTAATTGTAGTTCAGGGATATTCCAAGAAAAGATTGGCAGTCTTTCGTTATTTTTTATATTTTTTAGATTAATATTCTGGAGCTGTGAATAGTAAACATATAAATGCATTTTTATAAACCTTTCCAAATTTTTTTTTTTTTTCACCTTAATTATGTTTTTGCAGTTCCTCATGCGGGCTTTGGACTGGGGTTTGAAAGGCTTGTTCAATTTGCAACTGGAATAGAAAATATAAGAGATGCTATACCTTTCCCTCGATCACCTGGTTCTGCTGAATTTTAATGGCAAAATTTGATTGACTTCTGTTGTTATAAAATTATAGACAAGACTCAGGTTATTTTGTTGCTTCTCTTCATATTCATGTTTTCTGTACATATTTTGGTTGAGTTATAGGTTCTGTAGGGTGTGAAGGATTGTATAATTGTTGGATGGTTTTAGCCATGTAATCGTGACATTCAAAAAATCTATGTAAAATTACTGCATGTTTATTGCATTTAATATTCAAGAGCCTTGCAACGTCTGATATTATTAAGAAATTGCTTACAGCGTAGTCCAGATTTATTATACATCAAATGCACTGCTTTAAAAGCCGGACCGGATTGGCCGGTTCGATCGGGACCCAGTTGTGTGTCCGGTCCGAATCAATATAAAATCCGCTATTAATTAAAAAACCATTTAAATCCGCTATTAAACCGGATAAATAGTGCGACTCGTCTGGTCGAACTGGACCTCTTGGTAAACCGAGTCAATGTTTAAAATAAACAAAACCCTAAATCTAAGTTTTTTTCGCGTGACATCACTACACTCCACTCTCTTCAATCTCTCAACTCCACTCTCCCTTAAGACCCTTGCTCGACGATAGCAACACCTCCCTCGTTGGATTTCGACGACGACGCATCTCCCTTCTCCCTTGTTCGACGACGACGCATCTCCCTTCTCCCTTGCTCGACGACGACAATACCTCCCTCGTTGGATTTCGGCGGCGACGCACCTCCCTTCTCCCATGACAACGCCACCCTCCTATGCTGGAATCGACGACAACAACACTTCTCTTGCTCAAAATTGACGAAGACGATGCCTCTCTCTTTTGTAAAGATATTTTCAGTCTTTATTTGATGAATCTATTGCTTTGATGCATAATTTGTTCACTGAATTTGTATGTAAAAAACACTTAACACTAAATGTTTTGTTATTAATTTTATATATTTTGTCATTTAATTTGTAATTGATGAACACATCATATTTGGAGACTTTGGATTGTAGTTAAATCATGTTGGGATTGTTATTGAGTTTGAATTGGGTGGTAATTAAGTTAGGTATTCTCTTATTGAAAATCTGAAATTTTTCAGAAAAAAAAATATTTTTTTGGCAGTCCAATCAGCCAATCTAACCAGTTGGACCGATTAATCCGTGACCCAAGTAGTGAAACGGGTTACCCACCGATCCGGGTTTTAAAACAATAATCAAATGTGCCTGTTTTTGGTCCAGCGTGTGAATTGTGGGTGCGTTTACTATTAATTCAATTGTTCCTACCGTACAAGAACATCTGGTTCACTTCATGAAGTAATCGATTATGGAATGTTCTTAAAAGCGAAAATAAAAGACGAAACACCTTATTTTTTGAAAATCGGTACATGATCCTTTTTCCCCCGACAAGATATCTTTTAAGGGTTTTCTTCTATCTCCAGGGACATTTCTGTTTTAAAACAAATGAACAAATGAACTGTACAATAGTGCGCCCTATTTAGACTTTCTTTGCCTTTTTCTTTTCTTGACTTCGACAATGAGCTGTGAGTTGATAACAGGCCAACGTACAACCTTCTTACGAAGAGCTTACTCCAAATGGGGCGTTTGGTTGGGGGTGTTATATGGGATTACTGGAGTAATGTCATCTTATATTACTTGATTACCATATTTGGTTGTCAAGTAATATAAGATACCGGTAATCTTCAAATACCAATAGTAGTTACTATTAGTAATATCAGAGGTAATCTGATTACCTCCATTTTCTTAGGTATTCTGAGATTACCAGGGTTATCTTTTTTTGTTACAATTTTATCCTTTATTAATAAAAATTTTGGACAATAATACCCCTACTTTAAAACAAATTTACATTAATATCTTATTTCAATTTTACCCTTATTTAATTAAAATTTTGGATAATAATGCCCTTATATTTAAAATAATTTACAGATCACCACTGTCACCCAGCCACCACCGCTGACAACGGGCCAACCACCATGGGCCGCTACCGAAAAATCACCGGAGTCTCTAAAAAAGAACGAGATTCGGTGGAAGACTCCGGGAGGCTTCGATATGGCCGTTTCCGACCATATTGATGGCCGAAAACGGCCATATCATGCCAAATCTGGCCGGAAATATCTATTCTGGCCGGAATAGATTTGGCTGCCAACGGCCAGGTCCATGGCGATCTGGCCGTTAGCGGCTAGATCCATTGATCTGGCCTGATATGGCCGTTTTTGGCCAGATCCATCGATCTGGCCTGATATGGCTGTTTTCGGCCATCAATATGGCTGTTTTCGGCCATCAATATGGCCGTTTTCGGCCATATCGAAGCCTCTTGGTCACGGTCAGCTGCTGATGGGGACTTTCGAAGACTTCTGGCGGTGGTCTGCGGTGGCGGCAGGCGGCGGCAGGTGGTAGGGGTGATTTCATAATAAGTTAAAGTTTTATATAAGCGGGATTGTTTTAACTAAACCTAAAATATTAGGGGTTAAAAGAAATTATTTAAAAATTAATAATAAAAATAATATTATATTAATATTTGAAAAGGGGACAATTTGGTAATTTAAATAACATACCCACCATTTTATTCCCTATAACCAAACATATTAATATAGCATACCCACCAACTAACCAAACACATTTTTCTAAAGATTCCTAATAATCTTCCAAGGTAATTTATCTTTTCAGTAATCTAACATTCCCAATAATCTAACATTCCTGAACCAAACGCCCCCAAAGAGTTTCTTGTTATAGCCGTGCACCACTAATGACAGCCAAAGAAAACCAAAGACACAAACTGTGGTGAAAAGGTGTGGGATCGAGGCATACAATTAGTTAGTGAGAACAAGTACGTTTGAAGAATATTCCAAGTGGTCAGAATAGTGATATTGAGGCCAAAATGTAGTAATAAAAAATTTAAAAAAATTGGGAAAAACAGTGTACTGGTATGATGTAGGTTATGCTAGATGACTTGTGGAAAAATCTGCAATATTTACAGGATTTTACTTTTTTACTTCAATTTTTTTTATATTAGATTGACCTAGAAAAGACACCCAACGTAACAGCATAAAAGATTCCCATAAGATGCGAAAAGGCAACAAAGAAAAACCCGGAAAGATAACCAAATTCCAATGTTTGCGTAAGAAGCAATGTTGATATGTTTTGATGATTTGTATGCTAATTTCGTGGCTTTAGTTCTTGGGCATGATGGAAGATGGATCAATGGTGTGTTTGGATGGCTGGATTGATGGAAAAAGGATGAATAACAGCGAGGGTTTGGGTGTTATGCATTTTGAAGCAAACTCTCTTATTTTCTTTCTTCTTTAAAACACTGGTGATGAATGAAAGAGTAATGAATAATTGATGCTTGGGATGCTAAGAATTGTTTAATGATTGATGAATGCGGAATCAAACCCCTTTGAATGAAAAACCCCTGCCCTTATATAGAGGCTTAGGGATAAGAGAGAGGATTTCTATTTAAAAGATAAAAGAGAATAAATAGCTAATTAATAGGAGGTAAATAATAAAAAAGGATTTACTTGAGAATATAAATTAATTAGAAAATTAGTATGGAAAATAATGGGGACTTTAAAAAGTCTAGATTCATTTAGGAAAAATATTTATTTCAGAGAGAGAGAGAGAGAGATGTTGACTCAGTAGACCTGGTCAAGGATCGGTTCCAGGCAGGCTCGAGTCTGGGCCCGTTTGGGACTGGTCCCAGGCCCATGAGCAATTTTAAGACTTGGATTGGTCCTTAGGACTAGCCCCATGGGCCTGCAAATTTTTTTTTTATATTTTAGGGGCAAAATGAAATTATGTAGGGGGTTTTAGTAATTTTCATGGGTAGATTAGTAAGTTTCTAAAAGTTTAATTAAATTTTAAAAATAATTAATTAATAGTTAATTTTAACATAAATGTAATATTCACAAATAAACAATTAAATAAATTTTTTTTATTAAATTATTCATCCCCATTGTCAACAATATTTAAATCATTAAAATATGTATTCCTAAAGAGTTCGAGTATTTCGGGATCTTCAGGGTGCTGTTGTTGTCTTCTTTCTGCATAAGTCCAATCCCGTAAACACGTTATCACTTCAATCATCTTATCGGTTAAAGAACATCTTCTATCTTCAACAATCCGGCCACTTGTTGAAAATGTTGACTCGGATGCAATTGTAGAAACCGGCACAAATAAAATGTCACGTGCCATTTGGGCTACAATGGGGAATCGACTTTCATGTTGGTTCCACCATTGAAGAATATTCATGTCACGTTTCTCCTTCATCATCATGTAGGACATGTCCACTTCTAGATAGCGATTCAGCTCATTTTGTCCATGTATGTACGAGCTGGAGCTGCTACTTCTACCATGTTCCATATACGTCCACTTGCTTGATCCTTGACAGAGGTCTGCATCAGGGTCCTGATCGTCTCTCTTGAACGTTCCACTTCCACTTCCATTGTACCTGTTCTGATATAAAGAAAAAAAGCTTTCCAATTTTTGCTTAAAGTCAGTCAAATAAAACGTATAATCACATCCTAAATGTTGGCCTAACTCAGTAATTATACAGTTAACTACATGTAATTTAAACCAATAATGCTACGGACATCGACATTTTTGCACCGAAAACGTGTACCGGCCTACGTGTCCCCTGACTCACACCAGCAATCCAGACGCTTTATTAAATATTTTTCTAGTGAAAGGTCGTCCATCAAATATGGACGATCGTTCACTTATATGGACCCCCGTCCATATTATATGGACAGGGGTCCATTTACTACGGACGGGCGTCCCTATTTAAAGGACGCCCATCCATCAGTAAAATAGAATAAATTTTTTTTATAAAAATTAGGGACAGCCGTTCATAGGTTATGGACAGCTGTCCCTAAATATTGAATGTGCGTTCATATTTTAATGGACGCCCGTCCATTAACAATTCTTTTTAAAAATTAAAAAAAAATTTAGGGACGGTCGTCCCTTCGTTTTGGATGGACGCCTGCAAATAAGGGACGCCCGTCCTTAATCTAAATATGAAAATTAAAAAAAAAAACTTTGGGGATGCCCGTCCATAAATTGTGGACAACTGTCCCTTACGTTTGGACGGGCATCTGTAAGGAATGGACGCCTGTCCATTATTTTGGTTTTAAAAACAAAAGAAAAACTTTAGGGACGCCCGTCCACAACGTTTGGACAGGCGTCCGTAAGGAATGGACGCCCGTCCCTTATTCTGGTTTAAAAAACAAAATCAAAAATTTGGACACCTGTCCATAAATTGTGGATAGGCGTCCCTTAAGTTTAGACCGACGTCCCTAAGGATTGGACGCCCGTCCCTTATTGTGAGTTTTAAAAAACAAAGTAAAAAATTTGGATGGCCGTCCATAAATTGTGGACGGCCGTCTATTAAGTGTGGACGGGCGTCCGTAAGTAATGGACGCCTGTCCATTATGTATGGACGGCTGTCCGTAAGGGTTGGATGGCCATCCGTGAGGGTTGGACGACCGTCCCTTATGTAAAGGATGGCTGTCCATAAGTAATGGACGCCCGTCCATAATATAATGAATTTTTTTTTAATAAAATTTGTTTTTTCATTTGCAAATAACAATAGCTTCTCCAAAAACCAGTGCCAAAATTCTTCGAGCGAAAGAAAACTTCATTTTATACCTATCACCACCCTCTGCTTCATCGTTGCCGTTTGTTCTTCACGTTTGCATTGTGTCTGCATTCCTCAGCCATTTCTTCCTCAACAGTTGTATTTTCCTAATGTTCCAGCTACCATGACAAGAATGAAAGCTATAAACTTTTCATCAAACAATTTTTTACAGTGGAAAGGGAGATAAGAAGATCAAAATTTGTTCAGATTAGAAAGATTTGTTGAGGTTGTTAACCAATTTTTATTTAACTTATGCATTTGTTTAGTTTTGTATTATATTTTGGATTGAATATATGTTACAATAGAAAAAAATTGATAGAGAAAATTTGTTGGTGATTGTTATGAATCAGATTCGTGAACGTGAACACTAGTATTGGTTTTGCATTAAATTACATAATATGGAAGAGTTCAGTTTGCCTAATTTCAATGATGTTGAGGTAAATTGTGCTCGAAACCTTAACTTTTTTGTTAACATAATTTTAAATTTATTGTATCGTATTGTTTCTTTTGATGTGTTGTATTAGTACATTCTTATTTTGTCTATTATAAAACTATTAAATGAATGTGATGAATTAGAAGATATGAGATGTGCAGAGGAAGAAGTTGAGCCTCATATTGGAATGGTGTTTGATTCAGTTAATAGTCTGGTGAAGTATTACAAACGGTATGGTAACAAAATGGGATTTGAAGCAATGATACGTACGTCAAAGAAAGGCGAAGATGGAGAGATGAGATATGTGACAGTGGCATGTTTTTATTCTGGGAAGGAGAGATGTAAGTCCAAAAATACCTTGAAAAAACAACCTGTTGCCAAAACAGATTGTAAGAGTCGGATTAGTACAGCTTTGAATGGTGAATGCAAATAGGAAATTAAATCAGTTGTACTTGAACAAAACCATGATCTTACAAGTCCGACAAAAAGAAGATATTTCAAGGTTAATCGAACGATACAACCTTATGTGAAAAGGCAACTTGAAGTTAATAATGTGGCTGGGATTAGACCGTGTAAAAATTTTCAGTCATGTTCAGTTGGGGCAGGAGGTGTGGAGAATTTGGCGTTTCTACAAAAAAATTGTATGAACTACATTGAAAAAGTGCGAAAGCCACAACTTGGAGTTGGAGATGCTTCGGCAGTACTTGAGTATTTTAGGAAAATGCAAAAGGAGAATTCAAATTTCTGGTACATGATTGATGTAGATGAAGAGAGTCGATTACAAAATGTGCTATGGGTTGATGCTAGATGTAGGGCTGCATATAAAGAATTTGGTGATGTTGTCACATTTGACACAACGTATTTGACGAACAAGTATGATATGTCATTTGCTACTTTTGTGGGGGTTGATCATCATGGACATTCGACGTTGTTAGGTTGTGGGTTAATTTCTCATGAGGACACTAAGACATTTGTATGGTTATTTCGTTCTTGGCTTGAATGCATGGATGTTGCTCCTAATGGAATTATCACTGATCAAGATAAGGCCATGCAAAATGCAATTGAGATTGTTTTCCTTGGTACAAGACATAGGTGGTGTGTATGGCATATAATGAAGAAACTGCCTGAAAAGTTAAGAGGGTATAAGGAATATGAAACTATAAAGTTTAAGTTACAAAATGTTATGTATGATTCCTTTACGCGTGAAGAGTTCGAAGAGTAGTGGAACCAATTTGTTGATGTGCACAACCTTCACAAGAATGTATGGTTATGTGGATTGTACAAAGAAAGAGTACGATGGGTGCTTGTATTTCTTAAAGATACTTTCTGAGCAGGTATGTCTACTACCCAACGTAGTGAAAGTATGCATGCATTTTTTGATGGGTATATAAATTCCAAAACTACTTTGAAACAATTTGTGGAACAATATGATAATGTATTGCGAGCTAAAGTGGAAAAAGAAAGGGAGACTGATTTTAGATCTTTCAAATTTTGGATACCATGCATAACTATTTACCCCATTAAGAAACAATTTCAAAGTACATACACAACTGCAAAGTTTAAAGAGTTTCAAGAAGAGATTGTGGGGAAAATTTATTGTGAGTTATCTTTTCTAAAAAAATGTGATTCATACGAGGAGTATCAAGTTTTGGAAGATGTTTGGTTTGGAGATAGTAGTCGCCGTGTTCCGTATGCGGTATACTTTGAAGAAGTTCGTGCGATATTCGTTGTACTTGTCATTTGTTTGAGTTCAGGGGGATTTTATGCAGACATGCCATTATGGTGTTCATTCATAAAAGGGTTTCACACATTCCGGAAAAGTACATTTTACGGCATTGGAGAAAAAATATGAACAAATGTCATACAAAAATTAAGGTCAGTTATAATAGGTGGAGCACCAACATTGAAGGACAACGTTTTGATAAGTTGTCTAATTTAATGCTGATAGCAGCGGACATGACATCAAACAATGAGGAAGATTATAATATGATGATGGAGTTTATGACTAAGATGAGGAAAAAGTTGGAGCAAAAGGAAAGTGAGGGAGGGCTTAGTACAAAAGTGAACATCTCTTCCACAACCGGTTTGACTAGTCAAGATGGAGATAGTCCTCCGAAAGAGGGGAATAGTCTAATTATTAGTCCATAGGCAACTCGTAGCAAAGGTCTTCCTTCATGTGGAAGAAAGCAATCGAAGGTTGAAGAAATTATACGTAGAGTTAAAAAGAAAAAATTACAAAAACAAAGAATTGGTATGAGTTATACATTATTTTAGTATTTTTTTTTGAAACATTATTTACTTATTTGAAGTTTAGAAAAATATCGACTTGATTATTAATGTGTTATGATACTTTTTAGGAAAAGGATCATCGGTACAGCGACAAAAGGAACAGTTTCTTTCCTGTACTTTCGTGGCCGATGCGGAAACTCAAGTGTTGTCGAGTGATGTTGTTGCTACCCAGGTATGTGTTATGTATCTAGTATAATTGTAATTGCCTTAAGTTTTCTATAACGTGTGCTAAATTGTGGTTGTTAAACAATGACAGATGTCCACTGGTCTGGTTCAGAATCTTACAAGACAAAGTAATTTCTATACTGGACAAGAGTTTGTAAATGATGAACATGTCTCGTTAGGAGATGTTTGATATTGTTGCCAGGTTGAAGCATATAGAATTGTATTTGGTAGAAATTTTTCATGCTTTGGTTAATTTCTGCCAAATGCAGTTGAGTTGTATGCTTATTCAGTTGTTTTATTTTTTGTATTTTGGTCATTGGTTGTGTAGGGTAGTGAATTCATGATAATGACATTAATTTAACTTATTATGAATCTTTTCAGTATATATTATCGTCACATTGCAGACTCCGGTTGTACATGGAATTTTGGATATGCATTTCATTTGAGATTTGAATTTTGATGTCTTTCAGTATGTCTATTATTACATATACATATGCATTCAAAAGAGTAGTTCACATATGTATAAACAAAAGACAAATCTATTTATAAACAAAAGACAATCTTTATTAAGAACATCCACTGAAATCAATCTATTTATAAACAAAAGGCAAAAATAATCTTCGTACATAACGCTAAGTATTTGAAGTACACATAATCATAATTAACATTCATAGGGCGTTCCCCAAGAATGTTGACAAGGAGGCTGTTGAAAAATTCTTCATCATGGTGCAGGGGGTGGAGGTTGATTGGAGGAGGAAGAGGCTGTTGAGAAGTTCTTCATCATGCTAAAAATCTCTGTCATGCGTTCCCTAATGATGTCAACTGTTTCTTCTATTCTTGATGCAAACGTGTTGAAATCACTTTGCAATTGATCATGTTGTTCTTGCATTTGCCTCTCAATACGTGAAAAACGCTCTTCTTGAAACTTTTCCATCCGCTCAAATCTGCTTTCTATTTCCTCTAAAGTATGAGAATGCATATCTTCTACATTCTCAGATGATCCAGGTTCAGTACTCGTTCTTCTTTTTTTGCACACATAGACTTGTCCTTCACTAACCCCTTATAGAACACTGACACCTTCCTGAACCGTTGCATCTTCCTCAATTTCATCTCTAATCACAAACCATTGTCCTGCCATATTCTTTTTAATCAAACCCATTTTATTCAATGTCACATCCCCCAACACATTATTTGTAGAAAACTTAATATTATTTGTTGCATCATCAAGGTGATCTCAATATTCAACTTTTCACATATTAACGTAACAAGTATCCCGCAATATATTTCTCCTTTTTTCTGCTTGAATCTCTCCCAACTTCTTAATCAATAACTTCGCTGAATTAACTTGCCTCTCTGCTACTTCTGCTTTCATGAACATTAAATCCTTAACCGTCACATTTCCATTTGTCTCTTTCCTGCCATTAAATGTGAAAGTCAGGTATCTGTGAAATACTCTCATAGCAGGATTCTTTAACTTTGTAGATTTACACCTATGTGGATGGTAAGTCCCTATCCCGGAAACATCAATCCAAGCTTGTTTGGAATCCCAGGTTCTAAATACGTTTTCCAAACCTTCAAAATAAAATCTTATCCAGGTTGCTAAATCTTGTGGTCTCACTACAAAGTTCTGATTCTTTAATCTAAAAACCATTGTATACACTGGAAACTCATCACTATCTGTTTCCACAACTTCCAAACTACCAAAAAACTCATATATCAAATGCTTATATCCATCATATCATATACTGACCAAACGGTCCCATTTCAAATTATTAATCCAACCATTCATTTCATCATCTAAACCTAAACTTGTTAGAAGTCCTAAATCCAAACTTCTTCCAAGGTAAATATCTCTTTTCGACACATCCTTGTATTGTTTTTTATGTCGCAAGTCTCGAAATTGAATTGTAGATGACGATGTGCTTTCATGAGGAATAGTTGTATTTTTTGCTCTCACCATTTTCTGCTTTCTTCTAAAACCTGTATACAAAAAAAGTTGTCATCATAATCTGCCATACCTAAACCAACATACAAATATCGGCTTGTTCGGAGATTTTTCATAAACATATAAAGTCTCATTCTTTTCTCAGACAAATCAAAGACACACAAACACAAATCGTATAATTAACTAACCAAAAAAAGATAACCATTTTTTTGAGAAAGTTGAACTTGTGACTGCTGGTTCTTTGGCTTTTTGTGAGGTGTGAGAAGGTGACTAATTCTCTATTTATAATCAGAGGTTCAAAATTATAGTAAGGTAATCGTATTTTAGTCTTTTCTGTTGGCCATTTAGGAGTTTTATGTCTACCTAGCATCAATTTCTTCTCCATTTTCCTATAACACCTTTTATTGATTACGAATTAAATGTTTTAGACATCTTGCTTTTTATTAACTGACCTTATGCATAGACTCCTTTTACTTATAAATTTTGTTTCGTATTGATTTTGTATGTTGTATGAGCTTTGAAATGGTAGCTTGTATTGCGGTTGAAGCTTTGTCAATCCTAGAAAAGATGCACTCCCGAGGGTATGTGATTTAGTTCATAGTTATATAGGAAAATAGGAATTTGGTTTCAATTATAAAGGCACAACATATATCAAACCATGCATACCATATTTTTTTTTATAGGAAACAATAAACTTTGTATTAAATTTGTAGAAGGTGAGAAGACACAATTCTGGACTAGCTTTCTGCAAAAAACTAGTAGAGGAAATAAATCTATACACTTTTGCAGAGAGTAATCATCTCTTCACCATACAAAGCAGAGCATAACCTATACAAAATTGATCTAGGAGTGTTGGCCAATAAGATCATGCATACTGTTTTCATCTATCCCTTTGTGAAACAAATGCCACATGATTTATTGCAAAAACAAATTGATTCTAGCTGTTCATCGAAACAGCTTCCCTATGCTAGTCTTATATCGTCCTTAACAGCGTTTCAAAATCATATAATCATGTGTGACATGGGTACCGAATTCTATAATACTTTCTTTTGGTGTTTTATGTGTTTCTATTCTGTGCTTGTGTCCATTTACTCATTTCTTCAAGTGTTTTAAGTTGGACAGAGGATGTTGAAGCTAAGTAAAGAATCTGGAGTCCTTTCAAATTTCCAGTTTTCAAACTTTGGGATTCTTGGATTACCTGATTGGCTCTCCTTCCCTTTGGAAAGGGTTTACTCTATGTAAGTGTTTTCATTTTTAAAAATTGACATCATGTGCCATAGTTTCAGTCTGACTACCACTTCTATTTATCTGCTCAACCAGATTCTAAATGTCTTAACAATGGTAGAAAAATTCTATTTATCAATACCACAAACCAGCCAAGGGATTCTAAATGTCTGCTCAACCAGATAAATCAAATGAATAAATGAAATCTATATAAACTACATTAAGTGATATTGTCTAAAATAATAAAATGGCCATAGTAAATGAATCTCAGTCTCTACTCTGACAGTATGTAAAAAGTAATAAATCTCTCCAAATAGATAATTAATCATTTAAACCTGATACTGAATACATAAGAGTTAATGCAAATTGAGCTTGTCCAAAGTAATACGATTTTATATATCATATTCACATACTAAATGTCATTGGAAAAGCATTATAACTGTTTTGTGCATATCTATTGCATTATAATTTTTTTTTTTCATTGTAAGGAAAGGTCCATATATTGCCTTGAACATTGGACGACCAATTCAAATGATGCCAAGACAATACAAGCACACTCTCTTGTCCCAAATCTATTACTTGCAACAGAGGTTTCAAAATAACTCCTTTTGATTGCAATGAATGCACATAAAATACAATGTGAAATCTAATAAACTGTTGATTCAATGTGTATTGAATTAATCTAAAGGCGACAACTGCAATAGTAACACTAACGAGCCAAACCAGATAAAAAAACTTATTAACCTAAACACTAAAACTAATTACTTCATTTTGACTAATACTGTCTATAGCACAATAAACTTAAAACTATTTTTTATTTCCCTCTTCGTCTCTATAACAATATGCATTTAAAATAAACTAGATTCGAAGTATTAACAATGGCAGAACACTTCTATTTATCAATGACACAAACCAGTCCCACCAAATTGACTGGATTTCTCTTTATTATCTCAACTCCATTCAACACAAATGTAGAATCCAACACATTCATCCAACAAAAAACAAAAAAACAAAAATTGAAAAACGAAAGTGTCTAATTACCAATGGCAGATGAGGAGGACAAAGAACAAGCGCAGAAGAGGAAGACGAAGAACAAGAGCGTGAAGACGAAGAACAAGCAATAACACAGATGGAAGAAGAAGATGCTAATGGCTGTGTGTTTTAATTTTAGAAACTTCCCCAAAAATTTTTAACCTAATATGTGAACTTTTTTTTTAAATTTTAATTACAGTACAGACGGGCGTCCGTAAGTAATGGACGGCCGTATATTCATTACGGACAGCCGTCCATTCCTTATGGATGCCCGTCCACACTTAAAGGACGATCGTCCAAAGTTTTTCTTTAGTTTTGTAAAACCAAATAATGGATGGGCGTCCATTCCTTACGAACGCCCGTCCAAAAGTAAGGGACGGCCGTCCACAATTGTGGACGGGCGCCCTCAAAGTTTTTTTTTTTTTTTTTTTTTTAAATTTTCATATTTTGGTTAAGGACAGACATCCCTTATTTGCGGGCACTCGTCTAAAATGAATGGACGGCCGTCCATAACGGATGAACGGCCGTCCCTAAATGTTTTTAATTTTTTAAAAAGAATTGTTAATGGACGGGCGTCCATTAAAGTATGAACGCTCGTCCAATATTTAGGGACAACTGTCCATAACCTATGAACGGCTGTCCCTAATTTTTATAAAAAAAAATTATTCCATTTTACTTATGGACGGGCGTCCTTTAAATAGGGACGCCCGTCTGTAGTAAATGGACCCCCGTCCATGTAAGTGAACGGTCGTCCATATTTGATGGACGACCGTTCACTAGAAAAATATTTAAAAACGCGTCTGGATTGCTGGTGTGAATCAAGGGACACGTAGGCTGATAAACGTTTTCGGTGCAAAAATGCTGGTGTCTGTAGCATTATTGAATTTAAACCTAGGATCTACAACAAGGCCTAATCTATATAAGAATGGAATATTTAACCAATATTTCTCGTATTTTTCTTCCATCTTTGAAACAATTTCCCTTAAAACGTCATTATACCTATATTTAGCAAAAGTTTTAGAAATTTGAAGTAAAATATCTAATACTAAATTAGTAGTCGGATAATAAATACCACTTAATGTATTAGTAGAATCATCAAAATTTTAAGAAATGAATAAAAAAGTTCATAAACCGCCCAATCATCATAGCTAACAACTTCCTGTGGATAGTTCTTTCGGTTGACGAAATCTGTAATTTGTTTTGCGGTTGGCAAAGCTTTTTCCAATATCAAGTAGGTGGCATTCCAATGGATAGGCATGTCCGTACATAACTTCAAAGGTCGAACCGATGGGTCCTCTTGCCTACAATATTTGACGTACTGCTGCTATCTTTTATTGCTACCACTAACAATAAATCTGATAGCCGCGCGCACCCTCTCCTTCTTTGAATGTATAGCATCTAAACCCACTCTAACAATAAAATTGATGATGTGGCAAGCACATCTCTGGTGAAAAAATTTGCCTTCACCACGCGGATCCAATCTCTTTTCAAATAAAGAGATTGTCGCGATGTTAGTAGCTGTATTATCAAGCGTTAGCGCTACAACTCTATCAGTTAATAGATATTCTTGCAAAACTTTAAGAATTGTAAAATAAATAGTGTCAGCACTATGTTTTTCATATAATGGTTTAAAACCCATCAATTTTTGTAGTAAACCCCAATTATGATCTAAGAAATATACTGTGACAGTTAAAAAATCGGTTTTTGACCTACAAGCCCTATGTCTGATGTAAGTGCAATAGATATATTCCTAAAATTTTGAAATTCTTTTTTAAGTTTATTATTTATTTTGTTATAAAGTTTTAGTATATCTCTTCTACTTGTACTTCTACTAACAGGGGTATATTCTGGACAAAATGCAATTTTAATCATGTGAATAAAATAAGGATTTTCATATAAACAAATGGGAGAGTTCGTAGAAACTATGAATCTTACTATTTCCTCTCGTGCAACATGTGCATTGTATTGCTATGTTGAGAGAGTTGAGGATTGTGGATTAAAATTAAGTTGAGTTTGAATTTGCCTACCTGATCCGGTTGAAGATGTACCGGGCAGTTGCATTATTTGGGGGTGCTTCTTCTCCAAGTGTCGTCGCATCGTCGAAATCCCCTCCTCAGTGCCGATAATGGTTCCACAGAAATTACATACCTCACACGATTTTCCCCCCTCCCCATTTGTCTTTGGTCGTTTTGATTTGGTGAGGTGTCTCCATACATCGGACACGACCCTTTTTTACGGTCGAGGGGGTTAGGCTATGCCTGTGCCTGTTGACTCGCAGCTCACATGTGTTTGGCTACACCTCATCCCAGCCGAATATGGTTGTGGAATTGCAGTTGTTGCCTCTGGAGGAAAGGGTGAAAATGGATTGAACCATTCTATTTCTTCAGTGGATGGAACGTAAAACTCATTTGGGGATGATCCTCTGAATGCATCATTTTGGGAATCCATTATGAATTTATGATAAAATAATAAATAATTAAAATGAAAAAAAAATTAAACAATAATATGAATAAGAAATGATATTGAAAAATAGAAAAAATTGAATAATACAAATATATAAATAAATTATAAATATAAATATAAATTGAATGAGAATTTGATTGGAGATTTGGAGTAGAGAGTAGAGAGTAGAGAGATTGAGAGATAGAGTGGTGTGGAAAAAATGACCGTTGGCTACTACCCATGCTTAAAAGGGCTTGGGCTCAGGCCTGGGACCTGTCACTAATAGTCAATAGATTCACTCGTGTGTAGAGATGGGCACGGTCGGGGCGGGGCTGGGGACCACAGTCTCCAGCCCCGGCCCAAAAGCCCGAGGGGATTCCCCAATCTTGGCCCGAAGCCCGTTCAGGGAATCCCCAAAAAAAAGCCCATTCCCCAAACGAGGAATTCGGGGAATCCCCAAATTCTCCATTTGGCCATTTTTTGTCATTTTGTATCCTAAATTTTATACTTTTATTATTCTTTTTCTCCCAATTATATCAACTAACAAGACATGCAAGAGTTAAAGAAAAAGGGTATTGAAAGAAAAGTGTGCAAACAAAGAAAAACCTTTATAGCATGCCCAAGAAGACAGCTGAGAATAAGTTCTTAATATTAACAAAAGCAATGGAACCTAACTTGAGAAATCTGACAAAGAAAACGAAGAACAGATGAACAACATGTGTAAACAAAGAAATATACTTGTAGCCAGAGTGAAGATGACAAGAAGTGATGGGAAAAATAAATAAACAATATCAAATAGATGATATTAGAAAGGAAATAGAAATGATTACTTTGATAATTTAGCGGGTGAGTTTGATTACTTAATTTAGTTGAAAACTTAATTTAGTTGAAAAGTGAAAACTTGAAATGTTGACTGGATTTGGGCCATTTGGCCTTTGGGTTACTAGGTACGCATAACTTGTGTTACATATATAATTTATTAATATATATATATAAAGTTTACGGGCCGGGGACGGGGCGAGGCGGGGCAAAACCAATCCCGACCCCGGCCCGTCCCCGAATTCGGGGAACAATATTGGGCTCGATCCCGGCCCGAAGCCCAAAAAATTCATGAAAAATCTGCCCCATTCGGGACGGGTCGGGACAGATCCCCGCGGGGCTGGGCTTTGTGCCCATCTCTACTCGTGTGGATAGTCAACAGATTCACTCAAACCACCACCAATAGTAGCAAAACCAGAAGAGTAATGCTACAGACACTGAAATTTTACACCGAATTTTTGTACCAAAGGACATGGCAACCAGTCAGACGCGACCACGCTAGAGTCTTTCGTGAATGAACGGCCGTCCAATATTTATGGACGCCCACCCATATTTAATGGACTCATGTTCATATTGTATGGACAAATGTCCATTTACTATGGACAGGCAAATTTTTACATTCAATGGACAGGCGTCCCTTTTAGATGGACGCCTGTCCATTGTTTAATTTAAAAAAATTTACATTCAATTTGGGAGGCCCAAATTTTAGTTTAATAAAAAAATTTCTTTAAAATTTCCAATTAGAATGTTTAAAAATTTAGGCCTCCCAAAACAGGTTTCATTTTTCTCTTGCATTTTATTTATAAATTAAAAAAAAAATTTGAGAATGGACACCAGTTTTCATTTCTCTCTTGCCTTTTCTTTATAAATGAAAAAAAAAATTGAAAATTAAAAAAAATAAAATTTGAGAATGGATATGGATGACCATCCAAATGAGTGGATTAGCGTCCATACTTTTACTTAAAATCAATTTCTTTTTCCTTTTATTTCATCTAAAAATTTTATACTTTAAAAATAAATATTTCATCTGAAATTATATGGACGCCCGTCCATATAATATGGACAACTGTCCATAGTAAAAGGACTTCCGTCCATAATATATGGACGGGAGTCCATAACTATAGACAGACGTCCTCATAAGAGGATGAGTGTCCATAAACAATTTAAGCCAAATTTTTTTAGTTTAAACTATGAACGGGTGTCCATTCTAGGTGGACGGTCGTCCATATAATAAGGACGGCAGTCCATTTCAAATGAACGGCCATCCAATAACAATGGACGATCGTTCATATTTGATGGACGGCCGTTCATTCGCAGAATATTTGTTAATGTGATATGTGACTCGTCTGATTCAGTGGACACGTCGTTCGGTGTAAGAATTCGGTGCAAAGTGTCGGTGTCCATAGCATTTTTCTTCCACCTATATCACCAAAAAATTAAAAGTTATTTCACAGATGACCGCAGAACAAAAATTAAAGGTAGAGAATATCCTAATGCAGGATCCTGAAATCCGATGAAAACTATTCACACAGATCTAGTAATCTGGAGAAAACAAGTGAGCATGCTTCTGCTTAAACATGTCCCGTATAAATCTAAGAGGGAATAACTAGTGACCACTAAGCATCTTTATTATTTTTTATAATATAATAACTAAAAAATCATATATTTAATGGGTGTAATATGCTATCAAGTATTATTTGCGATGTAGTATGTAAGTGCATAACAGATGCAATTAAGAAGTTCCCATTGATTTAATGGATGTCACAATATATTGAAAATAAAACGTTGAACATATATAACAGATGAAGCAATGTCCTCTCACAGGATAAGAAACAAAGAAAATTGTCCAGGGAATCCCCTTAACGAGTATACTAAGCCTGGGGATTCCCTGAACGTATATACAAAGAAAATTAAAAGGGTTTGGGCCTAGGTCTGGTTCGGTTTTGGGACCAGACCTACTAGGACCGACCTTCAGTCCTAGGATCGGGTTTTTCGATCCGGTCTCAAATACCCAGCTCTAGTGTTAAGTGGATATCTAGTGAATTAATAAAATGAGATAATTGAAATAATGAAATTAAGTAGACATAGGCATGCCTAAGTTCATTAGATTAAAACAAATAAATGACATAATAATATTGATTTATATTAAAAGGGGTTTGGATGAAAAATACCTCTGGAAAATAATCCTATACTTAATAAATAATTATAAAATGAAATAAATACATAAAATTTTGGTTTATCAAGGATAAAGGCTAAAAAATAAATTGATTAAATAATAAATTCGGGATTTAAATCTTTTTCTATGATAAGATGAGAGATAAAGTTGGAAATAATTTATCTCTTAAAGCATTTAATAAATAAGAGTACTGATTTTATTGGAATGCCCTTGAGGGTTTTTTTATGCAAGAATGAATCAAAATGGTTTTTGTGAGAAGGCAAGGTTTTTAGGAGATTGGAAAGCCTTGGCTGTGCCCAAGAAATAATTAAACTTGAAACCATGAAGAATGTAAAAACGTCAAAGGGGCGGGAATATTGGAAAAATAATAGAAAATAAAGTATATGTGATAAAAATGTGAAATTGAAAATTGTATCTATGCAGATGTTTTAATACGTAGGGAAAATAAGAAATCTAAAAAAAGTCATGCTCTATGAAGTTGTAACATATGGGGGTATTTTGGTCATTTTGTATTTTTGGCCAATAAAGGGAAAAACCATAATTTTACTGCCCAAATAAGGAGAAATTAGTGTTTTAGGACTAAAATAATTGAAAGATTTTTGGAATTTTGAAATTATTTTCTCTTCATTTTTTTGGGAAAAGACTTTCACAACTATTGATATGAAATATCTAATTAGGTACGAAGTAGGACTAATTCAAAGAAACATTTTTGTCTAATGGGCCTCTTTGGATGCTCTAATACTTGCACATTGTAACCCACAAGAAATGGAACATCGACCTTTAAAACAAGAAAGGGATACTTACTCTTGTTTACCTTGGCGTGTTTGTCATCGATCATTTTTGTGGAATATGCTGGATCCTTATGGAAGGAGTGTCTTGTGTTGTGATGAGTTAAGCCTTGTATTGGAGAAAGGGTTGTGAGAGAATATGACCCAAGTTTTGGTTTAGAGTGGATATTTGAGAGTGTTGTGGGCTTATATTAGAGAATTCTATGGACTTACCTCTGAAAGTGTTGTGTGTTTACATTAGGGAATGCCATGAGCTTTATCGAGGTCTCAAGAAGCAGTCGTTTGGGCCTAAAGTGAATCCTTGGAGCTTGATTTGTGGTTTTGTACCCTAGTTAGGCCTTGATTGTAGCATTAGGTCTCAGTGACAAAAGTAGTCCTCAATAATACAAAATAAAAGATACAACTAATAATTGTATTAGGACTTTAGAAAAACCTTGCCAGTGGTCTTTTGGAATTATTGATAGATGGAAAATACAACAAAAATTAGATAGACATGAAAAAACTACAAAAAAATATAAAATCTACCTCAAGTGTTTGGATGCAACTTGCTTCAAGAGCAGGCTAACACAATAGTTGCTTCCCTCTTTTTCGACCACGAATTCTAAGTTCATCGACGAATTAACCAACAACTTTCTTGTCAAGTATTCACTCTAAGGAATGTCCCATTGCATTCTTGCACAACTAGAGATGGTAATGGGCCTAGTTTTTCTAGGGATCCAGCCTGGCCCAAATAGGCTGGGGTTTACCCGGCATTTGCTGGTTTGGGCACAGGCATGGGGACGGTTTTAGGGCTCGGCCTCAGCAATGGGCCAAGCATGGGACAGCCATCGGTCTTGACCCAGCCCAATAGATTTAATATTAAGTTTACAAGTATACCCTTATAAATTATATCTAATTACAGAATTATCCTAGATATATATACCTATTTTTCCCTAAACCTAATCCAATTCTAGCCACTACCCTAAACTAAACTCCATGATCGATTCCATCTCTATCTCTAGTCTATCGTTCCCGTTATCTTCGAATCTCGTTGTTGTCGATTCCATCTCGTCTTTGCCAGTTTCATCTCGCCTTATTCTCTTCAAGTGATTACATCAAACAAATCCAATTTAGTTCAACTCCACAACTATTATTCTCTTCTCCTTATTCACAAACTCCTCAACTCACAACTGAAATTCTTCTAGTCTCTCTCTCTCAAGCATATCAAATTTCTTACTTTTTCTTGTATTCTTCATTTTCATTTGTTGTATGTCGATCAATTTCAACCCAAAATAGTTGTTAGGTTTTCCCATTTTGTAAATTTGTTGGTCTGGTAGTGGAGATGTCTTGTCAATATAGGATTGGTCTTCATTTATGGCATGACACATTTATTTTTTATTTATTTTAGGAATGGTATGACCTATAATGAATTAATTATAGACACTTAAAGACCATGCAAAAGCTTGAGAAAAACAAGTAAAGTGAAGTATGGCAGTGGTTGTCACTAGTCTTTTTGGTCTAGTTGACACCCCTAGATTAGGACCTGTTAACCTAATGATTATTTGGAACTTCTGGTTTTTCTATTTTTAGAAGAGTAAATGACATGTTCCCACCCAAAGGTTAGTGAAATGGCAAGTTTGCACCCTTAATTTCATTTATTCCAAATTCCCACCCTTAAATTAACTATGTTAGTAAATTTTTACTTTGAAACAACTGTAAAGGATGTTATTACTATACTACCGTTTACTTTTGATTTCACCACCATTCAGCCACCGCTACCACCTTTTAACACCATCAAGACCGAAACCCCAAAGTCACCACCACCACCACCACTACCATCACTATCCCTCTAAACCCTAAAGTCACCCCACCGCCACCAAACAACCAACACCAAATCACTCAAATTCAGCCACAAGCCCACCTAAAAATTGCCACAAACTCAGCTACAAACCTGCCCACAAACCCATCCAAAGCATTAGACTGCTTTTGGATCATTCCTCCTGCTTTTTAATTTGCTTGCACTTGATCGTCAGAACCCCAATTTCATTTTATTTCACACAACCCATATTATTAATTACACCACCTAATTGATTAAACAAATAAAAACGAAAAAGCTAAGTGATGTGAAATTGCAACCGTAGGCTGGGGGTAACAACGATTGTGGTTTGTGGTGGGTTTCTAGGGGATGACACGGCGGCTTGCGATGGGTTTCTAAGGAGCGACAATGGTCTAGAGGGGCAAGGTATGCTAGCGATTTGGGGTAGATGGGTGGTGGCCTCAACGTGATGGTCTTACGGAGGCCAAATCAAGCTGCCTCGAAGCCTATTTCGAGAAGGGAAAAGAGGGAAGAAGAAAGAAAGTAGGAGGAAAAGAAGAAGAAAGAAAGGAGGAAAAGAGGAGGAGAAGAAGAAGAATGGGTAGAAGAAAAAGAAGAGGCAGCAGTGGTAGGAGGAAAAGGGAAGAAGAAAGAGAGGAGGAAAATATAAGAAAAAGAATGGGTAGAAGAGTGGGGTGGGATAGATGTTGGGTTTAATGACCATTTTACCCTTTTACTGTCATATTAAATAATTGTCTGTTAATTTAAGGGTGGGAATCTAGGATAAATCAAACCAGGGGTGGAAACTTGCTATTTCACTAATCTTTGGGTGGGAACATGTCGTTTACTCTTTTTAGAAAGCCTCTTAATAGTTGTAGTGAATTAGCCAACACTTTTGTCTACATATTTCATTTTATTTTTGAGTAATCATAGGAGCAAAGAGTTTTCCCAGAATAAGAACTTGCTGGATTCTCAATGTTTACATTGTATTCCTAAGATGACTTCATTTGGGATAGAAATTATAAAAAATAATAATAATGGTGAACATTAAAGACTCAACCAACTAACCCAAAGTAAAAATAAATAAATAAAAGATTGCATGCTTCCAAAATTTCATTTTTTTTATTGGATTTATCTTTTTGATGAATGTTTATATTCAGTTAATTCAAGGTTTTGCAGATCCATTGGCTTGACAACTTGCATTGCCTTTGTATAAGGGCAAAAAAGGGGTGATGAACAAAAAGGATAATTCTGGCTCCATCTCATCCAGTTCGTGTGAATGGTAGCTTAGTCTTGGGCATATGGCTCATGTTTAGCATGTTGTTGTTGTTTGTTCAAGTGTTTAGTTGAAGGTAAACTAGGTTTATGTAGTTGTTTAAAAGTTAGTCGAACTCAGCGCTCTACTAAAAATTATTTTCCATTTTTTATGCACTCCACAATTTTATTTTTATTGTTATTTTTTTGCAAGCATAATTTCAGCATTAATAAAGATTGTCATTGATAGCTACAGGACTGGGATTACAAAATCCCTGTCAGGTTGGGTCTGGGCTTTACTTGCCATCCCTGTAACGTGCACAGGCCAAGGTCATGGTGGGTCGGGATGAGCTTCGGCAAACAGGCCCTTGGTCCTGGCCCGGCCCATTGCCATCTCTATGCACAACTACTATAAACCAAGAAAATCAATAAAATATTTGTGAAAGTTAAAGCCTGTGAGCTGTATATCTAATGAGTTGTGAAAGACGTATTTGTAAGAAAATTATTAAAGCAATATAAATGAAAATATTTGAAGCCAAGAATGATATTTAAAACTAAAAGACAAGAAAACTCATTAACAACAAAATTTTGAAATAGTGAAGTAAGTGGCAAACGTAGATCGCACTAGGTACATTATGTGTTGACTCAAAGAGTCATCATGCTCTTGTTTTGATGATAACAAACTAATATTCCTCTGAATGACTCTATCTTAAGTATGGACTTAAATGTCAATGAAATTCTCCAAGGCCATGAAAAAGCTTATCAAGAAAGGAAAAGACAAGGTTGGATGAAAAATCTTCAAGATTTCAAGAAGTTTAGTTAAGGTATTGTAGATGGTAAAATCTATCCGAAATGTCGTAGGAATGATCTTGTGAGGAATGAGTCACCGACAATCTGTTGGACCTACAGAGAGACATGGAAAGTGAACGTGGAACACTTGAGAACACTAGTATGGTGTCGACTGTAGGCACTCCGATACTCAAGTTAGTGAGGTTGTGACGAGAAAAGAGCATAAAGTAGGCTAGTTTTAAAGTGTTTACCTTTACCATATAGCTAAGGCACGACTATCGTCGTAAAGGGGCCAGAACTCGACTCTATGGTGACGGACGGCGGCTAAAGAAAATTGGTGGGGGAATAGTGGGTGTATCGAGTATCAATTGAATACTAGATTTTGGATTGATAGAAATTGAATGAATCGCCAAGTGGACTGACTATTAGTGTATGCCCTAGGAACCAATCGTGTTGTCAGTTTCAAGGCATTATATCTTGTAAATACTCTTTTGAGAATGGAAGAAAGAGTTATGATTTCACATGTTGTTTACTACTTCACTTATACTATTTATAATGCATGTGAAATGTCCAGATGATACGAATCTTTAAAAGATTAAATCATCGAAGCATTCCCTACGTAAGTAATGTTAATTGGGCAATAACATTATATAGTAGGCATGTTGAATGCCTCCATTGAAAATCATGTGATGTTATTAGTGTAGGTGATTATAAGAGGCATATCACTAGGGCATTAGCATGGATAAAAGGTTGGTAAACTGTTTATCGAATATGATCAATTACGATGAATCACATGGACATTTAGAATGTGGTCAATGACACATCGTAGGATCGTACTAGTGTATCACTAATCTCTAGACCTGAGACATCACGATTGGACTCGACATAGGATGCATATGATTCATATGGTGTATATACACGAGACTAGTCATGTTTTGTGTAAGAAGCCGGTTTGGTCATATGTTATTCATGTGCGAGGACAAGTGATGGTCAAGATGGGATTTGTTCACTCGAAATAGTTTGGTCATGAGTTCCCAGACGAATGTCAATAAACATTGGAAAAATGAAATCTCTAGCCAGAGTACAAAATAATCATATGAAAAGGAGTTTCATGATGACACGTTCCATTGTATTGATTGACAATTCGAAGAAAGATTAAGTTAAGGGTTTTGACATACCATGAATCTATACTTAATCGGGATTAGACAACGGAGGGATTTTACAGTGAACCTAAGTGGTCACACCTAAAAACCAAGTATAAGAAGAAAGTAATACATATTGTTGAAGGTTAGAGTAATACATATTGTTGAAGGTTAACGATGTTCAAATGTAAATGTGTGCATCCGAATTTATGTATTGATGAGAAATGATTACTCATAGGAAGCTAGCACTTACTAAGGTAATTTGGTCATTATTGGATTAGATTCAATGATGGACTAAAATATATTATTGAATTGGATTCAATAATGGGTTAAATATTAAATTGGATTATTTTATATGCCCTGGTTATAAATTTGTTTAAATCAAAGATTTAATATTAAAGAGTTAATATTAAATTGAAATTGTTTCAAGGACGTAGGATCAATATTGATTTAATATTAAATTAAAATTATTCAAGGACTTGAAAATAATAGTGAATTTGTATTAAGTGTTAATATAGGATTCATATTAATTCAAGGACTTGAGAACAATTTCGAATTATAGCAAAATTGTCCTTGTATATAAATAAGTGATATTCCCAAATTTAATCTAATTTTTCATTTGGATTGAAAATCTCTCTCTTGAGCTCTCATGGCCGGCGCTCTTTTCTTCATCTTGGGGTGGACTTTACTTTGAGGTTTTTCATCAAATTTGTTGAAGATCTTGAACTCCTTTTCAAGTTACAAGAGTTGTAAAGCATAAAAGGTAACAATTTCACCCTTTTAGTTTCAATAACATGCCATATGACCTTATACCATGTTATACACCAATTTTACCCTTTCTAAGCATGAATTCTTACAAATGGTATCAGAGTCATATTAGATCTATGCTTATATGTTCAATTTTTGGTGAAAAATTGAATCGAAGTTGTTGAAGAACAATAAGGGTAAAATCGGCATTTTTTGCAAATATGTGTTATGGTGTATTTTGATGCAAATGATCATGGATATGTGATGTTCATGGTAGATAACATGTATATATATATGAAGTTTTGTGTTTTTGAAACAAAGAATTTCATGTTAGGGTTTGGTTATGTACATGTATGATGAGTTGTTGCATTATAGATGCAATTTCATGACTTTGGATAATTGTTGTCCTTGGTTGTTACATGTATGTGCTAGATCCACAATTTGATGCAAAAATTTGATGATTATAGCATGGGTTGAATTCGGCATACACTTGACGTGTGCATCAATTTTTTTGAATGCAAGATTCATGGATACAATATGTGATATCATGGATAATTGATGCATGTAAATGAATTGTGTTGTGAATACAGTTTTAAAGATGAAATTATGCATTTTGGCCATCATTTTCATGTTGAATAAGGCGGTGATTAGTGCATGTCTTAGTGGTGATTCATGCATGAATTGTTTATGTGTAGAAAACATGATTAATGGAGATTAGTGTATATGTTTTCTATATGAATTATCCTTGAAATTCGTGTGACAATTGAATCATGGATGTGCATAACAATTGCAAAATTCGGCCATGTTTGATGTTAATCAAATAATGCATGAATGGTGTTAAGGTGATGGCATGTTGATTAAGTTGATTAATATGAATGACATGTGTAATTAGAGATATGAATTAGGATAAGGATGATTTATTAACTAAACCATGGTTGATGGGTGGTTAATGCCTTTAATCATTTCATTTAATTTGATTAACAAATGAGATTAAGGTGCATTAAATGTTAGGGTGGTGAAATGTCACTAATGCCCTTTTAGTTAATTATGACATATTTAGATGTAATTGTTGCATAAGTCCTTGAATTCATATATATTGCAAAAGCATAAAAGATAATTTGCCTTAAAGAGTTAAGGGTAAAATTGTCTTTATGTCAAAAACATGGAAAGGTAGTGTGAATATAATTTAATTGTTTATTATGTCTTTGACAAGATTAATTGAATTAATCATTAATGTATATTACTACGCCATGTGATAAGATAAGCATAAATTTACTCCACCAACTTTTCATTGTCAAAAGTTGGTTGTGTAATTGCTTATTTAATGTAAGTGTTACATTGTCCTATAAAGTTTAATAAATTTTTTATTAATGATTATTAATGGGCAATTTATTAAATATAATTGATATATGGGATATATATGTGTTATATTAACATAATGCATATTTGTTATGTTTGATAACATATAATGCCGTATTGAAGCATGTAATATGCTTGTATGATTTATGCATAGAAATTATGCCATTGTTTATAGTTAAGTTTTAATATTTATATGAAGTGTTGAAACTTAATTTTATGGCATGACATTTAGTTTTAGATTTGTAGTTTGGTGTTTATGTTTTATATTTAGTTGATACATATGGTGGATATGTATATGGTAGATATTAAAACATTAATCTAAAATAAAACCTAATTTTTAAAATCTCCCTAAGGAATAATATTAAGTCCATGCCTTCCATTATGGGCCAATTAATTCTTTGGCATAAAAATTAGAGATCCCACGATTTCTATTATGTGAGGGATGCTAATTTTATGACATGGAATTAATTGTCTTAGTTCTAGGATAGAAATTTCCATTGTATCCAAGATTTCTATTATGTGAGGGTATAATGGGAATTCTATTTTAAAAAAGCATAATGGGTCGGATTTAACTAGTCTAGGGCACCAAGATTTCTATTATGTAGGTATCCAAAACTAGAGGCAAAGAAATGAATCATAGCTTGTATGGTGATATAAAAAGAAATAGTTTCCTAAATTTGATAAGAATTTAATGGACCAAGATTTCTATTATGTGAGGTTTATTAAATTTGATAAGAATTAGATTCCCCACTAGAAATTTATTCCAACGAAATTTATGAATTGTCATTTAGGGGAGTATGGGATTCGAATAAAATAGTGGGAGGTAATTAGATTAGCATTAAAAGGTTTAAATTTATAAGACACTGATAAAATGTTTTAATCTCTTATAGCCTCTTTACAATAGTTGTTGTGTGATATTTAGTTGAAAATGAGCAATAATCTTCTTTGGAGATTTAAGATGACAATAAGTTGACCGAACCAAATTTCAAAGATTGGTTGAGGAACCTGAGAATTGTTCTCAACTTTGAAAAGGCGGCATACATTATGGAAGCACCCCTTCCACTCTCTATAGTTCTGGATGCCACACTGGAAGAGAGATAAAGGGTAGGGCTTCCAACACAAGAAAGATGGACATTCGAAGAGGATTTGTCCTCTATATCTCGAGAGCCTGAAGAAAGCTCGAGTAGGTATGTTCCATTCTTATGTTATAGAATTTGAATTAAGTGTTAATTCAAATTATCATTCTTGGAATTAGATTCAATTGCTACATCTCACATATGTGTCTCATTACCAGCATTGCAAAATAGTTTTGCATTGTCAAAAGATGAAATCATTCTGAAGATGGCAAATGGAGCAAAAGTTGCAGCTGAGACTATAGGGACTTGCCATTTGACATTGCCATTAGGACACATTTTGCGTTTGTACAAAGTTTTTTTTTTTTTTTGCCAAAGTGACATGAAATATCATTTCTGCTTCTGTTTTATGTAAATTTGGTTACAAAATATAGTTTAATGGAAACGGGTATCTAATTTATTTTGGAAATAAATTAGTTGGCAAAGCTATTATTACAAATGGTTTGTATGTTGAAGAATAGAATGATCATAACATAATTAATACCATTACTAATAAAAGAACTCGAAATGAAGTTAATCTTAAATTACTTTGGCATCATCAATTAGGTCATATAGGAGATGAAAGGATAATTAGGTTAGAAGTAAATGGGCTTTTAAGCCCATTCGGTTCAGAACCCTATCTGACCTGTGAATCTTATCTTCAAGGAAAAATGACCAAATCTCCCTTTAAGTGTAAAGGGGAAAGATCCAAAGAATTATTTGATTTAATACATTCAGATGTATGCAGACCATTTAGTGAAATGGCTCAAGAAGGTTTTCAATATATACTTCATTACCTTTACTGACGACTATTCTAGGTATAGGTACAGGTACATGTATTTGATGAATCACAAATCTGAACCCTTTGAAAAGTGTAGAGAGTTCAAGAATGAAGTAGAGAAACAAACCAAAAGGAGTATTAAGATTCTACGATCAGATCATGGTGGTGAATACTTGAGTACAGAATTTCGAGATTTTTTTTAAGATAATGGTATAATATCCTAGTTGACTCCTTTGAATATACTACAACATAACGGAGTGTTAGAAAGGAGGAACCGTACTTTATTAGATATAGTACAATCGATGGTGAGTTTTACGGACTTGCCAACGTCACTATAGGGATTTTCCCCACATCTGAATAGGGCACCATCTAAATCTATCGAGAAGACACCATATGAGACTTGGTATGGTAAACCTCCTAGTCTCAAATGTATGAGAATTTGGAGGTGTCCTGCTTATGTCCAAATTTTTGAGACAGATAAGTTGGACATTAAATTTGAGAAAGGTTGTTTTATTGGATATCCAAAAGACAATTTGGGATATTATTTTTACTTCCGTTCTGATCAAAGAGTTTTGATCATTAAAAACGCACGTTTCCTTGAGAAAGAGTTCTTATAGGAAAGAGGTGTGGGAAGAAAAATTGTGTTCTGGGAAAAGTCCAGTGAGCCTCAGACCAAAAATACTCAAATAGATGGCCCCTCTTAAGAAATTCCAACGCCTAAAATATCGGTCCCAGTTTGTCAATCCTCTAGAGTATCTCGACCTTTGGAAAGATATGAATATCTTCATAAGGAGATTTTTTGAATCTATTATGACTGGAGAAGTCAGTCACGGGGATGATCCTAGAACCTATGAAAAAGCAATATTAGATATCAATTCTGGTAAATGGCTAGAAGCTATGAATTCTGAGATAATTTCATGCATGCTAATCAAGTATGGACGCTCGTTGATCCTCTAGAAGGAATAGTTCCAACTAGATGTAAGTGAGTCTTCAAGAGAAAGATTGCAAAGATGGAAAGGTAGAGACCTATAAGGCTAGACTGGTAGCGAAAGGTTATACTAAAAAACAAAGGTTGGATTATGAGGAAACTTTTTCACCAATTACAATGCTTAAATCCATCAAAATCATGCTAGCCATAGCAGCACACTATGATTATGAAATTTTGCAAATGGATGTCAAGATCACATTCCTCAATGGATTCATTGAGGAAAATATCTACATGCAACAACCTATAGGTTTTGTCTCCAGTTCTGAAAGAAATAAGGTGTGCAAACTACATAGGTCCATTTATGGGTTAAAACAAGCTTTAGGAAGCTATAACATTTGGTTTGATGAAACAATCAAATCATTTGGTTTCATAAAGAATCCAAATGAACCTTGTGTTTATAAATGGAAAAAGGATCATTTCATAATATTTCCCATGTTTTATGTAGATGACATACTACTGATGGGAAATGACATTGGAATGACGACTGAAGTCAAGTTGTGGTTATCCAGAACTTTCTCCATGAAAGACTTAGGAGAAACGACCTCTATCCTTGGAACTCGTATCTATAGAGATAGAGCGAAATGATTTATAGGCTTATCTCAAAGAACATATATAGAAAATATGTTGAAATAGTTCAGCATGTAAGACTCTATAAAGGGTTTTTTGCCTGCAGTCACAAAATTCATCCTTCGATAGATATCAGTCCTAAGACTGATCAAGAGTGTGAGCGGATGTGTGGGATACCTTATGCTTCAGCTGTAGGTAGTCTCATGTATGTTATGTTGCATATTAGGCTTGATATACCAGATGTCGTAAGTGTTACGAGCATATATCAGTCCAACCAAGGGGAGAAGCATTGATTTGTTGTTAAAACAATCCATAAGTACTTAAGAAGAACTAAGGATTTAAACCTGAGTTACGGAGATTCAAAATTGAAGATTCAGGGATACTCAGACTCTGTTTTTCAATCATACGTGGATGATAGAAAGTCTACATCTGGTTTCATTTTCATATGTAATAGAGGAATAGTCAGTATGAAAAATTCCAAACAATCGACAATTGTCAATTCCACCACAGAAGTTGAATATGGAAGCTATCTAGATACTTAAGTTCTTAACTGAACTTGGTGTGGTTCCAATATAAAGGTTATTAGATAACCTTGTATTGAGTCAATACTGGGGTTATTGCATAGACAAAGGAACCAAGGGCACACCAAAAGTCCATACATATCCAGCGTAAATATCTTTTTTTTAAAGAGAATTCGTTGGAGTTGGAGTTGGAGAAATTTGGGTGTAGTAGACACCTTTAGCTGAATATGTAGTTGACCCACTCACTGGAGTGATGACACATAAGTAGTTAGACCATCATTTTGAGAAGATGGGTATTAGATACCATAGTGATTAGTTCTAGTGCAAGTGGGAGATATGTTAGTGTATGCCCTAAGAACCAATCGTGTTGTCGGTTTCAGGGCATTATATCTTGTAAATACTTTTTTGAGAATGTAAGAAAGAGTTCTGATTTCACATGTTGTTTACTACTTCATTTATACTATTTATAATGCATGTGAAATGTTCAGATGATACGAATCTTTAAAAGATCAAATCATCGAAGCATTCCCTACGTAAGTAATGTTAATTGGGTAATAACATTGCATGGTAGGCATGCTGAATGCCTCCATTGAATATCATGTGATGTTATTAGTGTGGGTGATTATAAAAGGTATATCACTAGGGCATTAGCATGGATAAAAGGTTGGTGAACTGTTTATCGAATATGATCGATTACGATGAATCACATGGACATTTAGAATGTGGTCAATGATACATCGTAAAAGCGTACTAATGTATGACTAATCCTTAGACCTAAGACATCTCTGTAGGACTCAGCATAGGATGCATATGATTCATATGGTGTATATACACGAGACTAGTCATGTTTTGTGTAAGAAGCCGGTTTGGTCATATGTTATTCATGTGTGAGGACAAGTGATGGTCAAGATGGGATCTGTTGACTCGAAATAGTTTGGTCATAAGTTCCCAAACGAATGTCAATAAACATTGAAAAAAGGATATCTCTGGCCAGAGTACAAAAAAGTCATATGAAAAGAAGTTTCATGATGACACGTTCCATTGTATTGATTGACAATTCGGAGAAAGATTAAGTTAAGGGTTTTGACATACCATGAACCTATACTTAATCGGGATTAGTCAACGGAGAGATTTTACTACATAAAACGTACGATCAAGATAAAAGAAAGGTTCATTGGAGTTTAACTTCATTGTGGCTTAGGGGTTATAGAGCATTGCTAGATGCCTACCATAATCTGTGGGAGTTTTGATCATAAAGAGTTATGACAAAACATATCGGATTGCGATATTAGGCCCACGGCTAGGTTATAGTGAACCTAAGTGGTCACACCTAAAAACCAAGTATGAGAAGAGAGAGTAATACATATCGTTAAAGGTGAACGATGTTCAGATGTAAATGTGTGCATTTGAAGTTATGTATTGGTGAGAAACGATTACTCATAGTAAGCTAGCACTTACTAAGTTAATTTGGTCATTATTGGATTAGATTCAATGATGGACAAAAATATATTATTGAATTGGATTCTATAATGGGTTAAATATTAAATGGGATTATTTTATATGCCTTGATTATAAATTTTTTTAAAACAATGATTTAATATTAAATTGAAATTGTTTCAAGGACTTAGGGTCAATAATGATTCAATATTAAGAGTTAATACTAAATTGAAATTATTTTAAGGACTTGAAAATAATATTGAATTTGTAGTAAGTGTTAATATAGGATTCATATTAATTCAAGGACTTGAGAACAATTTCAAATTATAGCAAAATGGTCCTTGTAGATAAATAAGTGATATTCCTAAATTTTATCTAATTTTTCATTTGGATTGAAAATCTCTCTCTTGAGCTCTCATGGCTAGCTCTCTTTTCTTCATCTTGGGGTGAACTTTACTTTGAGGATTTTCATCAAATTTGTTGAAGATCTTGAACTCATTTTCAAATTACAAGAGTTGTAAAGCATAAAAGGTAACAATTTCACCCTTTTAGTTTTAATAACATGTCATATGACCTTATACCATGTTATACACCAATTTTACCCTTTCTAAGCATGAATTCTTACATTGACCTCTGTTATATAGGAAGCCAAGGAAGGCTAAGTCCTTGTAGAACTTCAAAGTCCTAGTTCTTGTAAAGCTGGGAGTACTAGTTCCCGTGAAACTAGGTGTACTCAAAGCAAGAAGAATCCGTGTAAGACTTTGGAAACCTAGGATATCAGAATTCCAGTAGGACTCAAGTCCTCAGGGTGGTAAAGTCTATATGGGACTTGGAAACCGTTGACCGGCAAAATTCATATAAGACTTGGAGTCTTGTGTGCATTAGACTCTTGTTAGATTATGAATCTATAGAGAGTTAGGAAAAGATTCAAAGACCTTGGGATATTAGAATCCTCTCAAGTGTTTGAGTCATGAGGGAGGTCGCAGTCACTTTGAGTGGACTAGCTTGTAAATAGACCTAAGTTGCAAAGCAACTTGACTCGTAGATTAGCCCATATTTCAAAGTGGCTTGTCTCTTAAATTGAAAGCATATTGATTTGACCAACTGGTAGAGTGCATCTTCTATGTGATGGGATCTATTAAGCAACCAATCGGAGTTAGGTCATGGCATGGAGCCGTGAGTATAATATATTGGACCAACTGAAGTTGGACCGGCCAACCGAAGTTATGCTGAGGCATTGAGCCTTATGTCGACAGTCTCCGAAATGGAATAAAATGTTATTGGGCTATGCTACTACTGTGTATAATCATTCGATATCAGTATCAAATGGGAGAGAAGAAATTTTGGAATTCCTTGTTCGTTCGACAGTCCCCATGTTATTCCAAATGTAGGAAGCTTACTCGACCTACTAGAATTGGGTGGAGTATGGAAACGAGCAATTTAGTGAGTTTTGAACAACTTGGCTCGTTGGGTTGTGTCAAGCATGGTGCTTGGATGCACATTATGTCGAGTATGCAAGATGGAGTTCAAAATTGGACTTCAAACGTTTGTGGATCTTGCTTGGGCAACTATCACATCGTAGGTTGCGAGCACGAACTAATACTCTCTAAAGTGTGCATGATGTCGTGACCTCACGTTGTGAACCTTATGACGCGCGTTCATGTACAGTAAACATGAGTGCCAAAATGTTGGCTAATGGTAGAACGTTGTAATTTGCTTTCTGGAAACTTGTCTTATGAAGGAGTGATTTTTTTTCTCTCCAGTTACTAGTCTTTTCACACATTTAATGTAGGCGTGTTGAGTCGACATTCCTTTTTGGTGTATTAGATGTTGACACTGGCGATTGCAATTACCTGCGTTTCTTTTCTAATGGCTATGCTTTATCTTTTGATTTCTGCCATGTGGAAATGTTTAAACAGCTAAAGTTGATTCCTGCTTGGAAGCATTCTACTATAAGTTGAGATTTGAACCGTTGTTTGCCATTTTTGCCGAGTCGTCTTCTTCATTCGCAAAAACCCTAGCAACAAGCATTGCACTTTGTTTTTTTGGCAAGACTTTCTTAGCGTTTCAACAATCTTATCGACAATTTCTCTAGGCGATTATTTGTCAAACTACACAACGTAGTGTTTCTTTCCTTTTGTGGCTTACTGATTTCATTTTTGCTATCGTTTATGTTTGCCATTATTGTCTGTAGAACTTCTAGGTCATTCTCAGGATAGAACTTAGTTTAGGCCGTCATGAACTAGCTATTAGGTGACTTGTAGATATAGATTTCCATTCTCTGAAGCCGAGGGCAAGTGCGATTGAAAGCCAGTGACTATGACACTTTATTCACTTTCAAAGAGTGTAATCTTAGGGCTAAATCTGATATTTGTTTTCATTATTTTCATATGTCTTAGGGTAGTAATTATTCTTATGGGGTACGTAAGTATGCAGAGGACATATCTTCGTCTTCATCGAGTTCTTCGAGCGCATAGTCTGTCCACTCCGTTCCTTTATTGTTGACTATTGAGGCTTTACCCAGAGAATCTCTTGGTAATGAGGACACGGACCAGGAGAGCAAAGTGAATGTGTTCCCAAACTCTATTAATCCCTTTGAATTAGGTGTCGGTCTTTCTGAGCGGGGTTCCTTTAATCCTATTGCGATCACTTAGGTAGAGTTGAACCGCGTCAAAGATCAATACGTGATCTGCGCCTCTTAGCAACTTGGGGAGGTATTTGGCTCAACAACCTCCTCCTAGGCAGGCTGCAATCTTGGAGGCAATCCTCAAGTGCGAAGTGATTGATAAGTGCTTGAAAATGCACCTATATTTAGTGGTTTATCATAAGTATTTTTGGGAAATTAGGGTTAATTTGCATTAATTAACTTAATTGTTTCATAAATATACTTTTCAGGATCAGGGGTATTTTTGTTGTGTTTTCAAGGTATAATTTCTTTAAAATGATATTTGGATGGATGACAATGTTTGCGAGAGAGTTTCTGACGACTAGAAACAAACGGTCCAAAAATCGGTGTTCAAATGAGGAAGTTATAGCGTATTTGCATGGAATACAAAATTTGAAAATGCTTGAGTTTTTAGCATGCTTCAGTATTTCGATTATAAATTGGGTTTTAAACCTTGGATTTGGATGATTCTTAGACCACTAAAAAGTTAACTCGAAGGGCTACAATTCTCAGGTCTATTACATCTTCATATTTGGACGTTTTTGTGATTGAAATTGAAGGTTTTTCTACATTGTGGCATGAAAAAGTCAGTGATGCGACATTCATGCTCAGGTTTGAAAGGGTGGTTTTTGGAAAAGCATGCCAAGGCATGAAAAAATTCATGCTACGGCAGGTGTGGTGAATGTGTTCAATGTCGAGGCATGAAAAAATTAATGTCCTGGCATGGCGGAGGAAACCTAGGTGTTTTAGGATTCTTGTACTACTTACTCCGAATTTTATGGTCTTACTTTGTATAGGATTTTTCCTATCACTTTCCCACAACCCTAGCACTATAAAAGGATGTCTTTAGGTATTTAGAGAGAGAGAGAGAGAACAATAAACTATATATTCAAGAATTTTAAGAGAAAGAGAGATTGAAAGAAGCTTCGAGAAGAAGGTTTGGAGGAGATCATCATCAACTCCATTAATCTATCCAAGCTTTACTAAGTTTTTCTTCTCCTTTGCTATTATTTGTTATCAATAATATGATGATATTTTTATTTTTATTCATGGATAACTAATTATTTTGTGATTGAGGGTGACTTCAAAACCCTAGATATGTTTTGTAAATAATAAAATCTGTAACTTTTTTTATCTTTTGATACCTCTTGATTATGTGATTAATTCTCTATGAAGAGTGTTTAAATACATCGTCTTTAATTGTTTAAGTGGCCGATTAAATAGTTAAGTTAATCTATTATTGCCAATTTAGATTGTCTAGTACAAATTGCTTTACTAATCTAAATAACTAGTGGTTAATTGGCTACTTGCATGCATTGCGGGTAATCACTCGAGATAATTAAACCGATCATATGAGTTTAGCCTTGATTCAATATGTCGCTCACATCTTATTGCTTTTATTACTTTGAATGTAGAGATCGTATCCTAGGTTATTTAATAAATAGGGAATTGGGTTACAACCGTATCTAATCCAACAACTCAATAAAGAGAGATGAAGCTTATCATCGTTTAGTATTTTCTGAGATAATATAATCAAGAGAGTAGGAAGTTAAAGGGTGCTTTTATTGATTTGCATTACATGTTTAGTAGTGATGAATGATCCTTCAATCGAAGTTATCTCATATTTTTTCACTCTTATAATTATGCTAGTTGTTTTTAATTAGTTATTTAAATAGTTGTTTTTAATATTTTGTTTAATCATAGAAACCCCTTATTTAAGTAGGTAATTAGTTAATTAGAAAAGTCTTCTGCAGGAAAGACCCTTACTTGCTCTGTACTGTTACACGACATTGCTACAGATTTTAAGTGAGGTAAAATTAGGTGTTGCTTTTGCACGTATCAGAATGACATCATTTCATGATGCCGTTCATAATTATGTCCAAAATGAAACAAACGTCTAGTCAAGCTAAAACTTTCATCTAAAAGGAACAACCAAATCGAACAACTGTCCAGTCAAGTCGTTCTAAGCATATTAGAAGACTTAGACGAAACAGGTTGAAACACACATATGAAGAAGGAACAACCAAATAGAACAACCGTTCTTCAAGACCGTTTCACATGAACGACGTAGTTCCATCACATCGTTCATCATCCTAGAATCTTGGCACTTTTTGCGACTTGAAGAGGAACACCCGTTCCATGAGAGGAATGCTCGTTCCAAGTTTAAAGTCAAGATTTTGCCTATAGAAGATTTCGAGCTCAAGTCAAGGTTTTAGAAATTACAAGTCAGACCTAAACGACCTCAATGAACGCCTATTCCCATAAATTATCAAGCCATTCTAAGAAGGAACAACACCATTCCAAGAAGTTGTTCAAAGTTTTGGAATTTTCTGGACTTCAAAAGATCCAAGATGGAATGACCATTTTGGAGAAGGAATGCCTGTTCATGATAGGGGAACGACTATTCCAAGTAAGGGAACAATCATTCCAAACCCTAAAATTTAAAGAAAAGTGACCGTTGGTGTCAAGAATGCCCGTTCCTTTGGGTTTTGCAGTTTTGCAGAAAGCTACAGTGCATTAAATGAAGCAATGGCTCTAATTTATTTCAATGGTTGGTGAAGACATAAATAGAGAGAGGTACTGCAAGAGAACAAGAGAGATAATAGTACAACAATCATCAATCAATCTTGCAAACCCTAGAACTTAATCTTAAACTAAAATTACCTCTCACTTGTACTCAAACTCATATCCTTAGAGAGAAATTTGAAACCCATTGTGTATCAACTTGGCTTAGAGGCAATCATTCACAAAAACATTTTATTTACCTTGTGGGCGAATTCCTGTAAAACTAAAGGCGAAATTCTGTCAAACTATTATAGAGAGGAAATCTTGTCAAAACTATTGTACTGGCAAAATCCAAGTCTAATGGAACTTCAAGGAGGTTGCCTTGAAGAAGTGGATGTAGGAAATGTAGGAGACTCTTGATCAAAGCTTCGATCCATTATAAATCTATGAGCATTTCTCTTCTCTCAACTCATTTATTACTTGTTGATTATTTATTGCTTTTTATTATTGTTAGTTACTGCTCCTAAGGTTTGGGTAGTTGAGAAATTTATTATTTTGTATTAATTTTTATTAACTCCCATTCACCCCCTGGTTTTACAAACACACATTCGACTTTCTCCAAAAAGATAATTTGATTAGTTCCTTTATCTTCTTAAAATACATGTTTTTATTTCAAAAGTAAATTCAAATACTTGAATTATTTACTATAAATTGAGGAAATATATGTATATTTTTTTTTTTTTATAATATAGAATTGTTTTTGCCTACAAATACAAATTAATTTGAATAATCTCAAAAGGACCTTATAAACAATGGGCCAACCTACGACATGTCGTTTGGTGAGAGAAGACCGACGGCTGTTCAAAATTTTAAAAAACAAAAACTTAACTAAAAACAAGTAAAATAGCATTGGATAAGTGTCGTTTGTTGGTTAGCTCTGCCATCTGCCGGTCAAAATTGTTTCAATCGTTTCTAGACCACCACGCATTCAGAGGATCACGTTGAATTCAATCTTTGGATAACCAAATAATTTTTTATTTTCTTAATTTCCATAATTTTTTTTTAATTTCAAATATATATATATCGAACACCATTTCTTTTATTTTATTTTTGTATTTATATTTATTTAAGTTCTGGATTGGTGTATCTTTTACGTCAAATGAGCCCGTCTCGTTGAGAAAAAATAAAATAAAATAAAGGTAAATTCTTCTCGATAATACCATTTTATTTATATTTTTATTAGTAGATTTTTATATTATTAACAATTTACAGGAGGAATTTTATGAGAATTTTGTTGTTTTAATTAATGTTTTTGATATAAATGAAATATGATGGGATCATGGGAATTGTTTAATAATCATAGAAGAGCTGAGACTTAATTAATTAATTAATTAATTTTACATGATTAATATTCTAATTCTTTTTTATTCCTTCCAGTTCATTAAAAATTTGAAACAATGTCTTGTCGAAAGTCAAGACCACCAAGTGTAGCCGAGAAATCTTTGTCACTTGAAGAACAACAAGCCAAGGTATAATTTTGATGAATGAATGTGCTGTTAATTTTTTTTTTTTTTTAATTCATGTAAGGGTTTTTTTTCCTGGGTAGTTTCAGGTTGATTGTTGTAGTTCTTTTGAATATTTGAATCTTCTTTTTGTTCTTATTTTGGTTGTATGCACAAAGTTTGTGAAAAATTCTCATTGTTTGAGAGCATTTAACTGGGGTTTAACAAAATCTTGAACGAAAGAAGTTCTTACAGGTTGTTTAATTGGGTTTGGTTTGATTCAGATCAATGATGTTAGGAGAATGTTGGGGACTAAGGCTGATAAAATTCCAGCCCTTTGTTCCGACACGGCGATAATAAGGTATCTCAGAGCAAGGAATTGGAATACAAAGAAGGCGACCAAAATGTTGGACGAAAGCTTGAAGTGGAGGCTGAAATACAAGCCAGAGAATATCAGATGGGTATGAGTTTCATGCTTTGCAATTGTTTGTTTTTTGCATGATTAATTTGGCTTCTTGAAGGAAGAAAATTAAATGGAAATATACACTAAGTTGTACTTGGAATGAAGTTCAATGTAACTGAGTTATTGGGTTGATTGTTTGACTGAATGGTTTCTTATTGCTGCGACCAGTGTTTCTCAAATAGTTTTGATATTTCCCAAAATAACTGTGTTCCATTATATATAGATGGGTAACCGCCATTTCAGGGATAAAACAATATGATTAAGGCAATATGCTCAAAAAGTATAAATTGCTTTACAAATGGGCCTAAAGTTGTAACTGAATTTATAGTTATTATTTGAGTTTGAGGTGTTTTTTAAGATTTTGATTTTATCTAAAACAGTGTGAATGATGAGGCTTCATGTTTTGCAGTCTTGACACAACACTGCTTGCTTGTTGCTTAGGATAGTTTCATATTGTCACTATTGTTCTCTCAATGAAAGAAACCTTTTGTCCTTGCTTTAGGAAGACATTGCACAAGAAGCTGAAACTGGAAAAATTTATAGAGCAGATTACCATGACAAGTTTGGAAGGGTGGTTCTTATTTTGAGGCCAGGTTTCCAGGTAGTTGCATTAGTATTACTACATGGTTCTTTATCTCGTTTTGTTATTGTTTTTACTACTGTGAGTTTAATGATTGAAAATGATGATGACAAATTTTAACAATTTCACTTTGTCAGAATACAAAGTCAACCGAATTGCAGATCAAGTACTTGGTATATTGTATGGAAAATGCTATAATGCATTTGAACCCTGAGAAGGATCAAATGGTTTGGCTTATTGATTTTCAAGGGTGGACGATGTCAAGCATATCAATGAAGGTGACTCGAGAAACAGCTAATGTCTTGCAGAATCATTACCCTGAGAGATTGGGTCTGGCAATCCTTTACAATCCCCCTAAAGTATTTGAATCTTTTTGGGTGGTATGTCATTTCATCTTGATTCTTATATAATCTTTGCCTTTTGATTTGTGGTATAGCAGTACTCTGTAAATCTTAATACAGTAGGTGGCTTAATAGTATTATTCAGTCATAATTAATCACAGAATATGCTGACCCTCCACTTTCATTAATTCGTAATTAGAGATGCCTGTTTACTTATGTAGACTTTGTCATAAACAATTACTGAAACACTAAGTCTGTTTCTTATTTTGCTATAATTGGGTTAGAATCAGTGACCCTTTTCTTTCATAACAAATAATGATAATTTGTGAACCATCAGATCAAGCCAATCAACTCATGCATTCATGAGTAGAGTGAAATTCAAAAATGTGAATGTCCGCATAAGTGAAGACCTACCAATATACATATGTGTGCATAACTCTATGCTTTCTAAAATCTTTGGATAGTTATTTAAGAACCTCTTCTGTCAATCTATCCAAAATAAGAGATAGACTCTGCTTTAAATATCAGTTCCAAGTGTAGTTGTTTTAATTTAATTACTTTGTTTTATTGATTTTACCATCAACTTTGGCCTGCTGATAACTATGAGCAGTTTATTTTTACATGAGATCAGTGTTTTAGAGCATTCTAGGAATTTCATGAAGTGAATTCGATACCATTTTTCTATTTTTTTTTTTTTTTTTAATCTGAATTTGAAGAATGAGCATAACAAGGGTATAGAAAATATTGCTAGCATTTTCACCATAAAGCTGGTGAAAAATGAAAAATTAGTGTCTCCTGCTATGTCAACTCCCTGTGCCAAGCAAACTTGCTATGAACTTTGATATAATCTATTTTATGAGACTTATGGTGAAACATATTTTTTGCTACAGTTGGTTAAACCTTTCCTTGAGCCGAAGACATACAAAAAAGTCAGGTTTGCCTACTCTGATGACATTCAGAGCCAGAAGATAATGGAAGCTCTCTTTGATATGGATAAGTTGGAATCCGTATTTGGAGGGAAAAACACTGCTGGGTTCAACTATGAGGCATATGCAAAACGTATGAGGGAGGATGATGCTAAAAAATCTGACATCATGAACTCTGGATCTTCTCTACCAATTATCCAATCATCAGTTGCATCTCAATCACATGAATCAGAATTATTGGCTTCAGAACAACAGTCAGATTCATTGGGTTCAGACCCATGTTCTGAAGCTTCTGATGAATGTGAGTTATCATCTGTTGATGAAACAGCCTCGAAGGTGGAATCCATTGATAGCAAAACACCAGTACCAACCCTAACCTGCAACGATGTTCCAAATATTGAAGCAGCAGAGCCAAAGGAAGTGCATTGAGTGAGTTTGTCTGAAATATGAGCATGGCTTCTGGCTTATCTGATTCTTCTTCCAAATTTTGAACATGCTTTCTTGCATCTTATACAATTAGTTCTTCCAAGCAAGAATTTTGACTAAAATGTTGGAATGATACAAGAGGCTTGTATCCATGTACAAATGTCAGTTGCACAAGAAGACGATCTTCCGCAGCTGATATTAGAGATCTTTCAACTAGCAAAATGTAAAAAGGAAGAAAAGCTATGTCTCACTCAAAGATAGAACTCTCTTGCTTAAGTTATTTTAAAATATTTGTCGTTTATTTATTTTTCATGTAGAAAACTCCAATGTTAGCAACGATTAGGAAGTAATTATTAAATGTGGGTACTAGACTGCTAGCTAATTTAGTTAGTTCGATCTCTTGAATCGTATAAAAGGTCTTGGGATCGATTCCCGCTCACGCAAGAGTGGGGACTGGGGAGTGGTTTGGTTTGGTTTAAATATGCAAGTTTGCAGAATAATTAGAATAAGAGTAAGCAATAATTAAATGTATGGGGTTATATGCACTTACTTTTTTAAGTACATATATTATTAAAAATTTAGAAAAAAATCTTTTTTCAACTCTAAACAAATTTATGTGTTTTCATTGTATATTTAATTCAACAAAGCTTTGAGAAATTTTTGAGAATATGTTGAATAAATATCTGAATTTGAAAATATTAATGTGTATTTAAAAAAAAAAAAAAAATTGTTAAAAGTGTTTTATTGGTGCATATAACATCAGATACTAACTAGAGTATTTAATTTAAGAGCAATCCTAGAACTGAAATGAGGTTGCTTAAGTGTTTTAAACATTGTTAAATGGTCATTATTATTCATATGGAGTAAGATTTTTTGCGGTTTTTATTATATTTATTTATTTTAACTATTAATCTGATAAAATCTCTGAAGAGAATTTGATACATGATTAAAGACACAGCAGAAAATTATTAAAGTACAGCTAGATGAATATTGAAAAATCTCATGTTTAACAATTTTTCTGAGAGATCAGCCACTTTCTTCCAATGACAGATGCAGAAAGGTTATTTATGGAGGATGAAGCCAAGTCAAATTCACACATCATTTATTTAATTTAATTATATTTTTTTCTTTTCCAATTTAGTTACTAAATGAGTTGTGTAAACTGCCTAGAATTTATTTACTTCAAATTTTTTTTTTTTTTTTTTTTTTGTTTTCTTTTTTGATTAGTTAAGAGTCATGTTAACTTCTTAAAAGGGAAATTGTACTATTTAGTTCTATTTTAGGGTGTGAAATAAAAACTAGGCCGAACGACATGCACCCACCCATAGTTTTCCATAAAGACAATTTGGTACCCGAAAGGTTTGAAAATGACAATTACCCACTTTCTGTCCAAATTTGTTAGTAAAATCCGTTTAACTAAAGACAATATAGTAATTTTATATCCAACCAAAAAATAAACTTTAATATTCATAATTGATTTTAAATTAATCCATAAATCCCTAATTTTTTTTTTATCCTATTTCTTTATTTCCTTTTTCTCTTCTCTCTCTTACCCTTCTTCTTCATCTCTCCCTTCTCTTTCTTCTCCGTCTTTTCCCTCCTCCCTTTCTCTTTTTTCCTTTTCTTCTCCCTCTTTTCCCAAATTCATCCAGATTCGCCAGAAAAAATCACCTCCCATAAATATAAACACAATTGTGATCACTAATCTATACCAGTTCTTTTATTTTGGATGTTTACATTATTAAGTGATGGTTGTTAGGATTGTGAAGCATGCCATGGAAATTATCAACCTTTTGACTGACTAGAACTCAATCCAAGCCATTGTTGATGCTATCATCAACAGTTATGGAAGTTAGACTTAGAGTTTTGTAGTTTATATGAACTGCAATTCTTATATGGATAATTGAGTTTTCTTGAATTGGATAATTGGGTTGTGGTGCATTAAACTGATATTGTTGGAAGGGGTGTTGTAGAAAAAGACAAAGATGTTGCTGCTGCTTATGCTGATGTTGAATGCGTGCTGGATAACTTTGGAGGATAGGGAAGTGGCTGAAGACAATAATAAAGATGGAGGATGGAGCCTGTCAAGGCTGCTATTAGTTTGGGTTGGTTTAGGACATTTAGATAATGTGTATAATGTTGTATTTTCATGTAATTGACACATTTCAGATTTCAAAAAAAGCAATTCAATATTTTTTCCCTTTTTTGACTTTGAGTTTATTTAGGGATGTTGTTAAATGAAATGAATATGTGTTGATGCAAATAGGTTATCAAATTGAGAAGAAAAGATGGAATGAATATGTGTTGATGCAAATAGGTTGTCAAATTGAGGAGAAAATATGGAATTAATATGTGTTGATGCAAATAGGTTGTCAAATTGAGAAAATATAGAGTTAATATGTGTTGATGCAAATATGTTGTCAAATTGAGGAGAAAATACATAATTAATATGTGTTAGGCATGATCGCTTAAGCAATGGCGTATATTGCTTAAGCGATCAATGGTTTCCTATATTGGATCGCTTAAGCGAGACCTTACATCGCTTAAGCGATCGTGCCCCCAAGGGATGATCTTGATTTTGCCTTTCACTTGATCTCTTAAGCGAAGTACGATATCGCTTAAGCGACGAAGGCTAAATACATTGGATCGTTTAAGCGAGTCATGACATCGCTTAAGCGATCGTACACTTGAGGATGATTTTGTTACTGCCTTGGATATGATCGCTTAAGCAAAGTATGATATCGCTTAAGCGACGAAGGCTAAATAGACTAGATCGCTTAAGCGATCATGCACAAGGGGATGATCTTGATTCTGCCTTTCACTTAATCACTTAAGAGAAGTATGGTATTGCTTAAGCGACGAAGGCTAGATACACTAGATCGCTTAAGCCATGACATCGCTTAAGCGATCGTGCACAAGGGGATGATCTTGATTCTGCCTTTCACTTGATCGCTTAAGCAAAGTCTGATATCGCTTAAGCGACGAAGGCTAAATACATTAGATCGCTTAAGCAATCCATGACATCGCTTAAGCGATCATGCACTAGAGGATTATCTTGATTATGTCTTTCACTTGATCACTTAAATGAAGTCTAATATCGCTTAAGCGATGAAGGCTAAATACACTAGATTGCTTAACCAAGCCACGACATCGCTTAAGCGATCGTGCGCTTGAGGATGATTTTTTTACTGTCTTGGACATGATCACTTAAGCAAAGTATAGTATCACTTAAGCGACGAAGGCTTATATATACTTGATCGCTTAAGCGGCAGATGCATCGCTTAAGCCATCTTTTCTTTGTGTTTGGATTATTTGACAACCTCATATTAAGTAATGTTAATGTTAACTTGGGACATTCACAACATCACAACATTCGGGAGAAAAGAAGCAAAAAGTTATTTTGATAACAGAGCCGATGTTCATAGTCAAAAAGTTTTTGAAAAATTTTGGCACTCTCTCGATCTACAGAGTACAGAGCAGATGGTTGCAGAGTTCAATTTTATATAAATATAATATTTATATATCTATTATTTTCTTGCCAAGAGCTAACAAAAATAATAGAATAACAATAGATCATTCAGTTTTATGTACGGTGTTGACTGACAAAGACCGAAGTGTTATTTTCACATTCTATTGAAATGATAAAAATAATTAATAATAATAAATATTAAATATTAAATACAAAAGGACTAACAATAGTAATAGCATAATCGTAGATCATTTAGTTTTATATACGGGGGTGTGACTCTACAAAACCATCTACACAAACAATCTTTTGACTAGTCATTCAAACTTCGTTTACTCCTTAAAATAACAACTCTTTTTAAAATCAGACCGAGAATAATCTCAAAAGAGTGTAATATTTATCAGGGCTCTAAAAATTTCACCATCTTCTTCTTCGTCCATATCTCAACTCTGAAGCTATTTTCTTGTTTGAACTCTTAACATCTTTATGTTCCGAAGAAAGAAGAAGAATATATGTTCACTAAGCTTGCATAGTTATCTAGTTCTCTTCTACCCAAATCTCTACCCTTGAATTTGAGAATGATTATTGTAGAGTATAAAGGAAATTAGCCTTGATCGCTTAAATGACGCAGGATATCGCTTAAGCGATCACGACTTATGTATACTAGATCGCTTAAGCGATCTTGTATTTGACAATGAAATATTCAAGAACAAAAGGAAATTCGTTTGATTGCTTAAGCGATCCTGTCCCAATAAGTCGTTATCGCTTAAGCGATAAACGGCGTCGCTTAAGCGATCAGGGCTAATTTCCTTTATACTTAACAATCATTCTAAATTCAGGATAGCTTAAACGATGTGGGATCTTGCTTAAGCGATCCAGTATACATAAGTCCTGATCACTTAAGCTATAACCCACGTCGTTTAAGCGATCAAGACAAATTTCCTTTTGTATTCGGAATAATTCATTCTCAAATACAAGATCGCTTAAGCGATTTTAAATCTCGCTTAAGCGACCCAGTATACATAAACTGTGATCGCTTAAGCGACCCAGTATACATAAACTGTGATCGCTTAAGCGATACCCACGTCGCTTAAGCGATCAAGGCAAAATTTCTTTTGTACTTAGAATAATTCATTCTCAAATATACGATCGCTTAAGCGATGTCATGTCTCATTTAAGCGATCCAATATACATAAGTCATGATCGCTTAAGCGATCAAGACTAATTTCCTTTTGTACTCTACAATAATTCATTCTCAAATATAGGATCGCTTAAGCGATATCAGATCTCGCTTAAGCGATTCAGTATACATAAGTCGTGATCGCTTAAGTGATAGACCACGTCGCTTAAGCGATCAAGGCTAATTTCTTTTTGTACTCTAAATTAATTCATTCACAAATACAAGATCGCTTAAGCGATGTCATATCTTGCTTAAGTGATCCAGTGTACATAAGTCATGATCGCTTAAGCGATATACCACGTCGCTTAAGCGATCAAGGCTAATTTCCTTTATAGTTTAATCATTCTAAATTCAAGATCGCTTAAGCGATGTGGGATCTCGCTTAAACGATCCAGTATACATAAGCTGTGATTGCTTAAGCGATGGACCACGTCACCTAAGCGATCAAGGCCTATTTCCTTTTGTACTCTACATTCAATATTCATTGTCAAATACAAGATTGCTTAAGCAATGTCATATCTCGCTTAAGCGATCCAGTATACATACGTCGTGATTGCTTAAGCGATATACCACGCCGCTTAAGCGATCAAGGCTAATTTCTTTAATACTTAATAATCATTCTAAATTCATGATCGTTTAAGCGATGTGGGCTCTCGCTTAAGTGATCCAGTATACATAAGTCGTGATCGCTTAAGCGATAACACACGTTGCTTAAATGATCAAGGCTAATTTCCTTTTGTACTCTACATTAATTCATTCTCAAATACAGGATCACTAAAGCGATTTAAGATCTCGCTTAAGCGATCCAATATACATAAGTCGTGATCGCTTAAGCAATAACCCACGTTGCTTAAGCGATAAAGGCAAATTTCCTTTTGTACTTGGAATAATTCATTCTCAAATGCAGGATCGCTTAAGCGATGTCTTATCTTGCTTAAGCGATCTAGTATACATAAGTCGTGATCGCTTAAGCGATATCCCACGTCGCTTAAGCGATCAAGGCTAATTTCCTTTGTACTCTACAATAATCATTCTCAAGTTCAAGAGTAGAGATTTAATGTAGAAGAGAACTAGCTAACCATGCAAGCTTAGTGAACATATCTTCTTCTTCTTTCTTCAGAACATAAAGATGTTAAGAGTTCAAGTAAGAAAATAGCTTCAGAGTTGGGATATGGACGAAGAAGAAGACGGTGAAATTTTTAGAGCCTTGATAAATATTACAGTCTTTTGAGATTCTTCTCGGTCTGATTTTAAAAAGAGTTGTTATTTTAAGGAGTAAACGAAGTTTGAATGATTAGTCAAAAGATTGCTTGTGCAGATGGTTTTGCAGAGTCACAACCCCGTACATAAAGCTAAATTATCTACGATTATTCTATTACTATTATTAGTCCTTTTTTATTTAATATTTTTATTATTAATTATTTTTATCATTTCAATAGAATGTGAAAATAACACTTCGGTCTTTGTCAATCAGCACCGTACATAAAACTAAATGATTTATTGTTATTCTATTATTTTTGTTAGCTCTTGCAAGAAAATAATATATAAATAAATATAATATTTATATAAAATTGAACTTTGCAACCATCTGCTCTGCACTCTGTAGACTGAGAGAGTGCCAAAAATTTTCAAAAACTTTTTGACTATGAACAACGGCTCTTGTTATCACAATAAGTTTTTCAGCACAATAGTTGTAACCTTCTATAAAATATTAAGCTTTTTGAAGATTTACTTTACTGAAAAAGTTCAAATGAAACTGAAAATTGTTGTAAGCTTGGACTTGGTGTTGCTTTTTACAGCTCACCATGACTAATTCAGTAAATTGATTGATTTAACACGACAATTACTTTGATAATATTTAAAATGGATGAAAGTTAAAAATAATTAATTTTATTTAATATGATATAAATGATGATTTATTCAAGCTTCTCAAAACACAAATGTAATGTCATCACACATTTACATGATATAGCTATTGTGTTGAAAAATTTATTGTGATGGCAGGAGTAGTATGTTTTAAAAATTTTATTTAAAACATACTTCACAACTATATCACTACTTGAGCAACTCAACCCGCCTCTTCTAATGATTTCATCAATTAACTCATCAAAACTAACTTCTGTACTCACCATAATTGGTTTAACTTGTTTGCTCTTCCCAATCCAATTCTAGCAACTTTCTTCCTCCACCCACTCACCAAAATATTTAACACCCAAAAAAACTTATCTCATGTCTAATAATAGCCAAGTACCTATAATGTAAGAAAACAAAAATTATTAACTGATATATTAAGGGTTGATAGATTTTAAAAACCATTTGCAGAGTCGCTTAAGCGATGTGGTGTATCGCTTACTAGATCATTTAAGCGATCTCGTATAAATAATCTTGATTGCTTAAGCGATCTTCTGCCATATACTTGATCACTTAAGCGATATGCTGCAATATACCAGACTTAAAGAAGATTGCTTAAGCGATCTTCTGTCATATACCTGATCGCTTAAGCGATCTGCAATCTGCTGCATTATACAACATACCAGATTGCTTAAGCAATCTTCTGCCATATACCTGATCGCTTAAGCGATCTGCGATCTGCTGCATTATCCGACATACCAGATCGCTTAAGCGATCCATCAGATCCAGAACACATTTTCAGTCATCTCCACCTATAATCGGTGCTACCACCCCAAGCTACCCACAGTGCAAGAAAATATTCAACAAACTTCACTCGTTTCAACTTGCATTACATCAAACACAACCCAACAACCTAAACAACTAAATCAAAATCATAACCCAAACCCAATCCATCACTAAATATTTGTAAATCAAAATATAAAATGAAAAGAGGAGATACACATACTTGGACGAAATGTTAGGAGGAGGAGGAGGCAGATCTGTGGCGAAAAAGATGTTAATGGTGGAGGAAAAAGATAGTGTTAATGGTAAGAAGAAGAAGATGTAGACGAAGTTTAGAATAACAGCAACCAAGGGAGGGATACGTTAATGGCGGGAGGAAGAAGAAGAAGATGTTATGTTTGGGTTTGTTTGCAAGAATTTTAGGTTTTTGGGGACATATTAGAATTTTTAAAATATTACATAATACTTCATTAATCGTAATTAACCAAATCATGTATAATTAACCTTAATCAATAATAAGGCTATTTAGTTAACACTTTAAAACTACATAGACTTTTAATTAAATTTGAACTTCATATGGTCTTTTAATAAGATGCCCCCTATAGGGTTGGTTCAACTTCGCACCTCTATGTTGGTAAGTTTATCATACCCTGTGGCCTCTGTAGCATTTAGCTTATTTGTTTTTTATTTTCTAACATTTGGAATTGTTACTGTGAAAGAGCAAAGTAATTTAACGGCATGGAAAACCACATGCTCACTTGAAAGTTTTGGAGGAATAGCATGGCAAGTTGCTTCCAAGATTCTATCAAGCTTATTGGGAGACCTTTGAACCATCTTTTCACTTCTTCAATTAGTGACACAGCCAAACAATGACACTTGACGAGAATGGAGGCTTGCTATAACTCTGTCATGTCGTTGAATGCACTTAGGTGATCCTAGGGATCACCTTTCCCATCGAAGACCGACATGCTTGGCATTTTGAAGTTTGGACGGAGGGGTGCTCGGGCACCACTTTTGAAAGAGAGAATTCTCCATACCCCTCATACTGCTTATCTTGGTGAGCTCGAAGGCCGTTAAGAATTTGCTACTACTAGTTCAACTGATTAACTGTTGGGTCTCCGTTTTTGGCTTCTACAAGGGACCCATTATGACCCTGCAATACATTTAACTGAGTGCAGGCTGACCCATTTTTTCGATTCTGTCAAAACACACTTGCGCGACCATTATTGTGCGAGACTTCTGTATTGTGGTAGCTCAGGTTGTAAGTGGGATCTGTCGAGGATGGAGACTACCCTTTCTTGGCGTGAGGTGTGATCATCGCATTGGTTGTGTACGTCTCTCTAGAAGTTATCCCTTTCTTGGCACGAGGTACAACCCTCACGCTAGTTATGGGCATCTCTTTGTCGTTGGCTTTTATTTCCACGTTGGTCTCTTTCTGGAGCCTTAAAGGATTTTGATCTCGCCTTCGCCTTTGGTTTTGCTTGCTGATCGAGCCAGAACTCTCAGTTGGTGTTGCAGTGCAAGGTGACCAGGGTGGGTCATCTCTCACCCCCTAAGGTATGTTCTACTGATTTGGAGCCTGATGCCCTAATATTGCCTTTTGTAAGGTGGCCATTTGCTATTGTAGGGTTTGGACTATTGTCACCAATGTTCCAATCATATCCATCACTTGTGGATTGGTTGGGGGAGTAGTTGAAGTCGCCACCACGTTTGGATTCGGTGGCACTACTGGATATATCGATGGAGAAATTTGAACTTCCTCATTGATGGTTTCTAGTTTGTCGGTGCGACTGATTTCAGTCCTACTTTTGAACTAGTTGTGTGAGTCGTGATTGATGTTGCCCTATTCTCAAATAGTAGAACTAGATCCACTGGAGAAACACAAAGAGCTTTTGCAAGGGCCCTCCTTCTAGCGCTAAAATGTTTATGCAAAGACTTACACCAACCAGAGGTATGTGATTGACAATGTTAGAACCATGAAGGATGTGTACATAATTCTAATGGATCAACGATAGAATAATGCAATGATGAATGTACAGTAATCAACATAAAATATTAAAGAACAAAATAGACTTTCTAAAGTGGTTCGACTACTTATAATGCAAAATCTAAGTCCACTATTATGTTATTGAATATAAAAAGTAAGTGTATGCCTTTACAATAGTTTCTAATAAGTTCTTTGTGACCTATTTTCGCCGTCACCATCGCCATCCGCCAAAACAAATTATAAGGGGATTTATATAGCACCATTATGGATATATACTCGAATTCGATAAAATAGGAAAGAGTGTGATCTTCGGCTTTTGATCATGGAGCCTATATTGGAAGATATCCTCATACCAAGGAAGGATTTATCCACTCCCGATTTCCCGCACAAAATAAAGTTTATTTATTTTTTATTTTTTATAATTTTATTTATGTTAGAAGACAAAAGTGACCTTATACCATTTAATAGAATGTATCATCCCTTAACTAACAGGGATCACAATGTCAATTCCATAATCATTAGGACAAAGGAGGATTCACCGGAAACTTCATAGGTGACAAATTATTTATCGCGCCATACTTAATAATTAAATAAAAGTAAAAGAAATAGCGTGACAGGCTGACATGTTGAAACCGCAAACTTGTGAAGAAAGCAAGAAGAGAATAAAATCGACACCCCTTTATCCAAGGAAAGTAATGATCATTCCACACCTTATTCAGACCATTTTCCGTTATTTAATAATTTAATAATAATAGGACGGTACCGGTTTATTAAATTTTATGTGCCCAACACAACACAAGATGGACTTTTATTTATTTATTTGCTTTTAGACTTGGTCATTTGATCTCGATAATGACCAATATTATTGAACTTTGTTAATCTCAATTTCACTTTCAATATTATTTAATATCATATACGACTCAAGCTTAAGACATTTAAATTCATATCGTGTCTTGTATTTATTATTAAATAATTGACACATAAAAGAGTATATATAATTAATTTTATAAATCTATGTATAGTCCGAATTGATTGTTATAAAATTACTTTTGATCAGATCAATCATCACTAATGTTTAATCCAATGGCATGTATTGATTAAGCATTAGATAAATCTAATATTGCATGGGATGGGAGAAAATAAAAATAAAACAAATAACAATTAAGTAACTTTTGTTCTTCATTCATTTTCAGTTTTCTTCTTTATGTGCCGCCCCATATATAGATTATACAAAACACAGCGCTCCATAGCTATATTTTTCTTGCTCAAACCCATATAAAGTTTACCAAAAAGGAAACAAGATTCCTTCACTTTTTTCTCTTTTCAATCTCAACTTTTCTTTTGTTTTCTCTTCCTAACAAAAACTTCCACTCTTGTAAACCAAACACTCTGCCCATCACAAACCTTTTGGACTCATCGCTGGTTTTTAAGGTAATCGGTTCATCTTCATTCTTTCTTTTCTAATTCATTTGTTGGATTTTTTTTCTCTCTCCCGGTGGATAAATTCTCACTTTATGATCAATCAATCACCAAGTTTTCATTTTTTTTTTTTTTTTAATTTTTTTTGGTTTCAGCTGTTGAGCTGATCATCCTCTGATTGATTGGAATTTTATTTGATTGCATTTTTTGAGTGGGGTTTATGGTTTAGTTGTTATATGTTTCGTCTTTTAATATGTTTTCTTTGAATTTGGTTGTGAATGGATCTACTGGATGAGGATTTGTTTCTGATGGATTGTTTTTTATTTTATTGAAACAGACACATTTTTCTTGTTGTAAAGATTATCTGGAGAGTGAAATGGGAGTTGATGCAATGAAAATTGGGGTTCAAATCAGGAAAGTTATGGCTTTTTCAATAAGAAGTTGCTATAGATCAGTTTGTAATCATCCATTCCTTGTGGGTTTTATGTGTTTTTTGATACTGCTGTATAGATCATCTCCTTTTATCTTTTCCCTTTTGGTTTCTGCCTCTCCTGTTTTGGTTTGTACTGCTATGTTGCTTGGTGCCCTTTTGAGTTTGGGAAAACCAAACATACCTGAAATTGAGAAAGAAGAGAAGGTTAGCACTTATGAGATTGCTTCTTTTAAAACTGGGGTTGTAGAAGAGAGTACTGTTGTTGAGAGAGATGTGATTGGAAGTTTTTCAACGGTGGAGAGATATATAGGAAAGGGAAGGGACGTGGCAGAGAATGCTCTTGATGAGTCAATTTTAGTGGAGAATAGAGTAAGTGAGGTTGAGGAAGATGGTGGTTTGGTTGATTGTATGCCATTGATTGATGTGATTTCGAGGGAAATTCAGTGCGAGAAGCAAGTGATTGAGCATGTTGAGAGAGAATTGAATGATTTGGAGACTGAGAAGAAAAGGGAAGTTCATGAGGAGAAACCACAGATTGAAGAAAAGTTGAATGATGTTGGTGGGGAGGTGGTAGATAATTTGTATTCTGAGGATATAGGTAATAATCTTGAGGTCAAAAATGATAAATCTCCTGCAGAGTTGATTAATGCACTCAAGGAAGATCAGCTGGATTATGCTAGAGGCATGTCTTGGAAACGGTTAGGAGAAGAATATGATGATGACAATGATGATGATGACGAAGAGTCTCTGGATTCAGGGTCTAGTGGGGCAGAAAGTTCCTCACCAGATGCTTCGATGGCTGACATTCTCCCAATGCTTGATGAGCTCCACCCTCTTCTAGACTTGGAAGCTCCTCAACCTGTCCATATATCTAACGATGAATCAGATGCTGGTTCGCGGATGTCCCATAAGAGTGATATTGAAAGCGTTGAGTCTAAGGAAAGTGATAACGACGGAGAAGGAGAAGGTGAGGATGATAATGATGATGAGGAGGAAGAAGGAGAAGCGGCAAAGGAGGAAAATGAGGATGAAAGTAAATCTGCAATTAAATGGACAGAGGTTGATCAGAAGAATCTCATGGATTTGGGGACTTCAGAGCTTGAAAGGAACCAACGTCTAGAGAATCTTATTGCTAGGAGAAGAGCTCGTAAAAACTTGAGATTGATGACTGAGAAGAATCTGATAGATTTAGAAAGTACTGATCTTCCATTTAATGTTCCACCTATTGCAACAACAAGGCGAAACCCATTTGAACTTCCTTATGATCTCTATGGTGATATGGCTATTCCTGGTTCTGCACCTTCCATTCTATTGCCCAGACGAAATCCTTTTGATCTTCCTTACGACCCAAATGAAGAAAAACCTGATCTCAAAGGAGACAGTTTCCAACAAGAGTTCACAGCTGTTCAACCAAAGGAAGCAGTATACAGAAGGAATGAAACCTTCAGCATAGGAGCATCTGTTTTTGGGGGTTCCAAGCAGGAAAGGCAAGACTTCAGCTGGAGACCGTATTTTGTACCTGAACGGTGTTCTTCAGAAGAAGGAACAAGCTATTCTGCATTCCAGAGGCAATTAAGTGAAATTAGTGAGTCAAAGATTAGTTCTGTTCCTGATACTGAATCATTGAGTTCAGCTGTTGATGAAGAGGACCGGCAGTTCCATGAACAAGTACCAGAACAATTTTCTTCAGAAGGAATGAGCTATACCACGTTTCAGAGACAAATAAGTGAAATTAGTGATTCAAAAGTAAGTTCTGTTCCTGATACTGAGTCAGTAAATTCAGTGGTGGATGAGGAGGACAAGAAGCCAAACAAACAAGATGTTTCTCGGGAGACAAAATTGATCTCTAACATGGACTGTGCCACTGATCATGTTGAATTTGGAAGCCAATCCTCTGAAGATGTCGATGCTGTAGATATTGAACAAGCTGAGAATAGGGATGCTCACCACAATGAGGTTGAAATTAATTTAGGGGGTGTGGAGAATCACCATGAAAAGGAACAGAGTGTTTTTGGGACTGAAGGGATGACTACTCCTGAGGAATCTAATGTGAAGGAGAGTTTGCCTGGAACAGAAGCAATGCCTACTCCTAAGGAACTCAGTACAAAAGAAATTCATCTGAAAACAGAACCAGGTGAAGAGGATTACAGTAGTGGGTCAAGCTTCTCATCATTGTCAGAAGTAAATGATAAAATTTCTGATATGAGAGGAGGAGGATTGATGAGTTTGGAGCCTAAAGCCAACCATTTTGAAGAATCAGGTGTTTCAACTCGTACTTCTCTTGAGGAGTCGGAATTTCGATTAATGAGCGGGGTGCTGGAACAGAGGGAGCCTGTATTTGATTCAAGCCCCCAACAAATGGAGAAATTCCTGTCATTTGCCTCCATTTCATCTGATACACAACTAGAAATAACTAGAATGCTTGTGTATGCAAATGAATCTGAACAACACATTGAGGAAAGCGAGAAGGATACTTCTGATGATTTTGAAGAGGTGGGTACAGGCTCCTCAGAAGGTCATGCAGCAGATGAAGATGAATCATCATTAAGGGAAGTTGCATTGTCACAGACGAGAGAGCATGATCTTAACAGGGTTGGTTCTTCAGGTATTGATCCAAACACTGATGATCAAAAGGGAGCCACTGTGAGGCTGTTCTCTTCAGACATTATTCCTGTAGAGGAGTATACTTTATATGGGGGAGAACAATTTCTCCACGAAAAGGATCAAGTTGTCTCATTAAGTCATGATTCTGAGAATCATCAAGAGTTGGATGAGAAGTTTGGTTCTGCAGCTCCTGATGATCAGATTTCTGACTCCTATTCAAGTTTGTCTGCCCCAGAGGGGCAAAAACCTTCAATGATGGTTGAACATGTTACTCTGTGCAGCAGTGAGTCTGAGCCTGTACAGGAAACAACAAAAGATAAGGAAGAAACTGTGCAACCTGAACTGGATGAAGTCCACTTGTCAAGTTCATTAGACAAGAAGTCAGTAGAGGAAGGCATGACAGACAAGGATAGACATTTTCTGCAGGAACCAGGTCAAGGCCACTCGTCAAGTTTTGATGAAGATATTCATGTTGATGGCCACCTAGATGTTTCTGAGGGTTTGGATTCTGTGCCTTTGAGTTCCCAGCATATGGATTCCAATAACTTCACATTGTCTACCCCAGTGGAACAGCAGTCTCCCCTTGTGACTGTGCAAGTTCCAACAGTTCATCATTCTTTAGAGGCTGATCGTGTACAGGAGCATTCATTAGATAAGGGAGAAACTCATGAGCTTGAAAAGGATCAAGTCCAATCATCTGAGTCAAAGATTGATTCTGGTCTAAGGGTGATTTCTGCCAAGTATAGTAATGAAGATGTTCGTTCTGAAGAAATATCCACATCTGAATTGGAGAAGCAGTTATCTTGGTCAGATAAATCACCATCTTATGATGACGTTGATGAAACCCAGGTGAGTAATGTTACTGTTTTTTGCTTTATTTATCCGAGTATTTTGTCCTTCCATTTTTTTTTAATGTCATGTCATGCTTACTGGATGATAATTTGTTTAATGGTTGTGCTTATTGCCTTAATTGTGCACTGTCATTGCTAAGAAATCAACATTACATTGTCTTTTCTTGATAGTTGTCTTCTTTATTTATATTTGTCAAAAAAATGGTTCTGCTGGTTTGATCAAGTGACTTTTTGATATCATGGGTAGCAATGTGAAATATGTTAAATAGCTTGTATAGGACTTGTACTGATTTCTTTGACATCATGCAGGAAGCACCTATCCTCCTGACAGAGACTACAAAGGAAGTAAACATTGTCAACGATGCAAATGTATCTGAAGTTCCTGATCATGTTCAGGAGGTGGAAAATTTGAAAAATTCATCATCTCAGACTTTCAATTCCTCTTCAACCCCATTCGAGAGTTCTGAAAGTGGATCTCCGGATGGGGAGAAAGTAAGCATTCTCAACATTGCAAATGTCTCTGAAGTTCCTAATCATGAGGAAAAAACTTTGAAAACTTCTTCATCCTTAACGTCTAACTCTGGTTCAACCACATTCGGAAGTACTGGAGATAGATCTCCTGGTGGAGAGGATGTCAAAGATGAAATCCTTGATAGAGTTGTATATGGGGACCATGATCAGGTCAAAGAACACTTCAGTTCTTTGGTAGAATCATATGGTCCTCGCATTGATGAGGAAAACTTCAATGAAGAAGCAGATGAATTAAGAGAAATTGATGAAGGATTGCTGTCTGAACTAGACACTGTTGGTGACTTTAGCGTTAGAGAAGTTGGTGAGTCACACCATATTGAACTGACACCCGAGGAGATCAATATCTCAGATGCTGAGTCATTTCCCAATGATTCCATACCAGCAGCAACCAATGCAGAGCTACCAATTCTTGAAGCAAAATCAGTTCAAGATATTGTCTTGGCATTTAAGCAACTTGATGAAGGAGTAGATGTGGAGGAAGTCATCCTACCCAGTGTGCTTGAGGATCAGGTAGTTGTCGGTGAAAATGCAGATCCAGCGGGTATCAGCTCAGACTTTCCTGTTCTCAACGCAAGATCTCTAGAGGATATTCATTCTGCTTTGAAGCAAGTTTCACAAAGTAATCAGGTTGAGTTATTGAAACCCTTGGAATCAGAGGATCAAAAATGAAAGAAAAAGAAACGGTTTCTACTAAGCAAATTGAAGCATCAAGTATTGTTGAATCTGTTATGCTGGAAAATAGTGTGACAGCAGGTGATGATTCAAAACAAGTGTCTGAGGAAACATCTAAAAGTTCTAGTTTAAGTATATCCAATGGTGAGAAGGAAAATCATGTAAGTGGAGATGAAATTCTCGTGCCTGTTCTTGCTCAAGCTCCAGTAATTCAGATTGACAGCGAGAATCCAAAAATAAGCTGAGGTAGAAATATATCGATGGTTTGCGTTTTCCTCAGTTTTTTCCACGATGATGGGCTTGGTTGACTCATGTTATTTATCACATTGTATTTGGTAGGGGATGCATTTGGTTTAACTTTTTTTTTGGTTGATTTCTTCAGGAATGAGTTTTTAGTTTGATTTCTTGAAGTGTGAAGTTTTCTTCTTGTTTTCCCTTGCCTATTGAGAGTGAGCATATCTAATCTTGTTGAGAGGGATGTTTTGGGTCCTTGCATATTGTAAATTTTGGATGTAGAAGTGATGATGTGACAATGTTTTGACTTTTTGAGTACATGTGAATGCAATTTTGATGTACCTTATTGTCACTATGTGTTTTATGAAAGTTGCAGATTTTGCCTACAAATATTTATATGATTTATTTATACAACCAGAAAGTTGGAAAGACTTTTGATTTTGTTATTTTTCGGCAACCGAGAATTACAACCTAATGACGGTAGAACTCCGAAACTTAGCTACCCTAGAACAAGCGAGGGAAAGCTCACCCCAAAAGAACAAAGAGACCAAGGATCATACAATCCTTAACAAAAGAAACAATCCTCTCCCTTATTAAACTAACTATGGAGACTATATACAAGCCCTCATCAGAGCCAGAGCTCAAAAACTGCCCAGAGCCTCAAGGGCACCCAAACAAAAAAGGATACAAACATCCCGAACCTGCTAAACCGCAATGGCAGCATCCGAAAAAACCAGCAGCAGCATGCAGATTCATCAGTTCTTATGTTGAGTTACTGAGGTGAAATAAACTTTTATGTTCGGAGTTACATTTAAGATGGGATGAAAATTTAGAGTTACATAATGCCATTAATTTTCATTATACAAATAGGAATAACATAGATATTCTGTCAATCAAATGAAAAATAAATACATAAATAATTTATATAAGAATATCAATAGAGTAATATTTTTTTAATAGTCATGAAATGGGTAAAAATCATTTACCACCCCAGCTTTATTCAAAAATCTCACTCAGAGGGAACATTATAGACACCCCTAAATGGTAATTCCGTTCAACTTTTTGTTAGGATTTGTGTGGGAATATCTCATGTAAACACAAACGGAAAATAAGCTACTTAACAGTCATATACAGTATTACAAAATGAGATGTCATAATTGATGTAGGAAATTATTAAAGTTTGAAAATATAATTTATTAAAATTCCCTACATAAATAACAATTTTCCCCCTCTTGTTAGTATTCAGTTAGGGTTTTATTGTTTAATTTAATAGATTAAGTGGAAATCGTATTAGTTAGATTACGAAAACACTAACAGAACAATGACAAATAAAAGGGGTAAATTGTTATCTTAGATACCTGGGGGGAAATTGTATAGTATGATACCTTAAGGAGGAAATTGTAATAAACGTTTGAAAAGCTATATATATAAACATTTTTTTGTCATCATATACCTCTCTATTATATTGCCTAGTTCTGCCTAGTAATATATGGGATACCTCTATTAAAAGAACACCACACCACACTTGATCCTTGTACGTAGAACCAAAGGAACTAGACAACGCTTGGAAACGTTAATTTCATTACCTAAATCACCTGTAGGTGGTCTAATGGTAAAAGAGTAAAGGAGTCCAACATGAATTCCTAAGTTTGAATTCTTTTAAGCACTAATAGGGATGGTCATTAGGGAGATTTACCTGATCGTTCACTTTAGGATTCCGAAATATTAGTTAAGTTGTATATAAACTAGCCTTGAAACCCTTAGTCACCAAAAAAAAAATCAATAGGGAGGTGGCAAACTTTTCCCTTAACGGTACAAGTGGACTCAAAAGTACCAATTTTCTTCATTTGTTTCCTACGGTGCAAGACAAACTCATCAGCATTGGACTCGTATTGCCTTGAACAAATTCTTTAATAACTTGACATTGATATCATCAACATGTACTTAATTCAAGATCCTTTACATTCTACACTGGCTTCTTTTCTTCATGTTACACTAACAGAGTTTTCCATAATTTGTTTTCGAGTCTCTCCGCAATTGTTGACTCTTAGTTTGATTACCAATTAAAGGCTTCCCAATAGGATCACTAGAGCAAGATTCAATCTATCTTGGAACTGCACATGAAGTCCACTCATTAAAACTCTCTGGTGTACTCCCCAGCATGAATTGCTCGTTCTAAAACTCTAATGGTGGCTACTAAAGGAACTCACTGAAACTTCTTGAATTCGAAGACCTAGTCAATAAACTTTTCTGGTTGTATGTTTCCATAAAACTCTATAATTTCAACCATAAGTACGTCTAGATGTCTCTCCTTGGGGGTACACCTCTTTGACATATGTGTTTCTTCCAGAGACATCCTTTTTTTTTTTTTTTTTTTTCACAAAACAAAGACTAAACTGAAAATTACATGATTAAACTGAACTAAGAAGCTTCACAGTATTAGGTTGCCTAGACTCAGTGGCGGACCCAGGATTTTTGTTGAGGGGGGGCCTCCGCGGCTCCGCCGTTGTTTGTTAACTCACTATTGAAAACTTAAAAAAAACCATTAAACCTTAAGCAAAGAAAATAATACAATATCAAGAAGCTGAAAGAAAATGATGCAATAACACATTACTTTCCTACTTAAATAAATCTACGAGAAATAAAACCTTGAAAGCAAATATGTAAAATCACATCCAACTCACAAGGAAACACAAGAAAATTTTGATGTGGAAAAACCTCTTAAATGCGAAGAGAGCAAAAAATCACAATAATCTAACAATTCACTTAAATCTAATATAATAAAAAAAGTTCACAGTCTACCAAAAATATTCCATACAAATTTAAAGTCCAATCACAATTCTAACACAAGTAAAATACATAAATGTTTATAAAGAAATAAATTAAAATCACCAGAGAAGCAGTCAAACTTTAAGCTTTTAACTCCAAATCCAACTATTAAAATCAAAACTCAACCATCGAGATTAAAAATTTAGCAAAACTTTGTCTCATTTACTCGTCAGTCAAACATACTACAAAAAATATACTTAAATAAAAAAATTTGAATTTAGAGCAATATTACTAAACGAAAAGGAGGTAAAAAAACCATAAAAGTTTGCCTCATTTTCTCATCAATCTAACCGACTAAAAACACCTTAATAAATTAAAATAAACAAACCATAGCATTCAGAACAAAGTACAAAACAAAAAAACTGTCAAAAAAATGAACAAAGCTTAGCATCATTTTCTCATCAACCTAACATACTAAAAATAGCTTAATAAAATAAAATAAAAACTATAGAATTTAGAGAAAACTACGAAAGATAAAGACAGTAAAAAAAAAAAAAATAATGAACAAAACTTTGCCTCATTTTCTCATCAAGAAAACACAGTTAAACGAAAAATAACTAAGAATTCAGAGCACAAAAATAAAATAAAATAAAATAACACATTAAAAGAAAAAAGTGGAAAATTCAACCTCATTTTCTCGGTAACCAAACATGCAAGAAACAATTGAAAAGAGCGAATACCTTAGAATTTAGAGGTTGAAGTTGAAGAGAAGAGCGAGCGTGAGTTTGTGTTCAAAGGTTAGGTCTTGTATAGTTGCACAAAATTGACAATTATTGGTTTTGAAATAATGATTCATTCTTTCAATTATCTGTATAAGTTTTTGCCTTTTTGTTTTTATTTCAGAAAATTGGTAAAGGTCATTTGTAGAAGTGGGTTTTGATTAATATTATAAAGTTTACTCTTGATGAATTTTAGGAGAACTTTATGATAATCTGTAAAACTTCAGGAGAATTATTGTCAAAGTTGAATGTTTTTACTAAATTTCAAAGGACATCATTGTTAGGAATGAGTACTTAAATTGTTTCTGCAAAAGCTTATGAGTTAAGAGGAAGAGATGGTGTATTGCAGAGGCGTTTTTGTATCATTAAAGTTGCGGTGGCTTTTGTTGCATAAAATATGGTAGTGAAAAATGAAAATGCCCTCTGTTCTTGGATTCTTCACACTCATGATTTGGGTATCCCATAAAATTAAAAGTAAAAATTTTAAAATTTTTATTTACTCATTTGAGGGTAGGCCCAGGCCTACTCTCAAATGGCCTGGGTCCGCCCCTGGCTAGACTATATTCCTCTTTATTGTTTAAGCATGTTCCGCTTTATGAAAATCAAATTAATCGTGTCAATGAAGGTTTAATAATAACCAATAGTTATATAGTTTCTTAGAAACAATTTGTTGTTCTTTCTTATATGTGGAAGGGATAGTGGCGAAAACAAACCTATATATCTAATTTGGTTAATGCATGCAAAAGCAACAATCAATTTTACATTCCACTAAAATGTACGTAGTTCGTTAGCACAGAGCCAACAAGGGTTTTTCTCGCCTAAGATTTTTAAAACTAACTAATTATTTGCTAAATAGGGGGTTTCTTTGATTAATAGTGCAGAAAATAAAAACAATTAATTAAAAGCAAACAAATTAAATTCAAGGCCAAAAGCATATGAGAATAACGAGATTGAAGGATCGTTCATCACCACTAAACATGTATTACAAATTAACAAAAGCACTTCCTATCCTTTTGACTATAATAGCTTAGAAAATATCACAAGCTTGATAAATTCAATTTCTCTTTACTGTGTCATTGGATTAAACAACCTCTTAACCTAATTCTCTATCTATAGCAAACAACCTAGAATAAGCTCTCTAAATTTAATTTAATAAAAGTATTAAGAGGTGAGAAACATACTGAATCAAGGCTAAATTCACTAGCTCGGTTTAGATATCTTGAGTGTTTATTCTCATTGCAAGCAATTTACTATTACATTTCTAGATTAAATAAGCGATTACTTACTTAACAATCCAAATTGGTAATAATAGGTTAACTCAATCAGTCAGTTGCGCACTTAAATAATCAAGGAAATCTACTAAAGCATTAATAACAGAGAATAAAATACATAATCAAAATAAGTAGTAAGAAAAGAAATTGTTGATTTTATTAATTATCACAAATCATGTCTAACGCTTTGAAATCACCCCCAATCACAAGAAAGTTAGTTATCCATAGAAAATAACATATATAAGTTATATGTATAGTTAAGGGTATATGTGTAATTGTGATGTAGTGTAAATATATATTAGGGTGTGTTATCTTTAAATTAATGAGAATAGGCAGAATATTTTATAACATGGTATCGGAGCACCGATCTTATGGTTTTGTTCTAGTGGCCGATGGCACTATTCACGACAACATTGTACACGTGACACTGTTCACGGTAACACTATTACTTCTTTCAGCGACCAAGTTTATTGCGTCTCTTGGTTTTCAGTCATGATTTTTTGTTGGTGATCTGTTTATATTATTCTATAATTTTCGATTGTCGTGTTTTTTTTTATGACCGTTCTAGTTGTAGTGTTGGATTTGAGCTGTGAATTGGTAATTTGGGTTTGCTGGATATTAGTGATTGGAGATGATCTTGTTTGTGAGCTTGATGGAGAATTCATTGTTGGTTTGATTAAGTTATGGCAAAGGAAGGTAAACAGGTAGTGACTGAAATTTTAGTCCACTCCTCTACTGAGATTATTGATAAAAAGCTATTGAAAAAACAGAATTATGTTCAATGGAAACGAAGTATTAGGCGGTATGTCTCTAGCATCCTTCGAGGCCTTTTTGCTGAGAAACAAGAGAATTTTTCAAGGCCTAAAACTGGCCATTATTGCAGACAAGAGATTTTCATCAGTGTACCTAATTTATTTTGACTATCTTAATATTAAACATTGCTACATAACTAGAAAGGGTTCATATTTTCTTTGTCTACTTGGCAGAATGTGAGTGCTCCCAGGCGCCTACAAATGTTTAATATAAAACAAACATAGACATAAAATTGATAAAACATAAGAGTAATAGGCAGAACCTGATTAATCTCCTATTGCTTCAGTAGTGAAATGCAAATTGATAAGGGTTGTTAGAGACATTGTCTCCCTATATCCCATGTGTCACGCTAGGTGTAGTAAACGTTAAATTGGGTTAGCTTAAAATTTTCTGCCCTACTCTTCATCTCTTAATAAATTAATAATGGTTTTTTAGTTATGATATTTATATTATTAGTAATAAATTCTCTAAAACTTTTACTATACCCTGATTAATTTATATGCCCTGTTGACAAATATCATACTATTCACGTAGGAAAAACTATTTTTATGGAATTAATATTAAAAAACTATAACCACAAAAAAATATGTTTCATGTCAAGCCAACATATGTAAAATGTGTCATATATTTTTGTTTTATTGACAAGGATACTCCTCAATTGTTACGAAAACGGACACCAACCTCCACCTACATGGTGTTCAAATTTTGCTCCACTAAATTTTAGAAGTTCGGTGTGGCCCTATTCATCCACATCAAAATATCTTTTATTTTCTTATTTTGATTATTTAATTTTTTTTAATTAGTATTTATGTTAATTTGATTTGATTTATATTAATATTTATAATAATTATATAATTCAAAAAAATATGAAAAATTTAAAAAAAAAAAAAAAAAACTTTACTACAATACAAATATTAAATTTCAATAACTCAAAATAAATTAATTAATATATAAAAAATAATTTGAGAATTAATTTCACACGGTTGATGATGTCTTAAATACGAACAATGTTAACTTTTCTTAAAAATAGTCTATCAATTTAATATTATATGTTCTTACAAGTACTCTGAATTATAGAAGTTTGAACAAGAATGGAGAAAAATGATTCACACTTTTCTATTAAAAGAGGACGTATAAATACAGATTTGAGAAACTTAAATTACTCCTAAACTTATGATAACGTATAACAACATATGTGTAAATGTAGGAAAGTATGAGCTGTACAGATTTCCCAAACTAGCTGATAAAAAACAATTAAATGTGTCAGATGCAGTTACGAATTCTGGTGCTGATTTTCTGCATGAATAATAGCTGTCCTTATATGGATCACCACCCTCTCCATACGATATCTTAATTTCAGTCCAGCTCTAAGAAAACATGGAACTCTTCTCTCTGCAAACTTTTCTCTTCTTTCCTTTACTCTTTCTCTTCTACTTCTACTTTCACACTTCATACAAAAAACCCATAAGTAACGGCTTCAAACATTACCCTATACTAGGATTCATACCCGATTTCATCAAAAACCGGCACCGATTCCTTGACTGGACAGCTGAAATCCTCAAACGCTGCCCCTCCCGCACTGCTTCCTTATACCGTCCAGTCAATTTGCGACGGCCAATCCCTCAAACATCGAGTATATTCTCAAAACCAACTTCGAGAACTACCCGAAAGGCGAAAAATTCATCTCCTTTCTTGAATATTTCTTCGGTCGAGGAATCTTTAACTCCGATGGAGAGTTATGGAAAGTCCAGAGGAAAATTGCCGGCTATGAATTCAACCCAAAATCGCTTCGAAATTTTGTTACAGAAAATGTTACCTGCGAGATCTTTTCAAGGTTAGTTCCCATTTTAAGAAAAGCCTCCGAATCAAAACAAGTGTTGGATTTACAAGATATTTTAGAGCGGTTTGCATTTGATAACATTTGTAAAGTAGCGTTTAACGTTGATCCGGGCTTTCTCGATAAAGATGGAACCGCTCATTCCGAGTTCATGCGCGCTTTTGATTATGGAACCACACTCAGTGCGGACCGATTCTTGTCTGTATCGGCATTCATATGGAAAATCAAGAGGTTCTTTAACATTGGATCAGAACGACTGATGAGAAAATCCATTGCATTAGTTCATGAATTTGCTAATAATATTATTCGTTCAAGACTGGAGACTATGGGTGAAGATTGACTGTCGCGGTTTATGAGAAATAACGAAAACTCGCCCGAATTTCTCCGAGATATCGTCATCAGCTTCATTCTTGCAGGACGCGACTCAACATCAACGGCTTTAACTTGGTTCTTTTGGCTACTATCTTCTCACTCAAACGTTGAGGAAAAGATATTGAAGGAGCTGGAGTCAATTCGGACCAGAAACGGGAAAAGTATCGGCGATGTTTACAGTTTTGAAGAGCTGGGAGACATGAATTATTTACATGCAGCGATATCTGAAGCGATGCGGCTGTACCCACCGGTACCGAACGATACGAAAGAGTGCATGAAAAACGATATGTTGCCGGACGGCACATTTATCGGGGAAGGATGGTTCATTACAATATTACATATGCGATGGGTCGAATGGAGAGCATCTGGGGCGAGAATTGCTATGAATATTTGCCGGAACGGTGGCTTGAAAATGGAATATATCGGCCAGAGAACATGTTTCGGTTCCCGGTTTTTCATGCCGGACCGAGAATATGTTTGGGGAAAGATATGGCGTATATTCAGATGAAATCAGTTGCAGTATCTGTGATTGAGAGGTTTGTGATCGACGTACAGGATAAGGACAGGAGCGGCTGTTATCTTTGACAATAAAAATGAAAAATGGGTTACTCGTGAGAGTGAAGGAAAGATGTGTGGTCGTGATGAAGTGAGCTTGATTTACCAGTTGTAGTAAGAATGTATAATAAAACTTGTTGTGATCACTTGTTTGGAATAGTACTATTGTACTAAATGACTACAGTAACAGCAGCTATCAGTATCGCAATTAAAAACAATAATATTAGATGCACGGACAAATTTTACCAACAATTTGTGTAATGTATAATAGAACTTGTTGTGATCACTTGTTTGGAATAGTATTATTGTACTAAATGACTACAGTAACAACAGCTACCAGTACCGTAATAAAAAAACAATAATATTATATACACAAACAAATCTTACAAAGAATTTATATACAAACTCATTATATTTACTTTTTTATTTATTTATTTTCACATTAAATTATACATAAATCTTTATAAGATTTTAAAACTCCACTTGTTTTAATATTTTTACACTATCTTATTCCTATAATTCTGAAAATATACATTTGTTTCCCTATTCAGAAAATCATAATCTATTTTATTCAATTACTTTTAAAACTTTAAGTTTGTTAATTTAATTAAACACCCCTAAAAAAAGTTTAGAAATTAATAAAAACATCCTCACCCACCCACATTTGTCAGATTCTAGCCACCACCATCAGAAGGTGGTTGGAATTTGATATAATATGGCTGATATGGCCGTCGTTGACAACCAAACGCGGCTAGATCTGGCTAGAAAAGGCCATCTCAGCCCATGACTGGTCAGATCCAACCGGTCGTGCACCGATACGGTGACTCCGGCCACCCTCCAGTGATGGTAGCCGACTGCTGGTATTTAATGGGTGAGTGGGGGTGTTTTTATAATTTTTTATATTTTTATCACAAGGGTGTTTAGTAAATTAACAAACATATGAGGTGTTTTTGTTAATTTTTAAATCCTACCTCGTTACGACCACCCAACTCTTACTTTTTCAAAAATACTAAAACAAATGCATCTGGTTCGTTTGTTTAAATATCCTATTTGTATTCCAAATCAAAATGCACATTTGTTTCCCTATTCTCAAAATACTACTCCAAATTTTTCAACTATTTTTAATTTTCAAATTCTACCTCGTAATAATCATCCACTACCTCGTAATAACCACTAAACTCTACCTAACAATAATATTTCAAAAATACTACTCCAAATAACTAAAATACGCATTTGTTTCCCTATCATATCCATATTCCAAATCATCATTTGTTTCTCTATTCTCAAAATTATATCCTAAATTATTCAACTATTTTTAATTTTCAAATTCTATCTCGTAATAGCCACCCAACTCTACCTAACAATAATATTTTAAAATTACTACTCCAAATAAGTGAATAACTAAACAAACGCACGCAGTACTCTGTTTCTTTTGGATTTGGAAAATGGTATCAAGTGGCACACAATGAAATGGTGATCCACCTCAGCAAGTTAAGAGAGAGAGGCAAAACCTTTGGTGGATTTACAGTCAACAACTACGTGTTGTTGGTGCAGACACTTAACTCAGAAAGATTCACCATTATTTACCACACAAATCACCTGCCTTGATCATATTTTATGATTTTATCCATTCAAAATACATTAATGAGAATCTACGGTTTGGTTCTGTTTGGTTCATTATTGGGTAGTTTTTAGAATAATATTTTGAAAAAAATTAAATTAGGTGGGTATTACGATATAGAATTTTAAAAATTAACAAAAATACCCCCTATGTATATTTATTTACTAAACACCCCTATAATAAAATATTCAAAGTTAATAAAAACACCCTCAATCCACTCATTAAATACGAACAGCTGACCACCACCGCCGAAAGGTAGCCGGAGTCATCGTATCAACGCACAACCATATCATGGTCGTCGTTGACGACTATCTGCCAAAGATCTGGCTAGAAAAGGCTAGATTGACGCACTACCGGCCAGATTCAGCCAACAGTGCGCCATTACACCAGATTCTGACCAGCTTCCGATAGTGGTGACCAAAATCTAATAAATTTGGATTGCTGAGTGTTTTTGTCAATTTTTTTTTTTTTTTTTTGGATTATTTAGTTAAATCAACAAATTTAGAAGGTTTAAAAGAAATTGAATAATTTAGAATTATATTTTGAAAATAGGTGAACCAAACACAAATTTTGTATCAACTTTATTGGGAAAACTAGAATAGTTTTCCCAATATATGTACCAAATGGAGCCTACATATCTGCTACCGAGGATATTCATACGAAGACCAATGCTTATCCAACAAATGAAAATTGTAAATTCACTAGTCGAATTACATTTTGCTATAATGTTATAATATTGACTAGCCACTCCAAACCTTATAACAAAATCAACATTGTACTTACACACAATAAACTCCAAAACAAAGTACACAAAAAACCTATTACAAATAAAATCAAAAATAAAATATTAGACTGGACTGTATACAGATTTGTATGACTTTGTGGGAAGAATAAACCCAGGGGATTTTTCACTAGGGCTACATCTTCAGCAACCACCACCACTTGCAGGTTCAATAGAACTCAGTAGCCCATTGCCTCTTAGTTGCATGCAATGATCCTCTGCATCCGTTTGAGAACAAATAATCAAAACAGACAATCCATTGTAGTGTGTTCTTTACATGATATTAACTGCATTGTCCAAAGTCATTCCGGGTATAACCTTCATTAATACTTGGACAAAATATTCCCGTTTAGTTTAGCTGTAATTGTGTAGTATCACTCAATAAGGTGGAATTGTTTTTTTTTTTTTTCCTGAAAAAGTAAAGAATAGTACCACTAATGCTTCAGCATGCCATTCATTTGATTCTATATAAAAGAGAACTATTCTATGTCGTACAGAAATATTCACAAAACAAAATGCACAATAATTAAAGAGAAATTCAAACTTGTAAGAATGAAAGGAACAAAATGACTTAAGATAAATGGTTTTACCTTGAGATACATTAAAATGCATATTCCACTGGAACACTTAAAAAGAAACAACTCAGAATATTGGGCATATAATACCTCAGATCAAATTTGGATTCTCAGCCAGGAGTGGTTCTCTCTATAACTGGCCTCTCCAACACCCCTCCTTTACCTGGTCATGTTGCTGAAACAGCCATGAGAACGTTCCAATTGGCATATGCCCTTCTACAAAGAGACTGTCTGTCCCCTTGTTGCACATACTATCATTAATCACCATCCTCATCATCTTGATACCAAAAAGACAAATAGTCTAACTCAAAATTTACCACACCCAATCAGGAGATTAAAAAATAAAACATATTAGAAAGAGAAACAGTATAATTTTGCATATCGCGATTCCCACTTCATTAATCAATTTAAGGGACACTAGGAATCTGTATTTTGAAAGGTCTCTCCAAATCTATCTATCTAGCCTCGACTGCAGGGGGAAATTACCAATATTTATTTATCTTCTTTTGATCTCCTCTTCTCTTCTCACTTAAGTATCCAAACAGAATCTAAAACTCCTCCCACCTCACTTCACTTCACATCACCTCTTTCCATTTCTCTCAAAACATCAACTATTTTTTTTTTTTTTTTTCTCAAAAAAGGCAATTTAAGAAAATCTACAGACTACTATGTTGTTCAGATACTAACTACAACTTGATTAACAAGTAAAAACTAAAAAACAAGACAATACATTGCTCCAAATTCATTTCAGCAAATGAAAAAACACAAAAATAACCCGAAACTCAAATAAAAACACATCATCATCTTAAAAACTAGTTGGCCATACACAATCCTTCCTGTTATACTCAAAATTGAACATGCAACATAACAACAGACTTAAAAGTAATTGTTACTAAAATCAAATCAAAGCCAATAAACTTATCCAACAAAAATAAAAGCCAAAAATATAGAGCATTGAAAGAAGAACTTGGTTTGGAATTGAAGACGGTGTTGGGTGAAAAAGCTAGTTTCCCACAAATTGCAATCTCCATATTTTCTCTCGCTCCGATCTCTTGCAAAAAGAGAGAGAGAGAGAGAGAAGAATGATAAACATCTAACTTGATAAAAATATACCCAGATGAGAATCGGACTATGCATTCATTTAACAAAAAAAAAAAAAAAAAGACAAACCCAGAAGAGAATTTGCAAGATGTGTAAAAAAAAAAAAAAACGAAAACCTGATAAGCAGAAGTCAAAGTCGGGGGGGAAGTGATGGCCGCTTAGGGTGGTGGTCAGTTGGGGTGTCGTTGAGATTGGTGGTGCTGGTGCGGCTGAGATGGGAGAAAGTGATGAGTTGAGGCAGGCAACCTGGTGTGGCTGTGGTGACCGCCGTGGGAACGGGCTGTGATTGGAGAATGTGGTGGCTAGGGTTTTCAAAATTGAATGGAAATTTGGGGAGAGTTTTTTTGGGTTTAGGGAAATTGAAAATTGAAATGTATATGTGTAGGATTTGTTTCAGGGAAGATTTCAAATTTTGGGATCTTGATTTTTTTTTTTTTTTTCTTTTTTAAGTTTTTGGGAAGTAACGTGGCAGATTCGTGATCGGCAAATGAGTTGCCTCTGTTACGTCAGCTGCCACGGCCGATTGTAAGGATAGTTAGTAAGACCATTTATAAGAATAACTATAATTATAAAGAAATTTTACAAAAGGTTTTCATATAAAGTAACATGGTAAAAAATGAATAAAAAAGTAAAAGAAACTCTTTAAATTCACTCTTCTATTTATTTTTTACCATACCACTTTATATAAAGATCTTTATAAAATTTTTTTATAAATGTAGTATTAATTATTTCAAAGAGTAAACGACATGCTGTCAACAAGCTTTGGTGAAAAGGAAAGTTTTCGTTAAATTCTAGTTCTCATTCTTAAACTAACATTATTACTAATTTTTTGGTTTTGATACAATTATAGAAAGTGGTATTATCATACTGTCTTTCACAAATAAATTATTTTTTAACATTCAAATTAGTAGAATTAGAAAAATAATCATCTTATTTTCAAATTTATTTCAGTAACACTCTTTTTCAACCTTCAACCTTCAATCATCCCCATCTCCAACCACCCAGCCACTGCAACTGCCACCACCACCTAGCTACTACAGTCGAACGACAAACCCAAACATTACGAAAATCAATCAATCAATCAACTGCAGAAATCCCAAACAAACAACGATTGGTGTGCGGGCCTGCGCATTAGGGGACAGGCACTAGGTGTGGTTTTTTGTCGAACGTCTAGTGTGCACACTGGAAGAGGTGGAAGGTGAGAGCGTTGAGGAGAGCTGACAATCAGAAAATCAACAACACTACAAAAAAAAACCTTCCTCAATCGTCTTCTAACAAACAAACTTCCAATGAATCAACAAATCAAACCCAAATCATCAATCACAATAAAAAAAAACCTTAGGGAGAGGAGGCTTCAATCGGTGACGTTTGATGAGCAACCGAGGTTAGGAAGGGTGGGGGTTTAAGAGATGGGAAGTTGGTGATGAGATTGGTGGAGACGGGGATGATTTCCGATGACGGTCTCGACCAGAAAAGCTTGAACTGCACCAAAACGAACCAAAGCGGTGTCATGTGAACGGCAGGCAAATTGGTGCGAGATGGTAAGGGGTAGAGGTGGGCAAGGGACCGGTCCCTTGCGGGACCAGTCCCAGGCCCATGAGAAAAACCAGGACCCTGACCAGGCCCTAGGCTTGGTCGGGACTGGTCCCATGGGCCCAGGACCGGTCCCATGGGCTTGGATAATTTATTTTCCCCCTTCAAATTTTTTATATTTTGGGGGCAAAACAAAATTTTGTAGGGGGTTTTTAGTATTTTTTAAGGGTAAAATTTATAAATTTTATAAATTTTTTAGACCTGGAAGATTTTTTTTAATAAATTTTATAAAATTTTATTTTAGTCCTTGTAATTTATATTTATTTTAAAATTAATAGGGGGTTTTATGTAATTTGACTATATTAAAAAATACAAAAAAATTTGGGCCTATGCCTGGGCCGGGCCTTGAAGGGGGGCCCAGTAGAGGGCCCGAGCCCTCCTCCTTAGGCTTGGTCCCAAAAGGTCCGGTCCTTGAGAGGACCGGTCCTAGGACCGGGTTTTAGAGCTGGGTTTTTTGGGCCCGGTCTCAAATGCTCAGCTCTAGTAAGGGGTTTTAGTGAGAGAGCTGAGGGGAATAATTTGGTGATGATGGGCAAGGTCGAAGGCACTAGAATTCGGCCAATTTGTTCTCGATCGACAGTCGCACAATGGTGAGTCATTTCAGATCTAATGTACTACAAATAACCACTTAATCCTTTGACCTTTATACTAAACATTCTTTTGTTGATTTAATTATGGGAATTTAGAATTTTATGAAACCAGGAGTGACTGGCCATTTCACCAAACATTGGGTGGGAACATGTCGTTTACTCTTATTTCAAATAATAAATTTTATACTAACATTTAATTTATGAAACTAGTTGTTAGGCCTATTTTGTTGCTTTTAAACAGTAAAGAGGAAAAAGATATAATCATGCTAAAATTTGATTATTATATGAAAATATAAAAGGAATTAAAAATAAATAAAAAAACCTAAAGAAAAAAATACTCTCCCTCTCTCCGTCCCCCACTGCCGAAACTCTCCCTCTCCAGTCTCCACCGCTGCTCTTACTCTCTCCTTCCCCCACTGTCTCATTCTACCACCGGTCGCCGCCTCATCCCCAGAAAACAAAAACCCGAAGGCCACAAACCAAATAACCATACCCATGATTTAAAAGCCTGTTATTACAATCATAATTAACAGTTCACTCACATTTATCATAAATTTATGATTTTGCTGTTGTGTTTAGCTAGGGTTTGGCTTCGTTGTGTTTCTGAGGCTTTCTCCGATTGGTGGGTTCTTCTGCCAATTCCCAGACCTAAAGTTGACGAGATCTCTCTTATCACCAAGAAAACTTCCTTCCCTCTAATTTTGTTTGAATTGTGTAATTTGGTTTTTTTATTATAATTGTTTATACTTTTGACAGAATCCTAAACTATATGAAGAAGTTATAAAATGTAAAAACTCATGGAGATGGAGCAGTTCAGTGAGAACAAACAATCTGGTCAATTAAATTCAAATCACCCAGCTTCTAATCGGAATTAAATTTTTACCAATTAGTGTGGTTTCTGCTATGGCTATTTATGATTGTGCTTAGGTGAAGTGGTGGGGAGTGGTTGGTTGTGATAGGGGTGTTAGGTATACGATTGGGTGGAGTTGCTGGTTTGATGCATTTGTGATGAAGGTGGTTGGGTCTTGTGGGTGAATCCTGGCGGATTGAGGTTGAGGTGAAGAATAGAGAAGAAAGATATGGAGGAGAAAGAGAGGAAAAAGAAAGAGGTTGGGGGAGAAAGTGGACTTTCCAAGGTTAGTCAAGGACAAAAGTCGGTTGGACAATTTTACCCTTACTGACCACACCTAACGATTTGTTAATGCCATAACTGATTTGGGGGGTATTTGATGCATTTTAGAAACCTACTAGGGGGAATTTAATTAAAATAGTCAAAGTTACTCGGAGGAATTGACATTCTAAAACTTTAGGGTGAGTTTTGATTTTTTTCTCATTCTTTTTATCGTAAACCTTTTTCGTGTGTTTGGCCTTTTTATATTGATTTCAGAAGTATGACCTAGCATCCATTGGTTTCGGAAATGCAACTCTAGCCCCTGTGTGTTTGACTTTATTTATAATGAGCAACTTCTGGTTTTAGATACGTCTTCAATTTAAGCTTCAAATTTATTAACAATTTCATCAATCTCACCTCCAAAAAATTTATTAACCTCTCAACATTATTGACAGATTTTGGTAAAAACGTCATTTCCTTCAAATTTAAATTGAATACGTAACGGTCCATAAAAAATGGGAATTAGAATCATATTTTTGAAACTAATGGGTGCTCATTAAGAAAAGGGCAAACACACGGCATTGGGGTCATATTTTCAAAACCAAAGGGTACTTACTACAAAAAAGCCAAACACATGGTGTTTTTTATTAAAAAAAAAAACTATTTTATTATATTAATTTCAAAACAACACACACATACATTTATTGTAGTAAAACGAAATCTTAAATTCAATCCAGCCTTAAAAGATAAAATCTAAATTCCTATATTATAATTTTTTCCCTAAAAATTAATAAGATATGATTAACACCTTATTTTTTTATTAAATTAATATTTTTTCTTATTTTTAATTAAAATTTTAATATGTTATTTAATAATATTAATAAATTAAATAAAAAAATTAGTCTTAATAGCACCATATTTTCAATCAAATTCAATAAATAGTCAATTCTCAAATTTCGTTAATTATGACTAAATATTTTTTATTCAAAAATTTATTTCTTACTATTTATTATAATATAAAAAATATATACTTTTTTAATAAAAGCAAGATCGCAAAACATTGTTTTTAATCTGGTTTTTTATGTAAGGTTAGTGTTCAATAAATGAACAGAGACAAAAAAAGAATATGGAATATAGAAGAATTGGTTGAGATACTCGTGAATACGTGAGTGTTTATATTTTCGTAAAGAGTAACTATAGGTGCAAAATACAATTATAATGAAGAAGCCTTCAAATATGCTAATCCACCTCCAAACCTCCCAAAGGTGAGTTAATTGTAAATTAGTCCCTAGGTTTTGGGTCCACTGTTAGGACATTTCAATTGATCAAATAGTCCCTAGCAAAGGGTGAGTGGGTCTAGGTATCTAGCCTAATTCCAAGAAATTAGAATCGAAACTGGTCGGTTCCTTAGATTTGGAATTGGAATTGGAATCAGAACCGATCGGTTCTAATTCTGGGTGATAGTCTAAAAATGACAAATATAACCCTAAAAATTAAATACGCCCCCAACAATCCATAATAATTACAAATACACCATCAGTACTTGTCGGCTCCACCCCGGGTACCCGAACCCTGACTTTGGGTCTGGTTCTTGAAGTGGTGGAATTGGACCTGGACCTAAACCCGCACAAGGTCAGTTCCACCAAATTTGGAAGTGGAACCGGAACCGAAGCCGACCCTATGTGGGCTGATTCTGGTTCCTACTCAGATCGATTTTAATTCTACCCTTTACCCATGCTCACCCCTACTAGCAACGAAGCCAATTTTAATATTAAGATACATTATTAATAAAATAGATGAAGTTTTTGCCATTGGAGGTAAAACAATTTTCCAATAAAAATATTCATNATAGAGTAGGTTATGCGATGGGGAACCCGTGAGTAATGGGTAAAGTATTCCCGCATGTACGCCGCATTGAGAGAGCGGCATGAGTATGAGATAGAGAAGTGGTGTAGCCCGTGAGAGTGCATGCGGATGAGGGCTATACCCGAGTACCCAAGAGAGAGATTATACACTCACGTGGCCAAGGGTTCCGAATCCATGCATAACCGAGTCCGATCGGCTAAAATGAGTAGAAGTCACGTAGAGTGGGAGAGAGTTCCGGCCGTGCCTCCGGTAAGATGAGGCCGTGACTACTAAAGAGAGTTAGTAAAAAGAGTTATGAGAAAGAGAAAGTAGTGAGAAGTATAAAGATAGAATAAATGAGAACTGTAAGAAAAGAATCAGAGAGAAATAGTTACGTGGATAGATGTGTAGAGGATTTACTTACTGAGCATTAGTTGTGCTCACCCCGTTGTTTTTCATGTTTTGCAGGATCCAGGTGAGGACACGGTTGGATGGGCGTCGGCAAGCGGAGGGAAATGGCTACACTGTCCACCCTGTTTTGATGTTTTGTACATGACACAACTTTTTGTATTTACAGGATGTATATATTTAATAAAAGAAAAATTTGGGCCCAACCTTTTTATGTTATTTTATACGTATTTTATTATGTCAATGCTTTATGAGTATTTGAGTAGAAAGAGGCTATTACAGTGGGTCTAGGTACCTAGCCCAATTCCAAGAAATTAAAATCGAAACCAGTCAGTTCCTTGAATTTGGAATTGGAATCAGAACCGATCGATTCTAATTCTGGGTGATAGTCTAAAAATGACAAATATACCCCTAAAAATTATAATACGCCCCCAACAGTCTATAATAATTACAAATACACCATTAGTACTTGTCGGCTCCACCCCAAGTACCCGAATCCCGACTTTGGGTCTGGTTCTTGAAGTGGTGGAATTGGACCTGGACCCAGACCCGCACAAGGTCAGTTCCACCAAATTTGGAAGCGGAACAGGAACCGGAGCCAACCCTATGTGGGCTGATTCTGGTTCCTACTCGGATTGATTTTGATTTTACCATTTACCCATGCTCACCCCTACTAGCAACGAAGCCAATTTTAATATTAAGATACATTATTAATAAAATAGATGAAGTTTTTGCCATTGGAGGTAAAACAATTTTCCAATAAAAATATTCATCGGAAATGTAATTTATAAAATTTGAGCTTCTTTGGTAAATCATTTTCTTGTATATTAAGAATTCTTAGAGTGAATTTTATTAATTGTTGAGAGAAAAAAAAAAAAATGGGCATTTACTAGAGATTGTGCATTCTTAATTTGATGTTAAGTTGTTAACTACTAGGGTTCCAAGACCCTTTTGTGGGGAAGCAGCCCAAATGGCATCTTATTTGATAAATGGCATGCCTACTTGAGTACCTAATTTTCAAACTCCGTCGAATGCATTCACCTTAATATATCCTCACAAAAAAACGAGTTTTTTACATGTTAATATTTCTACATCATTCCTAATAAATAGGAATATCAATTAATAATAATACTATACACATAAATAAATCTTACAAAAATTTCTATATAAAGTAAATAGATAAAATGAATAGAAGAGTAAATACAAAAAGTCAGACTCATTAAATTCACTTTTTTATTCATTTTTTATCACATCATTTTATATAAAAATCTTTGTGAGATTTATTTTCACGTGTAATATTATTCATCAACTAAAATTGTTAACTTTTGGTTTTTTATTCTATTATAGAAAAGACTCATGTACACGTTTAATAAAAATGTTTATTTTGATTGTTTGAATAAACATAATGTTTTAATATCTTAATGTTTTTTAAGATTATAAATGAAACTATGGAGCCTTTTTATTGTTGACCTTTTTCTATTAAATTGTTTGCTTGCATCATATAGATGTATTCATCAATCGAAAATATTGTCTTGATATTCATTTATCATATATCACAATCATCATTATTGACTTCAAAATATTGCCGTGGTATTTTACCAAAAACATGTATGAGATTTCCAAAATAGTCTTCAATATCACCATCTCATTATCCATACATGGTCGTTAGGGCTGTCAAACGAGCTAAGCGGCTCGCGAGCCAGCTTTGCTTGACTTGTCTGAAGTTGGTAGTTTATAGTTAGCCAAGTCAACTCCGCTCGGCTCGACTCGGTAGGCTGGTGAGCTTGAGGTGGCTCGCCAAAGCAGAGTTCTTTTTGTTAGTTTTATCAACTGTGGGTTTGCTATCTAATCACATGGGAAAGGCAACTACAATGGATATTGTTAATAACAAAAAAGTATTTTTAATGTTAAAATATAGTTTTAAAACTTTACATATTTGATTAGAGATATAGATCAGAAGCAAAAGTTACGACAGTCCACCGAGACGTTAAGTGATCCAAACCACACTAGATCACTACTCTTGTAAGGATAAGGAACGGAAGAGAGATTCCAGTTTGAAGCTCATTCTTGTTGATAAACCGCAACACTCAACAAAAGGAAAAAACTCAAATGCAAATTTCTTCACTTTCAGCGGTTGGGCAATGCCCAACATGGTCAACTTCACCAATCCCGTCTCTAAAATGTACATTCCTCTCCCCCACCAAAACCTCTCTTCTTTTCTCCGCCCAAAAACCACTCATTGTCACCCACAAAACACGCCCAACTCACATCGTTTCAATGAGCACCGAAGCTGGAATCGGTGTCATGGGTACTAAACTTGGAATGATGTCATTCTTTGAAGAAAACGGCACCGTAGTTCCTGTCACTGTCATTGGGTTTCGAGAAGGGAACATTGTGACTCAAGTTAAGACCGCTTCCACTGATGGGTATGATGCGGTTCAAGTTGGTTACAGGAGAGTTAGGGATAAGAAATTGACGAAACCTGAGATGGGTCATTTGCAGAAGTCTGAAATTATACCCCTGAGGCATTTACAGGAGTTTAGGTTGCAGTCTGTTGAGGGGTTCGAGGCGGGTCAAAAGTTGGTTTTTGATGAGCTTTTTAAGGAGGGGGATCTTGTTGATGTTTCTGGGACTACTATTGGAAAGGGGTTTCAAGGTATTGCTTTGTTTTGCTCTCTCTGGCCTTTAAATTTGGGAGAAAGGTGATTTTTACACACATTTTCTTGAGTAAAAATTAGAATTTTACCACAAAATTCTTATAATTTTAACAAAAAATTAGAGATGTAATCTATATAAAATAAGTTACTGTCTAATGGAGAACTGGTTAGTGCAGTGTATTTAGTTTGGGTTCATTTAGTCACACCCCTTGAGTTCTTGTGTTTTGTTTGTGTTTTTGGCTTGTTGTAGCTTTTGTTGGATTGTGAAGTTAAACATTAGTTGTCTGTTGTGAGATGTGGTATTTGTTGTAATGGTTATTATAGGTAATGTAGTATATGATTTGTGCAGTAATGACTTTGTGGGATGGAAAAGTTCTTTATCTTTTTTTGTAGTACACAATATCTGTTCTTAATTAATTTGAGATATTGAAAGATTTGGGCCATTGGGTTTGAGAGACTGGAGAGAGTTAATTGATAAAGGGTGAATTGGGTGATTGTTGGGAAGTTTAATAGGTGAAATTGTTCTGATATTATTGATGGATGCTTGGTGGTAAAAATGGACTGGTATTATGTGATGAATGAATGTCGGTTGTCCCTTGGTTGTTTCTGAGGTATAAAAAGATATTATTGATTGCAGAGTGGTTTTAAAAAGCAAATACTGTAGAAATAATTAAACTGGAAGAGGTGAAACTTGATAATTATTGATATGATCTGTGAACTAGAAACTGTTTAGAGGACTCTACTTTTATTTTTTTGTACATTTATTCAGTTTTGTAGAGAGTTTGTTCCAGGATCTTATGGAAAAGAAAAAAGTTCTTAGAACATCCCATGCTCTAAATTTTAAACTGAAGGAAGAGTTTGATAGGTTTTGTACAAAAAATAAGAAAACTGAGCAGCTATTATCTATATCTGGGAAAATCTTCTAAAGTGCCTAACCAACGAAATATGCATATTCTTCTTGTTTTTAGTGGATGATTTGCAAGCACAACACATTTCTATACCAAATTTGATAAGTAATGAGGTTCGAAGATTTTTATATAGATTCATGGAACCCAATTGAGGGCTAGAGACGTGTAGAAGTCTGAAGGGAATTATTGTTCTCATTTATGCTATCAAGTCTAGGAGAAAGATGGCATAATCAGAATTCCATTCACTATTATAGTAAATGTTCTTGTGGTTGAAGAACTTTGACCCTTTCAAACTTAAGAGGCATATGAATTCGTTTAGAAGAGTTGGATCCAATTGTTTTACACCAATTTTTTTTTTTAGTTCACATGCTCTTATTATTATTATTATATTCTTTTTTCCCATGTCCTTTCTTTCTGTAGAAATTCTATTGACTCTGTGGATGGATAGTTGGATTTAGTTTTATCTATCTCTGTTTCAAAAATTTGAATTTTCCAAGACTGTGATCCCACATAATGGTTAATCATTTGACTATAGTAATTATAGCTTATCTAGCTATATACTTTATTAAACTTGTTTTCTAATTCCTGCTCTTGTTAGTGTTTTTAACTGGTACTGACTCTTGAATAGAAACAACACTGAGAAAGAATTATATTGCTACATTCCCTGCTGTGAATTTAAAGACATTTATTTGATCATTGTCACCCAGTTAGACTTGAAAAGGTCGATGTCAAAATGCAGGACATCGTTTGGTAGAAATTTTGTGTAGTAGCATCCATCAGGCATCAAGTTTGATGTAAGAGCCCTAAGCAACATTTCAAGGAGCATCTCCTTGTTTCTGAAATTGGTTTAGTGTATATAATTCTTATCTTCTCCGGAAATAGAATATCAGTGAATCAAAGATCTCCATGAGTATGAGCTCTAACTCAAAGCTTTGGGAAAATTCATTTTTTCTGCCTAAGATTCTAACGTCAAAGATCTCCATGAGTACACTCATTCTTTTGGTAAATGAGTGTGAAACATGACTTCAGTTTGCCTGTGTTGCGTAGACAAAGATGCTTTCATCACTTAGTATGCTGCTGTTATGAACTTATACTATCAAAATGAAAAATTAGCAAGCGAGTTGTATCATAATTAGTTGTAACAAGTTTTCGACTGCCACATGAAATTCTGTAGGCAATGTAATTGTTTAGGAACCATTCATTGTATTTGTGTGATTAATATTATTCTTTCAACGGTCTATTAGTTACTAGTTTCATCTATAATTTTGGTACTGGGCTTTCTTTCTGAAGAAATTCGAATCTTAGGCCCTTTTTTAGGTGAAGAGTATATTTTCATTTGTCTCAATAGCTTTTGAATTCCTTAGAAGTATGTTTCTAATTTATTTGTTAATATCCAACTTCAAACAGGTGGAATTAAGCGGCACAATTTCAAAAGGGGTCTAATGACCCACGGTTCTAAGAGTCATAGAGCTTTGGGTTCTATTGGTGCTGGAACAACACCCGGACGTGTGTACAAGGGAAAGAAGATGCCTGGCAGGATGGGAGGGACAAAAAGGAAGATCAGAAAACTCAAGATTGTGAAAATTGATAATGATCTTCGTGTTGTAATGATTAAAGGCGCAGTCCCTGGTAAGCCGGGAAATCTTCTGCGTATAGCACCAGCTAAGATTGTAGGGAAAAACATACCAAAGAACTAGGTTGGGGTATTTGATTGGTTTGTCAAAGAGAGTATTTATGTAACTTTTTTGAATGGCGATTTAGAATTTCAGTTAACATATTCTGTTGAGGGAAGGCTGGATCAATCAATTCTTTTGTGCTAAATTTCTAATTATGAGCCCTGTGTAGTGTGTACTGGATATACTTTTGGATAATTGTTACTTTGTTAGGGACCTCCTTTTGAGGTTTCAGTCGAAAAACAACTAGACCCCATAGATTTTGAAAAACTCTCACTGACCTCCCTTCCATTTCAATTTTTTTTTTTTTTTTCTCTCTCTTCTAATGGCACTTATGGAAAATGACATTATTACCCATGATTATTTGCCTTTTTGTTATTAATTTGACTGAGTGAAGGGTGATGAATTGAATATGTGAAAATCTTAAGAGGGGTGAATGTAAAAGCAATAGTGTAGAGGAAAACAACTAGTTATGAGCTTTCATAAAACATATTATTGACTTCTTTTATAAATGTTTTCAAATTGGTAATGACATGTAAAGAAAAGGAGAACACAAATCTTCGATTTCTGTTTCCTACTAACAGTCTGTCGCCTCATTCACCAGGAAAATTGCTATTAATTTTATTTTTAATTACTCCAATAAGTGAGAGTCAGAATTTAAAAAAAGAAAAAAATTTTGCTCAAGTCATATATACACATAAAATTTCCCTATGAAAATTAAATATGAATATAGTGTATAAGATGTTTTGTTAGAAATAATGTTGTGATGGCAGTAAAATAATTTATAACATGTTTTTTCAAAACAATGTTTTTGATTGTGTCAGAAAATAACTTATTCGAATTAAAGTGGGTTTATAGGATGCTCTGAGCCTCAGAATTATTTCTCATATTTGTACTATCTCATTAATCCATGTTTCAAATGAAGATTGACTTTAATGCATGTCTTTTGTTTTGTTTTGATTGTTTTTGTGAGTATGAATATCTGCTTTTTACTGTGTGTCAATTAATTTTGTAAATTATCAACGTTCAATTATTATTCTCTTTCTTCATTGTTGATTCAATGAACCCTTGGACCTCAAAAATCTGCTGGTCTTAGATCATTTATGTAGCACAAAGACATTTTCACCACCTATAGGCCCAAAACGAAGAACATCTTTAAGAACTCACATACCTATTTGGTATACATCAACAATGCTCATAACTCTTGAAATACAAAATTAACATACATATAATTATACTTGAAAACACTCGCTTTAATTTGATCATCAAACTCGTGCATAAACCTAATAGCTGATCAATTAATTAACCCACACAAAACCCAAACCCACTTCAAAAAATCGAAGATATGCATGGTTTCAATTCACCAAAACTCCTTCCTTTGCCAAATAAGACTCTATGAACAGATACATTTAAGTGGCTTTTTATGCTAATTAGCTAATAAATACCATTGAAGAAGAAGATGGAAAAGTAGAAATTAAGTAAAAATTATGCTTAGATAACATTTGTAGGGAGTTGAAACTGGATGGATAAACATCAGTTGCATGCTGCTGGCACATATATAAACATAATTTTACATCAGAATCACTGGGAAGCCCAACATATAAAACATCTCTATTTTATTTTTCTATAACAATTTTTCTTACTCTCTTTAATTTCCTCGTATATTTATTTAACAAAAGTGCATGATCATATATATATATATAGATACGGGTTATCACTACAATTCTAAACCTAAATCAGTGACAAGAAAACACACACAGACAGATAACAATGTAACTGTAACTGTAAGTAGAATTAAGATGTTGCGCGCAGGAGTAGATAGGCATGCAGCTTAGCTATAGGTGTTGCTGAGAGACTGCTGTGTAGAGAACTGCGTAAAGCACAAAGAGAAGAAAAGTTCCAAAGCCAAACCATCCAGGATCAGACGCTCGGCCGCCGGCGCCGGTGGTTTGATCATGAAGTGCAGGATCAGTAGTTAAAGAGACTGGAATAGTTGGGAAGCAAGAACCGATCAAGTTGAGAAGAAATAAAGAAAGAATGAGAAGCACGACAAAGAGTGAGATGGTTGGACCAAATATCGCCATTCCAAGGAATGTCACCATTAGAGAAGGTACCAGTGGTGATGGCCCTTTGTTTTCCATAGCTCTCAATCTCTCTCTCTCTCTCGCGTTAGCTTTATGATATTTTTGCCTATTGCTTTACTTCATACTTTGTAACTATGGAACTCTAGACTTAATTATAAAGAGGATCCTCATAGAGAGATGAACATCAGGATAATATGATTCTCTCCATTGGTTATATATAATTAGTTGACCTCACTCTTGTCTTTACATTCCTCTAAAAATATTTTATGAGAAGATCTCTCTCTCTATATATTTTTTAAGTTATAGAGTACAATTGGTTAAGGGGATGAATAATATTAGGTTTACAAATTTAACAAATACAAAAGGTTTATAACAATAATCATCGTAATAATTAATCTCCTTTAATACAAAATTAATAAAAGAATGACTACTAATAAAGTAATATTATGCTTACAATTGAATCATACAACTGAGTAATACAATCAGACAAAAAATAGAAAACAAAATAATCATTTTACATCAATTTTATGTAATTTTTGTATAGTTCTATAACTTAGTAGTAAGCAAATCATTGTTGTTATTAATAAAAGAGTGATGCTATATCTATAAAGTATGGAAAAAATTGTACATTTCCTATTATTCTTAATAAAGTCAATTTGTACATAATTTTCAAAATGTCAAAGTTTTTTTTTAAAATACAGAAATAATCATAAAATCTCTCTAAGAATCTTTTACCTAAAATAAAGTTATAATGTACAATTAATTAAGGAAATCGATAAAAGAATGAATATTAAAGTCAATTTGATAAATGTATAACAAATGGAAATGAATTATATGAGATTGCAAAGGTAAAGTGAAATGAGTTTGAAGACATATATAAGTTTTATATTTATATATATCTCAAGGAGAAAATTAAAATTTACATTATTATTATAAATAAGAAAGGTTTAAGGTTATATTATAAGAGACTTTTTAATTACAAATCAAGGAATTTCTGAAATTATTTTGAAAGCAGAAGAAATTTGGTTTAATTAATTAGTATAGAGTTATGTTGTAGAATAAAATGTAAGGCATCGATGATTCCAGAGGATGGATTATTCAATGTTGATATTTATATTATATTAATTAATATTTTTGAGGCAGAAATAGATATATAGATGGTCCATATGGAATCAGCATTTGGAATCTAATCCATGTTGTTATCCGGACAAAAAGAGTTGGGTGTTAGGAATTCGGTTAATTATATTGTCTCTAAAATTTAAAAACACAGAAAACATGTTTGGACAACACAAACACATATTCTTTATTTTTAACGAAGAAAACATCGAAAACACTGAAAACATCTTTTAAATGTTTTCATCAATTTCTACATACTTCCATATTCCTTCAAAATCCCATTTGTTACAATTAAGAGTGCTCTACTATTTAATTAGTATTTTTGATGACTAAGGGTGTTCGAGTCAACTTACACACACCTCAACTAATCTTACAGAATCTTGAAACTATCAGTTGAGTAAGAGTTCTAGTGGTCACTATTATTAGGGACTATGTAGACTCGAACTCGAGAGACCATGTTAAATATAGGGGTGGCCATGAGGACTCAAACTCGGAAGACCACGATAATTCCTCTTCTTGTTCTTTTACCATCAAGTGAACTCTAACTTGGAAGACCAATTAAATCATCATTTGCTCTTTTACCATTAGGCCACCGGTGATAGTTAAGTTTAGTATATATTCATTAACCCGTATCAATGAAAATTTTAACAACTAACTAATGGTTTATTAACAAAAGAAGAATTTTGTTATACCAGAAATCCTAAAGACATTTTTGCTATTACACTAATTTAAAGAATTCATTTGCTATATTATTTTGATAATATTTAGTTGCATCATTAGATTGTTTGCAATGAATAATATTTGGTGAAAAGTTTTCCATTGGTTATTATTTATTGACTTTCACATGTCATTGCATTATTGCTAACTGGACATCTAAAATAAAGCCCGCGGTACCCGAAATTTCTAGAAGTGTACATCGAATTATTATCTTATTTTTTTTGTGAAGTTAATGAATAGGTTGTGTATTTTATTTTTGATTTTATAAAATTTTAACAGCCATTATTATTGAAGTCTTCTAAATTAATTATTTACGGTGTATAAATAATTAGTTTTTTATGCATGAATTTCGTGGTGCACTCTTGTAGTTGAAATGTTTTGTACTCTCATTTGCACAAAGCATAACCATTCAGAAGTCATTTCCCTTCTCTCTCAAAACTGATGCAATAGTGTTAAGTAAATAAAACATGATATTCAAAATAACATAGTGCAACCATTGCACCCAAGATGTAACCATTCGTTTGCTTTTGGTGCAACGCATTAGATTGCACTAAATTTTTTTATTGAATTAGAGTCAATATATATATATATATATATATATTGTATTTTTCTTATAACCAAGGTGTTTAAACCAATTTATCTGTAGTTCGATTAATCTTCAGGAGAGACTTAGATTGCATTATATTTAATCCTAGTATCATGTGTTTGGTTGAACACCATATTAAATATATAATTAATATTTAAAAAATTTAAAATAATAATAAATCATTTATAATTAGCCAAATCTTTCTTGACTTTTCCTATCGAAACACTGTTGTTGGCAACCTCTCAATCACCTTACCTAGAAGATTGCATTATTTATATTCTACCCCCTCTGAGAGGTGAGGAAGTTTAAATGCCGTCACAGTTTTGCAAAAGTATTATGTATTAGCATAAATTAGGGCTATATGTTGAGCTCAACTGCTCGAACGTAGCTTGTGCTCAACTTGGCAAAGGCTCAAGCTCGAGCTCGAACGGCTCAACTATAGTGTCAAGCCGAGTTCGATTGCAACAATACTCGGCTTGACAAGCTTGCGAGCTTCGACGAGCTCAAAGAATATATGTGATAGTTTTGAAACTAATAGGGCAATAGATAACTTTTCCCTTTTTTAAAATGACAAACACACCCTAAATTAGAAACAAAAATCAAATTTCCTTTTAAATTCGGAACAAAATAACAACTGTTTAAAAACAAACTCCTAAAATCATCAAAAAATAATTGCAGCTCTCCAACTACTTCAGCTCCCCTTCACTGAGTCTTCTTATTGTCTCATCGAACCCCTGCAACGAATTGCAAATATGGTTATTGGCTCCAGAATCTATAATCTAGGTATTATCAGATTCATCCACAAAACAAGATTCTAAGAAAGTAAATTACCCTTTTCTGGCTTCTTCAAAGCCAAGTAGGCATGACAATTCCTCTTCCACTGACCTGTGACCCCTACAGTGAAAGCATTTTCATTTCGGCTTGCTTTCCTCTTGGAGATCTGTGTGGTGGGTGGCGAATTCTTCTTATTTTTGTTGTTTTGTCTCTTTACTTTTCAATAACTTAGTAGTAAGCAAATCATTGTTGTTATTAATAAAAGAGTGATGCTATATCTATAAAGTATGGAAAAAATTGTACATTTTCTATTATTCTTAATAAAGTCAATTTGAACATAATTTTCAAAATGTCAAAGTTTTTTTTTAAAATACAGAAATAATCATAAAATCTCTCTAAAATCTTTTACCTAAAATAAAGTTATAATGTACAATTAATTAAGGAAATCGATAAAAGAATGAATATTAAAGTCAATTTGATAAATGTATAACAAATGGAAATGAATTATATGAGATTGCAAAAGTAAAGTGAAATGAGTTTGAAGACATATATAAGTTTTATATTTATATATATATCTCAAGGAGAAAATTAAAATTTACATTATTATTATAAATAAGAAAGGTTTAAGGTTATATTATAAGAAACTTTTTAATTACAAATCAAGGAATTTCTGAAATTATTTTGAAAGCAGAAGAAATTTGGTTTAATTAATTAGTATAGAGTTATGTTGTAGAATAACATGTAAGGCATCGATGATTCCAGAGGATGGATTATTCAATGTTGATATTTATATTATATTAATTAATATTTTTGAGGTAGAGATAGATATATAGATGGTCCATATGGAATCAGTATTTGGAATCTAATACATGTTGTTATCTGGACAAAAAGAGTTGGGTGTTAGGAGTTCGGTTAATTATATTGTCTCTAAAATTTAAAAACACAGAAAACATGTTTGGACAACACAAACACATATTCTTTATTTTTAACGAAGAAAACATCGAAAACACCGAAAACATCTTTTAAATGTTTTCATCAATTTCTACATACTTCCATATTCCTTCACAATCCCATTTTTTTCAATTAACAGTGCTCTACTATTTAATTAGTATTTTTTTATGATTAAGGGTGTTTGAGTCAACTTACACACACCTCAACTAATCTCCCAGAATCTTGGAACTATCAGTTAAGTAAGAGTTCTAATGATCACCATTATTAGGGGTTGTGTGGACTCGAACTCGAGAGACCATGTTAAATATAGGGGTGGTCATGAGGATTCAAACTCGGAAGACCATGATAAATCATCTTCTTGTTCTTTTATTATCAAGTGGACTCTAACTTGGAAGACCAGTTAGATCATCATTTACATCATTTGCTCTTTTACCATTAAGCCACCGGTGATAGTTAAGTTTAGTATATATTCATTAACTCGTATCAATGTAAATTTTAACAACTAACTAATGGTTTATTAACAAAAGAAGAATTTTGTTATACCAGAAATCCTAAAGACATTTTTGCTATTACACTAATTTAAAGAATTCATTTGCTATATTATTTTGATAATATTTAGTTGCATCATTAGATTGTTTGCAATGAATAATATTTGGTGAAAAGTTTTCCATTGGTTATTATTTATTGACTTTCACATGTCATTGCATTATTGCTTACTGGACATCTAAAATAAAGCCCGCTGTACCCGAAATTTCAAGAAGTGTACATCGAATTATTATCTTATTTTTTTTGTGAAGTTAATGAATAGGTTGTGTATTTTATTTTTGATTTTATAAAATTTTAACAGCCATTATTATTGAAGTCTTCTAAATTAATTATTTACGGTGTATAAATAATTAGTTTTTTATGCATGAATTTCGTGGTGCACTCTTGTAGTTGAAATGTTTTGTACTCTCATTTGCACAAAGCATAACCATTCAGAAGTCATTTCCCTTCTCTCTCAAAACTGATGCAATAGTGTTAAGTAAATAAAACATGATATTCAAAATAACATAGTGCAACCATTCGTTTGCTTTTGGTGCAACGCATTAGATTGCACTAAATTTTTTATTGAATTAGAGTCACTATATATATATATATATATATTGCATTTTTCTTATAACCAAGGTATTTATGTCAGTTTATCTGTAGTTCGACTAATCTTCAGGAGAGACTTAGATTGCATTATATTTAATACTAGTATCATGTGTTTGGTTGAACACCATATTAAATATATAATTTGAAATATATAATTAATATTTAAAAAATTAAAAATAATATTAAATCATTTATAATTAGCCAAATCTTTCTTGACTTTTCCTAACGAAACACTGTTGTTGGCAATCTCTCAATCACCTTACCTAGAAGATTGCATTATTTTATACTCTACCCCCTTTGAGAGATGAGGAAGTTTAAATGCCGTCACAGTTTTGCAAAAGTATTATTTATGAGCATAAATTAGGGCTATATGTCGAGCTCAACTGCTCGAACGTAGCTTGCGCTCAACTTGACAAAGGCTCAAGCTCGAGCTCGAACGGCTCAACTATAGTGTCAAGCCGAGTTCGATTGCAACAATACTCGGCTTGACAAGCTTGCGAGCTTCAACGAGCTCAAAGAATATATGTGATAGTTTTGAAACTAATAGGGCAATAGGTAACTTTTCAGTTTTTTAAAATGACAAACACACCCTAAACTAGAAACAAAAATCAAATTTCCTTTTAAATTCGGAACAAAATAACAACTGTTTAAAAACAAACTCCTAAAATCATCAAAAAATAATTGCAGCTCTCCAACTACTTCAGCTCCCCATCACTGAGTCTTCTTATTGTCTCATCGAATCCCTGCAACGAATTGCAAATATGGTTATTGGCTCCAGAATCTATAATCTAGGTATTATCAGATTCATCCACAAAACAAGATTCTAAGAAAGTAAATTACCCTTTTCTGGCTTCTTCAAAGCCAAGTAGGCATGACAATTCCTCTTCCAGTGACCTGTGACCCCTACAGTGAAAGCATTTTCATTTCGGCTTGCTTTCCTCTTGGAGATCTGTGTGGTGGGTGGCGAATTCTTCTTATTTTTGTTGTTTTGTCTCTTTACTTTTCTTAAAGGCTTAGGCAGCAAAAGTAGAAGAAGTTCCCTTAGTCGCAGGAACATCAGCTTTCTTATCTTTTCCCAAGAGTATTTTCTCGACTCTTTGCAGATAGTCAAGGTATACTCATGATTCAATTCATAATCTAATTTGAGCTAAGTGAATGTGTCATTCAAAGAGCCCAATACCTTGTCAATCTGAGATTCTCCATCAATGGCTGCACCTAGGATTTCTACTATATTAATATGCTTAGTCACATTAAGCATATAATCTCTAACAGGTTCACTAGGTTTCTACTAGAGATTTGTAAAAACTTGTAAGGCCTCTCTGTTCACCAAACAGTTAAAGTATGTGAAACAATATGTCAACAGCAGTAGCCATTCCAAGGTGTTACTGTTGCAACACATCATCGATCCATGAAGGCCAATATGCAACACTTGGCACAATCATCAACATTTTGCCAAGTGTTGTAAAGTCATCTATCCAGTTGAGTAGTTTCCTTAGTGGGAGCAGCTAGCTGAGGTTCATTGATTACCCACTTGATCTTATTATATGCGAGTACAATGTCCAAAATTATGCTTCCAACCAACATAGTTTTCCCCATTGAGAATAGATGCTAAAGGATTTGTTTTCTATAAAAATTAAACCATTCCATTTTTTTTTTTTATTAGTCAATGTCCAAATTATTATCTTTACAATATAATTTACATCATGCATGCATGAAATGAATGATGTAAGTTACCCAAAATACTCAATGGCGCTTTGACTAAATAGATAATAAGGCTTCGGTAGGAAATGTAATTATTTATTTAGTCGAATTTAGAACATCTTCGATCTAATTATTATTAGAGTAATGCTATGCTTACTCACGTATCTTACTAACCATCTTACTATCCTTTGTAAATATAACGTATAGTACGGATACCATATGCATAGTACGGGTACTATATGTAATTTTAACAAAGATAATAAAACCGCTAGTAAACTCGTGAGTAAGCATAGCATTATTGTTATTATTATGACCAAACATCTCATGTTCCACAATAATAATCACCATTTAATTTTTGGTTCCCTAAATTTTAATATCTATTCTTAATTAATTACCTAACTATTCGTTTACATTAAATCCCTATCACCAGTATTTCTTCCACTGCACCACCGACACAAGACGAAGATCAAAACGAAATTTGTAACTGGATTTTGAAGCCGAAGTGTTCCACTGCACCGCCCTCTGATACAAGCCATCACCTTCAATGTAAGTAAGTTATAATCGTTGAAATGTTTTCACTTTTGTCTCGAACATGATTGTGTCTTAATTTGAATTGGGATTTTCATTCTACGTTGGTATACACTGTAGAACCTAGGTCTTTTTTTTTTTAATTATTATTATTATTATAAATTTCTCACTCTTGGTCTTTTGTTTCCCACTTTTTCATGCTTTTAAATTTCAGGTTCCAATCTAGAATAATCTCTTTTGGTCTTTGATTTTTATTGGTTCATATCCACATTTAGGCGTCGATTAAAAGGGGTTCAAACGGATTACATAGAAAGGATTTTATCGAAACAATTTTGGTTGTTTTGGATAAGTTCTTTTTAATGAAACAAAAGATTTTTATCTCTATTATTCAGTTTATATTGTCTTGCATTTTTGATCAAATTAGGTTTCTAGTATTTTTTGATAACATGTATTCATATAGATACGCATCAGTAATCCTTAACAAAATAAGAAAAAGATGTATTATGAATACATTTTTTATCAAATTAAAAACAATCCATATTTTGTGGGCTAATGTTTGAGTTGTCTTGCATTTTTCTAGTATAGCTAATTTGTATATATATATTTAATATATAGTAGTGTTTTAATTTGCTGTTTTAATGATTAAACTAGTTTCTTTTTTTAATGCTTGGCAGATGGTAGTGTTGCTAGCTCTAATAAATGCTTACGAGTTGCTCAAGGGGAATTCATCTGTAACATATACAAAGAATGCACAAAACTCTTTCTTTATGTTATTTTAAGATATTTTTGCTGTTGTCATATAGACGTGCCAAAAATGGTAGAGTTCTTAGAGAAAATTACAAATTCTGAATTTTAGGTACTTTGGGAGCCCATCTTAAGTTGTACTGTTGTACGTACCTTTTTTTTTTTTTTTTTTTAAAAAGTAATCGTCTAACAGAGTTCTAAAGCAACTTGGTACTTTAAGTGCTTCGATTTTGACTTAGAAAATTACTGCCTTTGTTAAAACTTTCATTTAGAATGATGTTTATGAGAAGCATTACTCATGTGATTAATCTTGCAATACAACTTGTTATAACATCTTATTTTTGGTGTCATACTACTTCAAGAATCCAATTTGATAATTTTTTGGTGGTGAACAAGGTTGACTTGGAAGAAATTAATAGAGAAAGTGAGACAGGAGTATTTCACAATCTGACATTCTTGCCCTCTTTAATTTGTTTTTTATTTTTTCAGTGGTAGGAGTGTGTAGTGTTAGATTGTATTCCCCACCCCTCTCCCAAACCACCGACAACGCCTCTCTCGTACAGGGTGGTCAATCAGCCCATCCCCTCTTAGGCGATAAGTTACAAGTAACCACTCCAATATCTTTCACGCTTCCCCACACTCACCACAATGTGGAAGGAGATAATCTAGTTGTTAAGTCATCGACTACTTGCTCGAGAAGGGTCAAGTCCAATGGCACATTTGCATTGTGGGATCTTTCCCGGGATGCACAATGCCTTACCACGCCGTCAAGTCTATAGCTGAAGGGTATGGCTTCGGCAATTCCTATCAAATGGGGAAGAATTCTTCTTCCGTTCAAGGACGAAAAATTTCATTGGCTCAGTCTTAGTGAGGGCCCATGGCTTATTGGGGGAGGCATATCATCCTTTGCCAATGGCAACCTATTCTGGAGTTTCCCAATCAAAAAGGTTCGTTTGGATCTGTAACACAGATTGCCCTTTGTTCTTTAGTCATATAAGGTTTGGGTTTTACGTCCAGTGTATTGTTTCGCCCGTTATGGTGCAACCAATCGACTTAAGTTTACCCAGCTTGATTATGCTTGGGTGTGCGTGGAGATCGATGCTAACAACCTATATTGCATCGATTTATAGTTAGTATGTTAGGCATCTTAGCTAAAGTTGAAGTTGCTTATGAATGGAAGCCAAACTGGCGTCCAAAATGTTGCTTGTTTTTGGCCATGTTTGCCACTGCCTAAGGGGCCAATGCCAACACCTTCTTAGGCCTTAAGGAAGCCCCTCAGAGTTTCCCTCATCTAAGACCTCCCGAGACTCAAAGATTCCCCTTGTGAGCACCAACCTCCCTAAACGAAGGGTGACCTCCAGGTGGTGGGGCCTCAGTGATTCCCCTGTAGCACCAACCTCCCTAAACAGAAGGATGCCATCTCGGGTGGTGACCAGATATCGAGACCTCCTGAGGCCTCAAAGATTCCCCATCAGCACCCTCTCTAACCGGGAGGATGTCCTTCTAGGTGATAACCTTTATTAAGGCTCATGATATTTTACCCCACAAGCCCTTAAAAGGGCAATGATTGACTAACCGGGGGGACGAGTCTTCTGTTGACAACCGAGAAGGTCGTTAGCCATGGTTCCTACTGCCATTGCAACATGTATCCTACCCTTGTCGAAGATTGTCGAGGTGGACCTCACTTTGACAAGGTTGGCCCTGCTCTTATCTAATCCTCCTGTCCTTTGGATTTTGGACACCCAAGGGCAAGAAGAGTAAGAAAAAAGCGGCGATCTTAGTTTCTTGCTCCTTCTTCTGTGTAGAGCTTGTGTGCTCTCTTGGGTGGTTTATGGCCTTTTTTGTGCTTCATTTATGAGCTTGCATGCTCCTTTGTGTGCTCTGTGCCTTTTTTCTCTTTTCATTTGAGCCTACGTGCTATCGTGACAAGGGCGTGTGTGCCTTTGTCATTCTATTTTGTTTGGCCTTTGGGCTGTTCGTGTTACTTTGTAACCTCATTTTTGGATTAAAAAAACTTACTTACCCAAAAAAAAAAAAAAAGAAAAAAAAAGATTGTATTGTATCCTAGACAGCTTGAACTCCTAAAGTGTTTTGCCACCACACTTGGAGATCTGGCTTACAAACTTCTTGTTCATGTTGTTTAACAGGCGTTGTAGGAGTTGGACAAACTAACTAAAGATATATGATGAATTGTAATTGAGTTGATCTTAATGATCAGTAATCTAGTTAGAATGAATGATTTCTAATAATCGAGACTTGCTGCTTGAATTGTAAGTATATTTTCCTAATGTTGATAGACTTTATTTACTGGTTATAAATGAATGATGGTTCTCATGTTGTAGAGTTAGAGTAAGTCTGATCAATTGTAGGGTTGGAGTAGAAGTCCAAGCATTTCTTATTTTTATATATAATTCATTAATAGTTTGAACAATGTTTTTTCGTATTTGATTAGATGTTTAAAGCTGGTAGAGCAACGTTGCAATGCATCGCACAAAGAATATTCGCCACTCTTACATTGACTCTGAATCTTCGAAGCAAGAGAACAATAATTTGACTTCTTATAGCGACTTAGAATGTGGGCCATTATACCCTTTGGATGAAGGTTTGCATCACTACACATAGGCCTATGGAATTGTTTATTCCTTGCATGATGCAAACTTGCATCGAAAGTCTTGAATTTTGTATTCCGACACATTTTAGTATCACTGTATGACATGGTATTGGTGATGTCGTGGGCCTACACAACGCAATTGGTGTTGTTTTGGCTTAAATTAATACAACAAAAGGGTTGGCGCAGAGTAAGATGGTTACAATGAGTGTAAGGCAAAACTTACCGGCGCAGTTTTTGCGTCATAGCTCAAATATGGCAACACAGGTTTAAGCATTGTTTTAGAACCCGGCCCGCTCGATCGATTTAATCGACCCAGAGCTTCACTGGTTGGGTTAAACAATTTCTCTATTCACCCAAAACCCAAAATTTGGATGATGATCGACAAACATTGAAGGTTGAAAGATGGATGCATGGAAGCAAGCATATCATAGATCATAGTTTTAAAAAAAAAAATTCAATCAATTAAAATAATAGGTAACACTGTACCTTAAGTCCTTAGCAACTTGGAGACTCTTAATTTCAAGAGAAATTAAGCAAAGAGTATCCACCCAAGGGAAAAGAAATTTGCCAAGAGAAAGATTTAGGGTTCTTAGAGATTTTGATCTCTACCCAAAATTGATATATCATTTTCTTTATAATGAATCTTTGTAAACAATTCAATAATTGTTTTGGACTTCCTTAAACAATTCCATAATTGTTATAGTTGTTAAACTTCTTTAAATTATAACATTGGATTAACATTTAATACACTAATAATTTAACTCTTAATTGTTTACATAACAATTAACCCTTAATTTTTTACAATTACAACCCCTTATAAATCCAATTTAATAAAGAAAATGATTATTAAATAACTTTATTACCCTTGGTAGGTGCTAGCCAACCTTGGATAATCAACTCTCTTGGTTATTTCTCCATTCTCTTAGTTTTTATATGGGACCTTTTAGGTTCACTGTGCCTACCGTGGCCCAATATCCAGTCTATTTCGATATGTTTTGTCATAACTCTTTATGAACAAAACTCCCATTGATATGGTAGCATATGCAATGCTCCATAACCCTAATCACAATAAGATATTAACAACTTTACAATCATACACGTTGTATATCAAATCTTTTGTCTATCTCAATTAAGAATGGTTCATGTATGTCAAAATCTTCTTAATTTTAATTCAATACATATGGAACTGTCACCATAAAACCTTTCATTAACATTTTATATACCCCGCCGAGATTTCTCTTTCCAATGTATCTTGCATTGTCTAGGAACTTGATATCAATCTATACCAAGTCAGGGATCCTACTTGACTATCATTCCTCACAATAAACAACACATGCCAAATTGACTTATTAACACATGACATGATTAGCCTCGTTTATACACCATATGAACCATATGGGTTTATGCAGAATCCAACCGTGATATCTCAGGTTAAGGATTAATAATACACTATACGATCTTATGATAAATCATTAACTAATTTTAAGTCCATGTGATTCATCATAAATGGCCATATTCGATAAACAGTTCACTAACTGCGTATCCATGCTAATGCTCTAGTGATATAACTTTTATAATCACCCACACTAATACCCACATGATATTCTACGGAGATTCAGCATGCCTACTATTAATATTATTGCCCAATTAATATACCTATGTAGGAATCCTTTGATGATTTTGATCTTTTAAAGATTTGTATCATCGGACATTTCACAGTAATACTATATATAATGAAGAATAAACCACATGTTGAAATAAGAACATTTTCTTCTATTGATAAGATAAAATGTATATACAAAATATATACATTAACATATATATACAAAACATAATGCCTTGGAACTGAGACAAATTGGTTCCTAGGGCATACACTACAAAGGTCGAGATGTTGGGGCTTTTAAAGTGAAAGTGCGATGACTACATGGTGGCAACGGAATTGATTTCCAGTGAGTGAATCGACTGGAAATCTAAAAAAAAGTGGCAAAAACCGCTTTTGTTGGCGATTGGAAAGGTTAAGGGGTGGTGAGGTGGGTTTTGTGGGAGAAAGAGGGGAGTATTTTTGGGGTGATGGGGGAGTATTGTCGATGCCGACTTCGGTGAGATCTGGTCGAAATTGAACATTTTTCGACCAAATTTGGGTATTTTCTGAGAATGGGCTCAAAGGATGATTGGAATTGCATTTGGGTGTCGCCGCACCAACCAATCGCCGGCCGATTTGTATTGGGGTGTGTTTCTAAATTTCAAACTGTGAGAGACTTACAAATTTTAGGGGTGTATTTGTGAATTTTAAAAGTTGTCACTCTGTTTGACCGGCCGGTCAACCCGGTTAACCGATCAACCTGGGACCAACTTGTCTGGGTTTCACCCCAGGTTGTTGTTAAAACATTGGTTTAAGGTATTCCTATGAACTATTAATTTCCGTTGATATACTAAAATTTTCTAGTAATGCATCGTCACAATTTTGGGGGCAACTTAATTGAATTCTAAAATTGCTGGGGGATTTTAATTAAAATTGTCATAATTGCTAGAAAACCTTGAATTTCCCAAACTTTAGGGGGTTAAATTGATTTTTTCTCGTTTAGGAACAAAAAAATTCTTCGATTTCATGCAAACATATAGATTATATAGTGCTTTTTATATTTTTATTTTTTCATACGTGATGAAAATGATGTTTATGTGTTTAAATTTGCATATTGGATATGCAAATGGTTGAAAGTTAGTAGTGTATTTGGTTACTCATTGCGTTGAGAAAGACAATATATAGGGCCTATTTGATAGGTTATTTGAAAAAATGTTACTCTGAAAAACTATCTGAATATGATAAGATATGATAGGATTTTAAGGATGTGTTTGGTATGATATCTTAAAACTATATCAAAATTGCATAAAAATTAGAATAGTTGTTTAGTAAATTTTTGGAAAATATTTAGATTACTTTTTAACCCCTATATTTGTTAATTTAACTAAACACCCCCCACAATAAAAGTTTATAAATTAACAAAAATACCCCCATCTAACCAAAAATTGCCGACAGTCGACCATCACCGCTAGACGACAGCCAACAGTCATCAAAATGGCACACGACCAGCTGGATCTAGCCGATCGTGCGCCAATATGGTTTTTTCTGGCCAGATCTACCATGGATCTGACCGAAAAAAGCCAAATCTACAACTAGCATCTGGTCGTTGTTAACAACCAAGATCTGGCTATCAACGACAGCCAAAATATGACCATCGTCAACAACTAGATAAATCTGGCCATAGATCTGACCGTTTTCGACCAAATCTATGGTGGATCTGGCCGCAAACGGACACATCAGCACACGAATTGCCAAATTTGGTCGGTCATGTGTCGTTCTAGAGCCGATGGGCATGGTTGCTGGCAGCTGGTAGTGGCTTGGGTGGGTGTAACTGTTTTGGTTAATTTATAGACTTCTATTGTGAAAGGTGATTGTTTTTAATTGAATTGAGTTAGAAAAATGTTAGAATGAGATAACAGAAAACAAGTCTCAGCCACTTTTCATTTTTAATAGAAAAAATCTTATTTGATTCAGACTGATTTTCAAAATAATGATTCTAATAAGTAAACAAATACTTATTTTGTCTTTTAATCTAAATAGAATAACAGAAAAATGATTAAGAAAAGTGAAACAAAGAGTGGGATAGTTTTTGTAACTTTGTTAGTGATTATGAATAAACCGTAAGAGTTATGCGGGACAAAATTCGTCAAAGGGACAAAGCTAATGTTAGAAAATTTTAATAAAAAACATAATAATATCAAAACAATTAAGCTAAAACAAGAGGGAGGAAGAAAACTTGTTGCAGTCATAAACTGACAAATACACTCCTTTATATAGGCATTCAACACCCTAATTATACTCATAGGAATCTTAATAGTAATCAATTAGATTAAACACTTAAACATGACTCTTAAGACTTTTAATAAAACTAATATGGTTGATTTAATTTCGAACAACTAAATATTTTGAAAGAAAACAAAAAACAAATATTGAAATACCTTGAGGCGATTCGAAGGATATGGGGACTCAAGGTAGATTTTGCATTTTCTTTTCACAAATACTACTAGATGTACAAACTTTTCTAAATAAGTTGGTGTCAAATAAAGTGAATGAATGAGTGCATATAAAACTTTAGTTAAATAAATGTTTGATATATATATATATATGGATGAATGATGTATATAATAGTTTGTATATATAGCACCACTTTTTTTTTTTTTTTTGTTTAACCTTGGTTGAGATTCAAGATGGTACCATAATTATAAAATATCATGTAGATCCTTACATTTATATTAACTATAAAAGAACCCTCAATATCACATAACCATATAAAGTCAGTTCCGCTAACCCCCATGTGATTTCAACACTTCACGACACGTGGAAATTATGATTGGGTTAAACTTTCATTAGGGCTTTATATCCATTAAACAAAAATCTCCCTTACACCACCTGAAACATGAAAAAACTTGAAGTGCCCCTATAACTATCCAAAATACCCATGATGAAGCCTCCACCTTTGCAATTACATATATGCCTATTGATTTTTTTATTTTATTTTACAATTTCCAAAATCAAAATTATATTTTTACTTATACATGTTTAAAAAAACTTCAGTTTTTATATTTTTACTTTACAAAATATTTTAATTTTTAATTCCGTATTTATTAATTTATAATACATATAAGAATGATGTTTCAATATTCTAAAAATGTTCACTTATTTTTCTTATCATTTTGAAAAACAAATTTAATCTTGGCTATCTATTTGAAGAATCAAAGTATTTCAATTGATTGAAATAATGATTAAAACATATCCATGGTTAAAATTTGTGTTGTTTTATTTTAAATTAAGAAAAATCATTATTTATTTATTTACATTAACAAATAGAGTAGAAGATATTAAACGGGTGTGGCAGTGGCATTGGTGGTGGAGGATGAATGACAGTTAAAAGCTGTTGAAGAATGGCCAATCACTTTAGAAAGAAGAACTCCTCTCTTTCTGGGCATGGCTGTGGTTGTATCATCAACACAAAGGCCAAGGCCCTATCATTTCAAGCCCGTTCGCTCTTCCATCTCTAAATGCTGCCCTGCTGTTATTCTTCCAGTTGCATTCTCTCCTTCTTTCTACACCTTTTGCATAGATTTATGTCAAAACTTTCACCATTAATGACGAGTTGAGTTGTTTTTGTTACAGGGATTGGGCAACAATTCTGGAGACTACCAGAAGTTGGCGATGACGTTGAATGAGTATGGAGTATCCGCGGTGGTTGCCAATGTGTCAAGATTTGATTGGTTCAGAAATGCTGCCGGTTTGGCTGACCCCAACTACTGGCGAGGCACTCTTCGTCCTCGCCCGGTTCTTGATTGGTACGTTAACCTTTCTGTGAGTTTATATAATATAAATAAATTCAGGGTGGATTAGATAACTGTAGAAAATTGTGTTTACGGGTAGGTATTTCAAGAGGATTGATGAGGCCATCCAAAAGGCTAAGCCCTTGGCTCAAGGTGATTGATTCTCTTTGTAACGCTGCTGCTTTTTTTTTTAAGTAATTTTCATTGAATTTGAATTTATATCTATGTTTTTCTTGTTTCTTTTATCAGATTAGTTGGAATCCTAAAAACGAAAAGAAAAAATAAAAATACAAAGGGACTTCTTAGCTACAGATGGGCTAGTTAAAATAGAAGTACCATCTTAATAACCGCCATTGTGTACCCTGCAATCTGACCAGCCATTGATTGATGATATACTGAAAATTTAATTACTCTCAGATATCTTCCCTGAAATTCAATTACCATCTCCAAAAACTTTATCCCCTGATTGATAATTTCCCTTGTGAGTTATGTCTTGCCTTACAACTATATGAGAGGAACCTTTGTTTCAATTGTTTGTTGGTGTCAACTATAAAATTCTACTAGTAATTAATTATTAACAACCTTTTGTTCTTGGCGAAGCAAGCTTGCAATTTTAGCATGATTGTCCTAGGTTAATATACTTTATGCGCAAGTTTTGGGAATTAAAGTCTGACCTAAATTTTGAATATAATGATTCTTTGTTTGAACATGAAAAAAGTTAAGCGATCCTGTATTAGAGCATGCAATGTCTGGTTATTTCAAAGCAACTAAAATGGTGATTATTGAGGATGGTGCCAACAATGTTAATCAGAATCATGTCTGACTTTTGCATCTTTAGTTAATACAGACACTATGATAATTAAAACCCTGTAATTTTTCTTATTCTAGGGGGAACTTTATCCCTGATTGGACACTCAGCAGGAGGATGGCTTGCACGTGTCTACATGGAGGAATTCGGGTTCTCTGATATCTCTTTGTTATTGACTCTTGGTACTCCCCACCTGTAGGTTATCAATTTTCAGATTCGATATTCTTGCTATACTTTTGGATGCAATTAAATTTTTTCACACTGTCTTTGTATGTTTAGTGGAGTGGTTTGGTTGAGATTTACTTGCAATTTCAGTTATCCTATTGCAAGATATTACTTTAAATTAATTGTGAGTTTTAGCCTTTTTCCTTTTGTCCTGAATCTAACCATCATATTTTTTTTTTTTTTTCCAGGCCGCCTCCAAAAGGTTTGCCTGGTGTGATTGATCAAACGAGGGGTCTCCTGAACTATGTTGAAGAAAATTGCTCAAAAGCTGTTTACACACCTCAACTCAAATATGTATGTATCGCAGGGAGGTAAAATCTGAATCAGATCCTGTTATTGTTCTAGAATTTCATCTCCTTTCAATTTTACCACTTACCTAATTCAGTTTTTGCAAGTTAAATACAGTTATCATTATTTGTTGGCCATTTCTTTGTGCCACATACCTTTCTGTAATTCTTTTCTCTCAATGTACAATGCATCCTTTTTATCAAAGAAAATGAGTTATTCTAACTGATCCTATCATCACCTCAGGGAACCATCAGTAATTATTTTGTTGTAGAAGATCTTGTTACATTAATTTTGCTATGCACACAAAATAATCCTTTTTCTTTCCTGTTGATTGGTTTCTTAAAGAAGAATATATAATTCATCACTGCTCAAACCACATTCTTGTTAGACTATTTCTATCAATTGTTTTCTAGATTAGACTTATATGATTAGTTCCACAAAGCACACTTTTCCCCTCTTTTGGAGGTTTTAGGCCTAGCTTGATGTAGCCATGGTTACCGCTTTTTGTACCAATTTTTTGACTGCTTTTCTTTCTGTTTTCACTTTCAGATATCTATGAAGTCAACTTACCTTAGTTTCTTCAACTAAATTTTACTGAAAACAAGGATGACTATTGCTTTTCATCCAGTACCCCATTTTTTCCTTTTTCCATTTCGGTTAAGAGATGCTTAATTCTTCTTCTTCTTGAAATCATTTGATCTGGCAACTCTGTTTTATTCCTTGAGATAGTGAATGCAAATTTGTTTTTGTAGTTGTATAGAATTTAATCAATTTATCATGTATCGCTAGTCTTTAGCTGTTAACTTGATAGCTATGTAATTTAGGAGGACCAGAGTAATGCAAAAATTCAGTATTATTCAATCTCCTGGATTATGGGATCCATAAGAATTGTAATTTTAGTTTTAGGAAAATGCTAACTCTAAAGTGAAGAAAAAAACAAATTTTTTTACATGTTTCAATGCATTGTAATTTCTTTTTTTTTTTCCACCGAGTATATTTACTATCATACAATTTTTTTTCCTTTTTTGCTTTAACTATGTTCCCTTAAGTTACATACTAAGAGTACTCTTAGATTCAACAACCAATAAATAGTTGCTGATTGATTTAAATCACTTACGGTTCAATGAAAAGTAGAAACTACACAACCTTTCTGCTTTTAATATATTTCTGGGAAATTCTCAAAGAAACATCTGTGAAATACTTGAAAAGTCTAGTATGTAGTTTTTCACGGAAAGTCTTTAGGTCCTTTCCTGAATAGTATTAGACTATGAGTTTTTTGGATAATGAACCAAAACATTTAAAGGTTGTTATGCTTGCATATATGATGCATGTTTATTAATAAAAAATAAATGACATTGGGAGAAAATTATGTAAATCCAACTGTATTTTATAAGTTGTTGTCGAAGTTAATTTTTTGTATGATCATCACTAATACCTTTCTCTTCTTTTTTTTTTTTTTTGTGTTTTTACATGTGTCATTGAATGGCAAATCATAGAAATGAAATTGAAATTTAAGAGTATAGTGCTTCTGCACAATTGATATGAAATAGAAACTGAAACATGTCTGTGAGGGTTCTTTGCAATGGCTGGGTGTACATGAATAATATGTACTATTTATTGTTTACTGATGTAAAATGGACCTAAACTGAAAAAGTGTTGCAAATTATATGTTGAAAAGAACTAGGACAATGTGTTGACAAGAGGAATTTGCAAATTATACTTCATTAAGTTTTTGCAAGTTAGAATATTGCTAAAATACTGAACCTAAATGAGTTATATAATTGCAGGTATATTCAGGGAGCTCGCTTCTTTGGAAATTCAAATGTTGATATTGATTCTGTTGTTGCTATTGACACTGAACAACCAATTTCTGAGGTTGCTGTCATGAACAACGAGACCAATTCAACATCAGTTTCAACTGCGTTTCGTGCTAGATTTATCGGACAGGGGTACAAGCAGGTAAACTTAATGATCTATGCACCTCATCATATATCAAAAAGGAAAATAAATGAAATTAACTTTGAGAGTTGATTTCTCTATTTTGATGTTTCTATCCTCTGCATGTTTCTTGCGTAAACCAGGATGAACCTGTGAGTTGATGTTAGTAGTTAATTGGTGCATATTGATAAATCAGGTGTGCGGGCAGGCTGATGTATGGGGTGATGGAATCGTGCCGGAAGTATCAGCCTATCTCGAGGGTGCACTAAACGTTAGCTTGGACGGAGTTTATCACTCACCAGTTGGTTCAGACGACATATTGAGACCCTGGTATGGTTCTCCTGCTGTAGTAGAAAAATGGATACACCACCTCCTCAACTAGTTATACCCGAGATGCTTCACCGAAAAGAATAATTATTCATGTACTGGTGTACGTATGAAATCATTATCTCATTGCATTGCATTCTTTTCTTATGCTTATTTTGCTATCAGTATTATTTACATTCTTTCGTTTTGCTGCATTTGTCTTATTAAAGTTCAAGAAGCAACAAGCTAATACCAGGCCACCAGGGCGTTTTCTCATTTAGTTAATTTGGTTTTCTGATTAAACTTCAACGGGAAGCTTGCAAGTCTTTGAAATTCAATGGTCACTCTTCACTGCCTTTCACATCTTTACTCACAAGTTGACAAATTTGGGAAACTACCTATTTTCTTTAGGCAATACAGAAGGTCCTTTTCTTTCTCCGGATTATAGGAGCACCTAAATAACATAAATTCTCAAGATAATCGAGATTAAATGAATGCTCTTCATCAGTACATTATTTTCTGATGGTAAAAACTGAAGAAGCATCGGTTAGGTATCATAAACTAAAATAAACTGGAAAATTGAAAAAGAAATGACACTATCTACTATCTTCGAGGCCACGATACCTTAAAGACTCTTCATTAATAATTTTTACAACATGTCCACCTAAACAACTAAGCCACAAACCCAACCCAAGAGTTCTGCTGTCACACAAAAGTATGCATCAATATTACAACTTCCAGAAAAGAAAGGACACAAGAGCAAGCTCATAAGAGTTGGGCAGCAATTTAAAGCCAAACACCTACATCTGATATCAGAACAGCAGTCAAGCAGTCTTCACAAAATGAGGGGACAACAGTTTCCCAATCTCCAGGAATCCAACTGTATCTTTACCATCAAAAATGGCCTTAAGCTTGGCATCACAGACGATTTCCCGCTTGTTCTGAGGATTCTGCAGCCAAACGCATCCACATATTACCGTATGCCAAATCATTTCCAACCACAGAAATTCAGATACATGTACCTTAACACTGATAAGCTATATGTGATATCCATGAGATTAAATAAATTCAAAGCATGACCAAAATACAGAAAGCAAATCAACACTCAGAATCGGACATAAGTGCCCTCCCCATTACATCTAAGTAGGCAGGACATATAGAAATAACAATATAGCAGGCCCCTTCCAAGCAAGTTTTAGACATAATATAATCTCAAAAGTTTACCTGCCTCATAATAGAGGACAATGTAGTTTTTAAAGAACAGGGCTCGGGTCAGAAAGTGCAAGATCTCATTGAAAATTCAAGCCTACACCAACCCACAAAGCCTGCAAATTGATTTTAGTTCACATATAGGGCGCGAACAAAAGAGAAATAAGTTTAACAGCCAAAATTATAACGCCATTGAGTAAACTGATCCACACAGCAGAAGGGAAAAGTAACAAAACAAACCTCGGTTGGTTTCTGTAATGCAATCATTAATTTAACAGGCATAGCTGAAGAATAAATAGTTCTGGTTATCCCTCAGTTTACGAAGTTCACTCTAGAATTTACCAGACTTTTCTAGTACTTGCTATACGTGGAAAAGCCATTGCCAAATAGTAGAACTCCATACCCAAGGTTACTACATTATCACGAAAACAATAAAAGTTGAATGTGTTGAACATAAGACTTATACATGATATGCACATTAGCGAAAACGGCCACATCTACGGCTAGAGATCTAGCCGTTGACAACGGCCAGATTTTGGCCAGATCGATGTATGAAGGGTCAGATCCAACCGATCATGTGTCATTCCGTTGATAGTGGCCGGTAGGCGGCAGTGGGTTGGGTGGGTGGGGTGTTTTTGTTAATTTTTAAACTTTTATTATAGGGGATGTTTAGCTAAATTAACAAATGTAGGAGGCTGAAAAATAATCTTAAATATTTCCAGAAAATGTTTTCAAGAAAAGTATCAAACAATTTTTCAGCATTTTATCCAACTTTGATATAATTTTACATTAATACTAGCCTCACTAACACCTCTCACTAACCCCACGAGGCAATTTGCAATTGGCTTGGTCACGCGGGACTCATTGTTGGATAGGCAGGACCCATGCGAGCTGATTAATTGCGAGCCAACACGTGACGTTTGTGAGAGAAAGTTAGTGAAAAGTGTTTGTGAGTGTAGTATTACTCATAATTTTAAGATATTATTCCAAACACATTCTCAGAATCCTATACTATTCGATTTAATCCAACTCAACTCAACTTAAAATAGTTTTTCAAAATAACATTTTTCAAATAATCTACTAAACAAACCCTAAAATCACGCAAAAAAAATGACATTTAGAATAAATAAACCTTAAGACTTGCATACCTCCTTACACGCCAACACATTTCCACCCACGCTATTAACGAGAAATAAATCACCCCGCATGATTTTTGGCCATCAAAATGTATCTTATATAAAATTTCAAAATGATCACTTCATTAATTTTAATTTTCTAGCATTGCCCACATGAGCTAACATTATTGAGTAGAGATAATTTACTTAATTCAAACCAAGGGCTTTTACCACTAAGCCCAACCTTTGACACAAAACCCTTAATCACTTTCTCCTATCATTCTCGGTGTGCCTTGCTTTCTAATTATGTATTTGATAATACCAAAAGCAGTTTCAATTAGTTAAAAGTGCTTTTATATCCATTTTGAAAGTGCTTTTTAAGATCAAAAAAGCTTGATTAGAAAGCATCTATAAGTGCTTCTGAAAACAGTTGTACAAAAACAACCCAATCGAACCCAAACACCATCGAAAAGATTCCACATTGACAAAAAAAAATAACAACAGAATCAAAAGAGTAAAATAAAACAAAATAAAATTTTTAGGGTTTAAAATGAAAAAAAGAAACCTGGAGGTTGTGAGTCTTGATGTGGGACCAGATCTTGCGAACGGCGTCAGCGCGGGAGGATTCAGAGGCTCCGAGAAAGTGAGCAAGGGCAGGGGAGATAGGACCCGCCTTAAGAATTCCAACGGGTCGACCAGAGCCTGGAGCTTTGGGCTTGGGTGGAGATTTGGCTCTGGGTTTTTTGGTGGTGGTTGGTTTAGTTTTGGTGGCGGCAGAGGTTGAAGAAGAGGCCTTAGCCGGAGCCAAGAGAGCCCGGCAACCGTTGAAAACCCTAGAAGCAGCGGAAGACATAGTTGCTCTCAAAGTGTTCGTTGATTTGCTGAAGAAAAAGAGTAAATTATTAAGGACCAGATTTTATAAGCAGAGGACAGTGGTCAAGTAAACAGTAATTAGCTGCTGTAAAACAGTTAAAAAATAATTATAATAACAAAACAAAACAAAAGGTAACTGTTTTTGGTAACTTTTGCGTGCACTTTTTCGAACTTTTCAAGTTAAATCTAATGTATTAGTTAGCATAGCCAACTTTTCGGAAATTATCAAAAACCCTCCAAGAGAGGGGGGTGTTTAATAGTTTTTAAAAAATGGATGCAACAGGAAGATGTATGAAATAAACCCTTTTAAAATATTGAAAATAATTAAAAAAATATGAAAAACAAAATGGTATATATTATGAAAATGGTCTAATTTTTTTAAAACATAAATAAAAAGTTAAAAATACATGACTAAACACCCTCATATTATCGTTTATTTTATTTATCTCAAACAATATGTCTCAAATATGTAAATTTTTTAATCAAAATTCTAGTTTTATGATAAAAAAACATTTTGAAACAAATTTATATTTTATGATAGAAGATAAAGAGAAAAGGCAAAAAGATTGAATTTTTTTTATTAAAATTTGTATCTATCCTTGCTCCTAAATTCTATTTTATGTGAAAATATGAATAAAAAATTAATATACAAATGCTTATGTTACAAAACAAAATTGAGTTTGTAAACAAACTAAGGGCGAGCATGGGTAAAGGGTAGATTCAAAAGTGGAACCAGCCCCATTAAGGTCCGGTTCTAGAAAATTGCAATTGGGAATTTTCGGGTCTGGTTTCGGTTCCTACAATACTGGAACCGAAACCAAGATTCCAGTACCCGGGTAGGAATAAGGATTAAATTGTATTTTTTGTAAACTATTGAATGTATTTGTAATTTTTTGGGGGTTGTATTTGTCATTTTTCAAAAAATTGGGGATAATTAATTTATCTGGGTACCTATAATCGGAACCGAGACCTATGTTTCAGGTTCTTAAAAATCGGAACCAACCAATTTTAGTTCTGGTTCCAATTCTGAATCTTAAGAATCGGTCAGTTCTAATTCTTTTAAAAAATGCAGGATACCCGAAACCGATCTCCCTTAAAACAAACAGGCCTTTATTTTCAAAAATAATATTGCGCTTCAAAAACTATTTACATGAGGAAAGCTACTATATTCTTTATTAAAAAAAATATATATAATTTTTTTATTGTTTTACAATATTATACCAAAGAATAATATAATAATTTTTAATTCAAATAAAATACAGAACAATTTTTTTGTTGAAAGTTGAGGATGAAAAGATAATTTTTAATGAGTAATGCTACAGTCACCGAATTAGTGTACCAAATTTATGCACCGAATGACGTGACAAAATCCTGACCATTGATTAATATTAATCGACGGTCAGGATTTTGTCACATCATTCGGTGCATGAATTCGGTATATGACCTTCGGTGGCTGTATCTTTTCCGAGTTTTAATTAATAACGTGTGTACTTAGCAAAATAAACTAATTTTTTTTTAATAATTATCATCCTATTATAAAATATTTTAAAATTTTCGTTAATAGTTTATATAAGAATATCTCCAAAGAACTCTTTATATGAGTCAAACTTTTTATTATAAAGAGTCTATCTATAAAAACAAGAGTTCAACATATTCTTTATCTTTAAAATATAAATTAGAGAGTGAGAGTCAAATTTCACTCTCTATCCTAATTTTAATTAATAAACTACAAGTTCCTATGCATTTTATTTATTAATTTTTTCTCACATTAAGTCTCTTTTTTTAAAATAAAGAACATCTTCATTAAATTTAAAGAGTATATTGGATTTGAATAAAAATTATGTTCTTTATATTTAAAAATTAATTAAGATGCTCTTTATTTATATAAAAGATACTCTTCAAAATAAAGAGCTTTTGAAGAGCAAGTAAACTAATTTAAAATAGAGTCAAACTCAAAAGAGTAATTTCATTTGATTCCTTATACCCAAAATCATTATCCCATTCCTTATGTAAATTCCTACATTAATTTTAATTCCGTCATTAGTTTGGTCAAGTATACCCGACATGTTGTAATTTCTGTAATGCTATTTAATAACTAACTTGAGAAAATGATCAAGTAAACAAAGTAAAATAACAAGGATTAAGGTGAGATAATTAAGAGATATGATACTCAATCAATAAGCCTTAGTCCTCTTAATTTTTTTTGTTATAGAATGAAAGAGTATAATGCAAATACGTCTGGTACAATAAACCTTTCTAAAAACTCTCCTCTAATCGATGTTCCTCTTGATCAAAGCTTCTCCTTGTAATAGTAAAATTAATTTAGTAACTTATTAAGCTGTCGCATGTTAATGTTATACACTAACTTTTCAAATGTTGATGTTAGTAAAGCCTTAGTAAATAAATCTATAAGATTATCACTAGAGCGTATTTGTTTGACATCAATTTCTCAATTTTGCTGGTGTTCATGAATGTAAAAGAACTTCGATGAAATATGTTTGGTTTTGTCTCCTTTGATATATTCTCCTTTGACTTGAGCAATATAAGCTGCATTGTCTTCATTTATAATTGTGGAAGCATCTGAGATATGTGACAACTTACATGTATTTTCAATATGAAGGACGACAGATTTTAACCATACCCATTCTCAGCTAGTTTCATGAAGCGCAAGAATTACGGAGTGATTGGAAGTTGTGGCAACCAACCTTTGTTTTGTAGAGCGTCATGATATTGCAATGCCATTGAAAATAAAAACATATCCCATCTACGAGCGACCTTTATAGGGATCAGAAAGGTACCCAATATCTGTATACTAATTAATTTAGGATTATTAATAGATTTCTTTGGATAAAATAATCACAAATCTTTTGTTCCACTGAGGTAACGAAAATGATGTTTGATCCGTTCCAATATTGACGAGTTGGTGTAGAGCTAAATATTTCTTATAGATTTATCACAAATGCTATGTATGGTCTCGTACATTGTCTAGATGGAGAGTAGCGTTTAGGGCCCATTTATCATAGTTATTTCCATATAGTCGCCTCATATTGGAGCTTCACAAGGTTCGAGATTTCCAAAAACTATTCATTAATAAGAGTAATGTAATTAGTTCTGCATCTTCTAGATGCATGTCATAGGATGCATTATGGCAACAAAAAATATAAAATATAAAATGCGATAATTGTAAAGGAATGATAAATTAAATGACGATAATAATTGCGTGTAATAAAAGAAAGTAATAATTGACTTCAGAACTTGGGATTTAAACTTTAGATCTTGAGATTAAAATCAAAATTTTGAATTTTATCTTCATGATATGGAATTTTAGGTCCATTCTTATCTTTGTTTTACAAACTTCATATTTGTAACAAGTATTCAAAACATCTAGTTTTAAAACAATATTTATTTATAAAACTTCAAGTTCATTTATTATATATAAGATGGAAACAAAATTACTAACGTTAGCTATTGAAAATATAATAAAAGTAAATTCAATCATAAAGACGGTATTTAACGATAATAAATAGGTTCATCCATAAAGGTTGTATTTAACAATAATAAACAAGCCTAATCATAAAAGCGATATTTAACAATAATAAATAGATCTAACAGTAATGACGGTAGCATAATTAAAGAACACATATAGGATTAATTTGTTTACATAATCAAAACCTCAAAGCTTTTATATTCAAGTAAATCACTTTTAAATCTATCTTGACAAAAGAAAAATCTTGTTTCATTCCTATTTAAAAACAAAACACACAGCTATCCCAAATTCTCATCGAGGAAATTTGTGATACTCAAATGTTTAAACTCTTTTGATCAAGTAATTAATTGTAAATTTCATCTTGATAAAAGAAAATTCTGGTTTCATTCCCATTAAAATAAAACACCAAGTATCACAAATTCTCATTAAGAAAAGTTGTGATATCTGGAGTGATTGATTTTGTCTCATGCTTTACTTTTAATTTTGATACCAGTAAATATAAAATTTTGAAATAAAAGTAGGGAAGAAGAAGAAGAATTTTTATATTACAATTATATCCCTACCTCATTAACTCAATAACTTGTAAATGTTGGACTGTAATAGATCAATGGTTAAAAATTTGTGTCAACAATTTAAGTCATAAATCTAAGTTAAAAGATCCCAACCCATTAAATAAATTATTCATTAACTTTTTTTTTTATAAAATCACTAAAATGATTTATTTAGATAAATATTGTTAATAAAATTTAACTAAAAATAAATGTAATTTAAAACAATACAAACTATAAAGTGTACCAAATAAACGCACCCTTATATTTGTTATAATATTATATAATACAATATTACGTACCTCCTAGACAATGCATCAGCCACAACGTTTTCCTTCCCATGCTTGTATTTGAACGTAAGGAAACGTTCTATGAACTCCAACCACTTAGCATGTCTTTATTAAGCTTACCTGGGTCTTCAAGAAATTCAAGCTCCATGATCGGAATGAATGATGAATTCCTCAGCCACAAAAAAATGCTGCCATGTTTGAAGAATTCTCACTAATACATAAAACTCCTTGTCGTAAGTAGGATAATTCAACACTGCCCCACTTAGTGTTTTCACTAAAATAAGCAATTGGTTTGGAATCCTACATCAAAACAGCTCTTATGCCAATCCCGGATGCATCACATTCTATCTCAAAAGTTTTATCAAAGTTAGGCAACAACAACAAAGGTACATTAGTTAACTTATCTTTCAAAGTTCTGAAAGCCAGGTCATGCACATCATCCCACTTAAAAACAACATTCTTTTTAACTAGTTCATTCAAAGGTGCAGCAATAGAACTAAAATCTTAACAAAAATTCAAAAAAACTTGCTAAACCATGGAAACTTCTCACCGTTCGCATTCTTAGGTGTAGGCCAGTCTTTATTGCCTTACCTCTTTATCAAAACTATACCATGCGAACTAACAATAAATCCAAGAAACACAACAAGATTCCATGCAAAACGGCACTCTTAAGATTAGCATACAATTGGTGCTCCCTCAACACACTAAACACACACATGCAAGTGTTTCACATGTTCATCCAAAATTTGCTATAAACTAAAATATTATCAAAGTAAACTACCATAAATTTCCATGAAAGCACGCAAGACACGGTTCATTAACCTCATGAATGACTAAGTGCATTAATTAAACCGAAACGCATTACTAACCACTCATACAATCCATATTTAGTTTTTAATGCAGTTTTCCATTCATCTCCCTCTTTCATGCGAATCTGATAATAGCCATTCTTTAAATCAATTTTAGAAAACAATTGAGAGCTATGCAATTCATCAAGCATATCATCTAATTTGGGGATAAGATGTCTATACTTTACCGTTATCTTGTTAATAGCTCGGCAATCCACACACATGGCCATTTCCATCTTTCTTTGGGACTAAGAGAAACAAGACCGAACATAGGCTAAGACTCCCCTTACAAATCCCTTTTGCAACAGCTGTCCACTTGCCTTTGTATAAGCATGTCGATTTGGTATGGTGTGAACTAGGTATGAAGTATATTGATACTCAATTCCTTAAAAGAGGTAATATATGGGGAATCTCCTCATGAAATAGGTCCTCAAATTCCCGCAATAAGACACGACAATACTAGGCAAAGATGAGTTAAGGCGTGTAGTAGAAAATAAACATCCTTGTACATAAGTACAAGTACTTGTTGCCTCATCATCATTACACTCTTAACCTATGTTTTTCGCAAGTACACATCTTTTATTTTCTCCTGTTGCTCATTTTCTCTCCTTTTTGCTCACTTTCTCTCCATTTTTTCTCTCGACCTCACTTGCTCTCTTTATATTTCTCTTGCTCACGTTGGTGTTCTCTCTCATTTTGCACTCTCTTACTATCCTAATCGGTCCTCATAAGCTTGCAAAGGTTTGAGAGGGGCTAATATAACTTTTCGATTGTTCATTACAAAAGATAACGATTTTTGTACCCATCATGCAACACCCTCCTATCAAATTGCCACAGTCGGCCAAGCAATTATGACCAGCATAAATCGATGTAGATTACAAAGAACCTCATCCTCATACTTGCCAATTGAAAAAGGAACCCGAACTTGCTTGTTTACCTCCCTCTACAGCATTCAGCCATTATAGAGTGTACGGTTTAGGATGCTTCTTCCACTTCAAATTCAACTTTTCTCCAACAAATCTAGCAACATTAGTACAACTCCCACTATCAATATCAACGTACATACCTTATCCTTCACGTGGCATCTGTGTGAAAAATATGCTCACGTGCTCCTCTCTTCTTATCCTTAGGCTGTATCTCAGGGCTCTCTTGTAACAAGTAAATCACCATGCATAGGTTCTTCCACTTCAACATCAGAACAATCCTCTAATGGTGGCATCTCATCGTCACTTGAGCTAGCACTTTCGACTTCTCCATTTGTCCGTACAACCATAACCTTTTGTTTGGGCATTCGGAAGCAATATGTCCGAATCCTTGACACCGAAAACACTTAATATCACGTGACTTAGTAAGAGTTTTAGTTTCGGGTTTACCTTTAGGAACAACAACCGAATTCTTGACTTTGCTTCTTCTTTTGTTCTAAAGGAGCTTTGTTGTCCTTCCAATTTGATCTACGGAGAGCTAGAGGACGAACCTGATCTGAACCCTTGAACTTGATTTGCTTCTCCACTTTAACGGCTTGTGGCAGTAGCTCCTCCATCTCTATGTAATGTTGCAACTCAACCACGTAGCAATCTCCTTGTTCAATCCGGCAATGAATCTAGCCATTGTTGCTTCTCGTCTTCCTCTATGTTGCTCTAATCATGGCGATTTCCATCTCCTTATAATAATCCTCTACACTCATGGAACCTTGAACCAACCCTTGCAACCTCCTATACAAACTCTATAAAATGGCTAGGTTTGATAATAATCTGTTCCCAAAAAAATAATAGGCTGCCCCTTTTATAAGCAACAAACCCTAAAAGAAAACCCTAGCTAATTGAAAAATGGGTTGGGCTTAAGTACAAGTGAATTGGGTCTAAATAAACCTTAAATAAACAAAGACTAAAGAATAATGATATTAAAACATATAAAAAAAAGCCCAAGATTAAATGAACAAAAATTAATTCCTAAATTAATCCTTGTATCCAACTTGATCTTCCGAATCTAACCCCTTGCATAAAAAGATAATAGACCATCCTTGGTGAAGCTTGAAATCTTCAAATTTAGTCTTAGAGTCTTTAGTACAGCCTCTTGTGATTGCACTTCTATGATCAAGCCTTGCAAAACCTCTTTTATCCTCTTTGTCTTTGTCCTAGTCATTGGACCACCAATTCTTGCAAAGGATTCTAGATAGATTTGGGAACATCAACTTGGTCAGCACTCGATCTTCATTATATTGATGCATGTTTTTAAAAAAAATAAATCACATTGGGAGAAAATTAGTAAATCCAACTGTATTTATAAGTTGTTGTCAAAGTTAATTTTTTGTATGATCATCACTAATAACTTTCTTTCTTTCTATTTTTGTTTTTACATGTGCCATTGAATGGCAAATCATAGAAATGAAATTGAAATTTAAGAGTATAGTGCTTCTGCACAATGATATGAAATAGAAACTGAAACATGTCTGTGAGGGTTCTTTGCAATGGCTGGGTGTACATGAATAATGGTACTATTTATTGTTTACTGATGTAAAATGGACCTAACCTGAAAAGTGTTGCAAATATATGTTGAAAAGAACTAGGACAATGTGTTGACAAGAGGAATTTGCAAATTATACTTCATTAAGTTTTGCAATAGAATTTGCTAATACGGACCTAAATGAGTTATATAATTGCAGGTATATCAGGGAGCTCGCTTCTTTGGAAATTCAAATGTTGATATTGATTCGTTGTTGCTATTGACACTGAACAACCAATTTCAGGTGCTGTCATGAACAACGAGACCAATTCGACATCAGTTTCAACTGCGTTTCGTGCTAGATTTGTCGGACAGGGGTACAAGCAGGTAAACTTAATGATCTATGCACCTCATCATATATCAAAAAGGAAAATAAATGAAATTAACTTTGAGAGTGATTTCTCTATTTGATGTTCTATCCTCTGCATGTTTCTTGCGTAAACGGATGACCTGTGAGTTGATGTTAGTAGTTAATTGGTGCATATTGATAAATCAGGTGTGCGGGCAGGCAGATGAGGGGTGATGGAGTCGTGCCAGAAGTTCAGCCATCTCGAGGGTGCACTAAACGTTAGCTTGGACGGAGTTTATCACTCACCAGTTGGTTCAGACGACATATTGAGACCCTGGTATGGTTCTCCTGCTGTAGTAGAAAATGGATACACCACCTCCTCAACTAGTTTACCCGAGATGCTTCACCGAAAAGAATAAATTCATGTACTGTGTGTACGTATGAAATCATTATCTCATTGCATTGCATTCTTTTTTGCTTATTTTGCTATCAGTATTATTTACATTCTTTCGTTTTGCTGCATTTGTCTATTAAAGTTCAGAAGCACAAGCTATACAGGCCCCAGGGCGTTTTCTCATTTAGTTAATGGTTTTCTGATTAAACTTCAACGGGAAGCTTGCAAGTCTTTGAAATTCAATGGTCACTCTTCACTGCCTTTCACATCTTTACTCACAGTTGACAAATTTGGGAAACTACCTATTTCTTAGGCAATACAGAAGGTCCTTTTCTTTCTCCGTATAGGAGCACCTAAATAACATAAATTCTCAAGATAATCGAGATTAAATGAATGCTCTTCATCATACATTATTTTCTAATGGTAAAAACTGAAGAAGCTCGGTTAGGTATCATAAACTAAATAAACTGGAAAATTGAAAAAGAAATGACACTATCTATTATCTTCGAGGCCACTATACCTTAAAGACTCTTCATTATAATTTTTACAACTGTCCACCTAAACAACTAAGCCACAAACCCAACCCAGAGTTCTGCTGTCACACAAAAGTATGCATCAATATTACAACTTCCAGAAAAGAAAGGACACAAGAGCAAGCTCATAAGAGTTGGGCAGCAATTTAAAGCCAAACACCTACCATCTGATATCAGAACAGCAGTCAAGCAGTCTTCACAAAATGAGGGACAACATTTCCCAATCTCCAGGAATCCAACTGTATCTTTACCATCAAAAATGGCCTTAAGCTTGGCATCACAGACGATTTCCCGCTTGTTCTGAGGATTCTGCAGCCAAAGGCATCCACAATTACCATATGCCAAATCATTTCCAACCACAGAAATTCAGATACAAGTACCTTAACACTGATAAGCTATATGTGATATCCATGAGATAAATAAATTCAAAGCTGACCAAAATCAGAAAGCAAATCAACACTCAGAATCGGACATAAGTGCCCTCCCCATTACATCTAAGTAGGCAGGACATATAGAAATAACAATAGCAGGCCCCTTCCAAGCAAGTTTAGACATAATATAATCTCAAAGTTTACCTGCCTCATAATAGAAGGACAATGTAGTTTTAAAGAACAGGGCTCGGGTCAGAAAGTGCAAGATCTCATTGAAAATTCAAGCCTACACCAACCCACAAGCCTGCAAATTGATTTTAGTTCGCATCAGGGCCAGAACAAAAGAGAAATAAGTTTAACAGCCAAAATTATAACGCCATTGAGTAAACTGATCCACACAGCAGAAGGGAAAAGTAACAAAACAAACCTCGGTTGGTTTCTGTAATGCAATCATTAATTAAACAGGCATAGCTGAAGAATAAATAGTTCTGGTTATCCCTCAGTTTACGAGTTCACTCTGAATTTACCAGACTTTCTAGTACTTGCTATACGTGGAAAAGCCATTGCCAAATAGTAGAACTCCATACCCAAGGTTACTAAATTCCACGAAAACATAAAAGTTGAATGTGTTGAACATAAGACATACATGATATGCACATTTGCGAAACGCCATATCTACGGCTAGAGATCTAGCCTTACGACGGCCTAGATTTTGCCAATCGATGCATGAAGATTAGATCCAACCGATCGTGTGCATTCCAGCGATGGTGGCGGCAGGCGGCAGCAGGTGGTGGTGGGGGGTTTTTGTATTTTAAACTTTATTATGGGGGGTGTTTAGCTAAATTAACAAATGTAGGAGGCTGAAAAATAATCTTAAATATTTCCAGAAAATGTTTTCAAAAAAAGTATCAAACAATTTTCAGCTTTTATCCAACTCTGATATGATTTTACATTAATACTAGCCTACTAACACCTCTCACTAACCCCATGTGGCAATTTGCAATTGGCTTGGTCAGGTGAGGACCATTGTTAGAAGGCAGGACCCATGCAAGCTGCAATTGGGAGCCACACATGGCGTTGTGAGAGAAAGTTAATGAGAAGTGTTGTGAGTATAGTAGTATTACTCATAATTTTAAGATATTATATCAAACACATTCTCAGAATCCTTACTATTCGATTTAATCCAACTCCTCAACTTAAAATAGTTTTTCAAAATAACATTTTTCAAATAATCTACTAAACAAACCCAAAATCATGCAAAAAAATGACATTTGAATAAATAAACCTTAAGACTTGATACCTCCTTACCGACAACACATTTCCACCCACGCTATTAACGAGAAATAAATCACCGCGCATGATTTTGGCCATCAAAATGTATCTTATATAAAATTTCAAAATGATCACTTCATTAATTTTAATTTTCTAGCATTGCCCACATGAGCTAACATTATTGAGTAGATATAATTTACATGATTCAAACCAAGGGCTTTTACCACTAAGCCTAACCTTTGACACAAAACCTTAATCACTTTCTCCTCATATTCTCGGTGTGCCTTGCTTTCTAATTATGTATTTGATAATACCAAAAGCAGTTTCAATTAGTTAAAAGTGCTTTTATATCCATTTTGAAAGTGTTTTTAAGATACAAAAAGCTTGATTAGAAAGCATCTATAAGTGCTTCTGAAAACAGTTGTACAAAAACACCCCAATCGAACCCAAACACCATCGAAAAGATTCCACATTGACAAAAAAAAATAACAACAGATCAAAAGAGTAAAAAAAAAAACGAAATAAAATTTTTAGGGTTTAAAATGAAAAAAAAAAAAAAAAAACCTGGAGGTTGTGAGTCTTGATGTGGGACCAGATCTTGCGAACGGCGTCGGCGCGGGAGGATTCAGAGGCTCCGAGAAAGTGAGCAAGGGCAGGGGAGATAGGACCCGCCTTAAGAATTCCAACGGGTCGACCAGAGCTGGAGCTTTGGGCTTGGGTGGAGATTTGGCTCTGGGTTTGGTGGTGGTTGGTTTAGTTTTGGTGGCGGCAGAGGTTGAAGAAGAGGCCTTAGCCGGAGCCAAGAGAGCCCGGCAACCGTTGAAAACCCTAGAAGCAGCGGAAGACATAGTGCTCTCAAAGTGTTCGTTGATTTGCTCATAGAAAGAGTAAATTATAGACAGATTTGAGAAAATTTAGCTACCCGGTCCCCCAAGTACTATTTAAGAAAATCCTTTAAACGTTCACAAATTTTTATAATTTAGAGAGATGACATGGCATAGTTAAGATTAATTAAACACGAAAATTAGTAAAATAAAAAGATTAAAACATAGTGGGCCAAATCAGAAATAATGAAAGTTTTCAAAATTTGAAATTTCGCCAAACAAGCCCCACTAACTATCACCTCGCTTAATCGAAATTCATCAGTTGAACGTGATTCTTGAACGAAAGGGAGACGCGATTTTTTCGCGCGAACACAATTGATTTGCACCCTAAATCAATTTCTTGAACCCTAAACCGAATACAGTCGCGATTTTCGGTGAATATAGTCGCGATTTTCGATCGATTGTTGAACCCATAAAATCGATTTCCTTAACCGTAAACGAAAACGTGCCATTTCCGGCGATACAGTCCAGATTTCGATCGAAACTGCAAACTTTGACACCAAATTCAATCCAAAACCATGAGGGACACTGACAATGAGGAGGGAAGCCAACGCCACTTCGAATCCTAGATTCCGGTGGCGCAAGCAGTTCAATGGCTGCTTCGGTGGATCATCTGACCATTGAAGGTGGTCCACACGTAGAGGAGACGTCGGCGGCACAAGAACAGAGGGTAAGAACCAGCAAAGGGGTTGAAGACGAGGAGGTCAGGCGAGAATTCAGCCAGAAGGAGGATTCCGGAGAGAATTCAGGCCAGGAGGTGGATTCCGGCGGGAATTCAGGCCAGGAGGAGTCGCCGGAGGATCCAGGCGACGAGGAGGAAGGCCGCCGAAGATAGGGTACGTAGTTTGGGAATGTTGCTTGAATTTCGCTTAAGCGATCATTTGTATCGCTTAAGCGTTATTCTGTTTACTCGTGATCGCAGCAATGATCGCTTAAGCGATAAAAATGATCGCTTAAGAGATTGAGATCTAGGCAGATGATTCTGCCCAGACCAAAGATCGCTTAAGAGTCATGAGTGTTTACTCTTGGTCGCTTAAGCGTCTTAGGTCTGGGCAGATTACAGATTAGAGATTCTCAGTAACTTTGGTCGCTTAAGCGTTTAAAACGCTTAAGCGATCTGTAGAGACAGTAAAGATCTCTAAGCGATCGAGATCGCTTAAGCGACTACAGTGGTTTTGGTTTATTTTTGTTGATGACATTTATTATATCGATTGTGCAGATTGTGCGGGACCGTAAACTGTAGAGAGTACGAGTTAGAGCTATAAGTTGAAGGGTATCCTACTTCCCTGCAAGGGTGACGGTGATCGAGGGGGAGGTTTTTGACAGAATAAGGGCCATTTTAGCTAGAATGAGGCACGGTGAAAGAGATTTGGTGGCACTGTTTTGGTCAGTTTTTAGAATCGGAAAAAAGTGGAAAAAGTCATTTTGGGGCAGGAGTGCATACATGTTGAGCACTCAGTAAATGCACAACAAAAATGAAATGTGGTTCGTGGTGGAGAGGAAAGCCACTACGGTTTGGTATGATGGAGTATGCGTTGGTGACGGGCTTAGTGAACGGGAAAGTGCCAATAAGGCGAGGCAGACGCCAGTAAGGACGAGTGCGGGAGCCAAAACTTTTGTAAAAAAGGTTTTGAAAGGGGCAACGTCTATTACAGGAAAAGTTTTAGAGAAGAGGCTATACAGTCGTTAGTGATGCAAGAGAAGATAAAAGTGTGCTTGATATTGTTTTTACATTCTATCTTATTGGCTGGTGATCAACAAAAGCTGTTGAGAAAGATTGGTTTCTGTTTGTAAGCGATTGGAGTTTTAATTTTATCCGTGGGAGGATATCATTTGAGCGAACCATCAAGAGCCTGAAAAAAACCAGACATCTGGCGTTAAAGCATGCCGAATGGGGCGGGAAGGCTAAACCAAGCACGTATAATTTGTTTGGCTTCCTATGGGCATGAGGTAAATATTAATAGCTTATGTTATATTTTTTATATATGTGTGTTTGAATAATGACATGGACTATTTTTTTTACAATGTAGACTTGGAGTCGAAGGCCATCCCTGTCTTCGCTAAAGCGGGGGGAAGGAGCAACAATGTGAATGTGCAACAGAATTCCTAGGATGGTGCGATGGCATGTCGAGAGCTGTAACATGGGATTATGGCCAATTAGAGATGTGAATTCAAGCAGACTGGGTAAGATTGAAGATTAAGCTTTTGAATATGCAGTTGCTTTTTTATTGTCTTCAATCTGATTGATTTTATTTCTTATTGCAGGGAGTGTCCGTCCCTTTTTTACCGCTATTGGGGATGAAGCGGAAGAGGACTAGTCACATCTTTCAGAGCAATAGAGGATGAAAGGGATGAAACAGATAGACCGCTGATGCGGGACCTAAAAGGGGTCACGCATGTGATGGCAGTTGCAGGGCCATTGCTGACAATATCGTTGATGCTGAGAATAATGAAGCGCGGGGGCCGAGGATGAGGAGGAGAAGAGGGGGAGAGGTCGTATGCCTCAGCAAACCGGACAACAAGTACCGCTTTGCCGAGACATCGACGTAGGAGAATGAGGTTGTTGATCTCAAACGGCTGTTGAGAGTTTACACAGCCGTTTATGCAAAGCTTGAGAAGATGGAAGAAACATGAAAAAGGTGGAGAAGAAAGTGGATAAGGTGGAGGGAAAGTAGGTACAATGGAGGGCGAAGTGGTACAATGGAGGAGAAGTTGGGTGGAGAATTAAAGGCGGTTGAAGTGCAAACTGGCTTGAAAAAGAGAGAGCCGAAGAAAGAGAGTTTGTGAAATTGCCTTACATGGTGTGACCAGGTAAAGAAGAAGAAAATGAAGAAACAATGGAGGAAAACACCAGAAATGGGGAGGTTGAGGAGGTTGGGTGAGTGGAGTGATTGGTGGCGGTGATAATGGAGGAGGGGAGTGGGAGGCGAAGGAAGCGGGGATGTAAAAGGAGGAAGGGGGAGGAAGTGGGAAGGGAAATGGACTCAAATGGTCGATTTGTATAGGCCAATAGAGGAAAAGAAAAAACTCTGCTATTACAATGGATAGGGAAGTGATGGCCATATAAAGTGTAAGAAGGGATTATCCCCAGGATGGTTTCAGAAGTTGTTGACAATGGGGACGTGGCTTGAGGACTCGGTGAGTTATTTTCCACTTAATTTTCCTTATTTTTGCCTGTGTTTTCCATACTTATCTTGTTGTTTTTATTTGATGTAGCACATCGATGAGATATTGGCACTGATGATGGGCTACGACAGACTAGTGATGGTGATCTGTTGTATCCCGACTGTGCTATCACCCGTGTGGCGTTTGGGCAACGCTTGTTTCGGCCTATCAGTCTTTAATTAAAATGCCGTTGCTAGTGGTGTAGCAAAAGGACCGAAGCAAAAAACGATTGCCGCACAACAGTCGGATTTGCATCCCTGATGATTTCCGGTTGATGAGAGGATTAGTGCAGTACGTAAGGGGGATCGGCCCAAATATGGCCACGGTTGGGCCTTTGTTAAAAGAGTGTACTGCATCATCCCGTCAAACAGATGCACTGGATAGCAGTCGTTGGCATCTAGAGGAGGGGTGTCTGAAGATCCTTGACTGCAACCCCAACCATTTGTCGAGACAAGCATGGAGGTCGAGTTGGAGCCACTGTCCAGGTTGTTCCTGCGGCTGTTGCGTGACAGCGGATGTTTGGGCAGTTGGGTGATCAGGTACTAACGAAAGTGGCGAATTCAGCGCTCTACCTGCCCAATAATGAGTCAAGGAAATTTTGTTTAAAAACTACATAATACAATTGTTCTATAAGTTATTATAATGCTAATGTCTTCTTCCTATTGTAGCGCTGAATGTGGGGCATATGCCCTGAAATTTATTCAGTTCGACATGACAACAGCCCGAAATGACAGCTTGAATGACGAAACAATGAGAGAACTGTCGGGAGCGCTGGGCTGTCGACTGCTTCCATGGGCATATGAATCCGTTTTGAGTGACAGAACCCATCAAAGGGTATGAAAGTTGGACACCTGAATTGTGTAGTTTATGTGATGTTGATGTTCATACTGGGTTTTTGAGTTGAGTTTATGTGATACCTGTTATAATTATCAATAGGGTGATATACATGTTCATTTTCAATGGTGTTTGATGTGTACTTGTGTCAGAACTGCTTATTAATTGTTCTCATTGGCTGGCTATTTAATTCATGCCTTTCTCATATTATGGGTTTTACACTGCAGGTCACTAAGATGGAATGGTCAATCTCCATAGAAAGTCAAACCGAGGCACCATATGTAGCCGCCCTTGTAGATATCATCTTGATTTGGTGGATGCTAGTGCAGGAGCCAGAAAGCACGGGAAAGAATGATGTCGTGGGCATCTTTTCAAGCATGGACTGCCCTGATACCATTCACTGTGGATTTAAACTCTTTGGAGCAAAACTAAATTAATGAGTGTAGGAAATTGTAAATAATTACTATGTATGGTGTGATCATTGTGAAGAAATGGACTCTGATATTTGGGGATATATTTTGTTTGTCCATATAAGATAATTCATCAGCAGTTTCAATTTAATGTATGTGTGTCATATAAATATTTTTGTTTGTCCACATATCTCTCTAAAACGACAAGACTTTTCCAGAAACGATCGCTTAAGTCGATCTTAAATCGCTTAAGCGACCAAGGTGCGGGCAGAGGTCATTTAGAAAGAATCGCTTAAGCGATCTAAGGTCGCTTTAAGCGATCATAGTCTGGGCAGATATTCTGCCTCGGAAAAGATACGCTTAAGCGATCATAAATCGCTTAAGCGATCATGTGTTTTTAGTAATAATTCGCTTAAGCGATATAAATGGGGTCGCTTAAGCGATCATAGTCGGGCAGATGGCTCTGCCTCCTCGGAAAAGATCGCTTAAGCGATCATAAATGCTTAAGCGACCATGTGTTTTTAGGAAGAATCGCTTAAGCGATACGAAAGGTGCTTAAGCGATCATAGTCTGGGCAGATGTCATTCTGCTCGAAAAGATCGCTTAAGCGATCGTTTAGAGCACTGTTCCGTTTATTACATTTATATAAAACATATAGTTCCTTTACACGTCAGTATGAAACCTATAGGGTTTACGATTCGTTCAGAGCACCTGTTCGTTATTACATTATATAAAACATATAGTTCTTACACGTCAGTATGAAACCTATAGGGTTTACGTTCGTTCAGAGCACCGTTTCCGTTATTACATTTATATAAAACATATAGTTCCGTTCGTTACACGTCAGATGAAACCTATAGGGTTTTACGATTCGTTCAGCACGTTTCCGTTTAGTACTTAATAAAAAACATATATCTTCCTTTACAACGTCAGTATGAAACCTAGGGTTTACGATTCTTTAGAGCACATGTTCCGTTCATTACATTTAGATAAAAATAGGGTTTACGATCGTTCAGTATATTTTTTATATTTGTTTTGCTTAATTATTTAGGAGTAATATTAGTATATTTTTATTAATTTTCGCCTTAAGTGAATTTACATTCATAATACCAAGAAAAGTTCAAAATTAACAAAAACACCCACCCACCAACTTTCCCAGATTCTGGCTACCGCCGACAGCACGAACGATACCACAAATGGGGGGGGGCGGCGACGTATAGGCCATTGTGACCTTTTCCGTCTCATATTCCACCACGATGTGGCCGGAAAAGGCACATCTTCCGTTCATGGGCGTTCAATGAAATGTCCGACTTTGACGGTCAAGCAACGGCAATGTTGGCATCGTGACCATCAACGACGCCAGATATATTTGGCTGTCATAGACGGCAAGCTCTGGAATTTTCTGTTGTCTAACGGCAAGTTTTGGCGGTAATCGGTGGTGCTTTTTCCGGCCACATCCCGTGTCGATCGGCGGGAAAGGCCATATAGTAGGCAATATAGCCAATCCGACCACTGTGCATCGAACGCCGTTTCCGGTCAGATTTCGGCTCCGGTGCAAGAATCTGTCACCGTGGCTAGGTGTGGGTTGATCTTGTTAAATTTTAAAAAAGTTTACAGAGAAGCGGTAACGATACAATGGGATCGCTTAAGCGATCATTGCTTGGACAGAAGAAACTGGCCCAGAGTTCCAGTAGCTCTAAGCGATCAGTGAAATATCGCTAAGCGGAATATGCCTTTTCCCATGGTCGATTAACGCGATCATGGATCGCTTTAAGTCGATCATGCACCTGGGCAGAATCATCAGTCTAGGTTGCACGATCGGCTTAAGCGATCCTTCTACGGAAAACCCACTTTTGGGTCGCTTAACCGATACACTAGTGCTTAACGCGTCGTGGGATCATTTACATTTGCATTCTTTCTCGACTATTTTGACAAACTAAATTACCAACACTATTAATTCCATACTTTTCCTCAATTGCAGTCTAATTCCAAACTAAAATCAGCCAACAACATATGTGGACATGTACTAAGAATACACAATTAAAGGGTATTATTAAGGTAACAATAAATGTTAAAACTCAATATTTCATCCTTTTCGAATCGAACTAATTACTTCTGGCAAATGCTTCTCTTTGGACCAGGTTACTTGCAAATTGACACTTTATTTAGTCTCGTTGAACTCAAAGCTGATGGAATCACGCTTAACCCTCTTTCTCCCCTTTGGTGTCTTCGTTCAATGGCGGCTAGAGATAATGTCAGCACCTCTAGCGCACCACACCCGGCGTGCCTTCGAGGCACCGATAATGTTTCTTCGAATATGCTAGCATGTAGTGATCTGGCATAGAAAAGGGAGTCAAAGTTCACTGTAAATCTTGAACCAAAATCCTCTTCCGTTTGTGTTTAGTGCTGCTAGTGGCATGAAGGACTAAGGTAATGGGAATGTAACACTTTTACACTGCAAGTTTTTGTTAACAAGGTTAACTAGGCATGCCGGACCTCAAAGCCGCGCACCAAGTAAACTCCTAGCATTAAGTAGGACTAGGCAAACAGTGCATTTGACAAGTTCCATATGTCTTCACAATATTTTTCAGCTGACGGAACAAGGGTGTAGTTAGACAATTATCTGCTCCATACGCGCTCATGGAACCACACGCGACAGTGTCCTGGGGTTGCATCAAAAAGTGCAACTATTGGAAACTCTCTTGCTATAACAACTTCGAATTTATGGACTCAGCTATGTCGTGGTCATGACATCAACCTTCTTCAGTGAAAGTAAGCTCTACCCATCTTCGAAACAACATTCATGCTCAAGAGACTGAGCAACTACTAAACTCCTTGATTCGGATTCGTGGGGGAAGTGTTCTCGAAATCTCAACACCGATAAGCTTTTGCTGCATGTCGTATGTATGAAGGATGGCAAGAACACTTAAACTTTTGTTTTATGTTCTCACCAATGGGCCTCATAAAGAATCCGTGATGTGGGTTTTTGACGGTAAATAGGGCCATCTCCCTTCTTTATAAAGTTTGCTATCGGATATTAGGCACAACTCGTCGGTCTGGCACTATCGTTAAGTAATGCAAAAAAACCAAGTCCACGACCTCGTTCATTCTCAGAGTCAACCAAACACCATGCAAACAGGATATGTGTGTGCTCGCTATCATGTGTAGTGGCACCAAACAATGTACCTCAAACTTTTCCCGTAGAAAGCAACCATCAACAGCCAACACCTTTCTCATGTTTACAAAACCCCTTTGCAAGCACCATAAGCAACAAAAAAATATTTAAATGCATATCCGTACCACTTCAAAGCGTATTGCTACTGGTTTGTCAATCAGCATATAACGGGTACGCTTCAATACTGGTACCCGTGCTGCCGGCGTGCCCCTCACATAAATTTCTTGTGCTATTGTTGTCGACCTTCCAGGGATTTCCAGTAACTGAACAGCACATCCCAACTCTAGTGCGCACAAGTCTCATGAATGTCTTTAGGAGATGGACCTTTCCTCGACGAACCGACTTTTGACAAATGTCAATAAACAATCAGCGGGACGCTTGTCAATGCCACCTGGAAAAATATGTCCCAAACCACATGTTGTGCTCAAGGGTATATGTGCTAAATAAACTTTTCCGACTCCGCCAACCTTATACAAATAAACCCGGGCCAATGCACTTTCGGGTCACGACATGTCAACCGTCACAGCTAAGGAATTTGACTGTTTCGGTTGATGGAAACGCAAAAATTACCTTTCACAGCAACAAGTTTTAGCTTCTCACCCACTTCATTTTTTTTTTTTGGTTTTTTTTTTTTTGTTTTTTGTTTTTTTTTTTTTTTTTTTTTTTTTCTTTTTTTTTTTTTTCTCTTTTTGTAAAAATAAATACACTATGCGCAAGTCGATCCATCCGTAAAGATATGAGCTGATACGGATACTACCTCCAATTGCCCCTTTGAACCTGCTTAAACGAACATAGTGTTCTCTTCCTCACAATCTCGCCTTTGCATACTCTGTATTTAAAGGAATCTATACATCTGTGTGGGACAATTTCTACAGGGTCCACTCCCTCAACATTTTCATTCTGCCCCCATCACCAACCTCTTCTATAGTGTCCTCCTCACCACCCAATTCACCTGGCTACTCATTGATTTCTTCAGCTAACAAATAAAGGGACTGTAGTTCAAATACAACCAGGCAAATTTTTCCGCATAAATCCCGTTATCCCCTTCTTGGAACAACTTCCAACGGTTTTTTTCTACATAAGAACCCTTAAAATCGGGCCTCGAACCATATCGGCCTCGAACCTATATCGGCCAATCAATCATAACTAAGTCACACTTGCATCCGACTGTAATCCCAGCAGGAGGTGACCTTATAATTTTTCAGGAGCTCTCTTTAAAACATACATTCACAACTATATCACTAAGCGGAGCAACCTCAAATTACCTCTCTAATTATTTCATCAATCAACTCATCAAAAACTAACCTCTGGTGCTCACAGCAAATTGGTTATATATAACCTTCCGTGCCTCTTCCCAATCCACGTCACCTACTTTCTTACTCCACCCACTCACAAAATATTCAACACCCAAAACAAATTTTTCCCATGTATAATAATAGCAAATACGGTAACTGCAAGAAAAACAATATTTTTAAATGGCTGTTGTACTAAGGGTTCAAATATTTTAAAAAGAAATCGAACATTCGATATTTGGGATGATGTATCGCTTGACGATAAAGGGTGATTTAACGGAGCGATTAAGCGATACACTTGATCGCTTAGCGATTCCAGATAAAGAAAAACATGACGCTTAAGGCGATTTAGGCCAGTTACTGATCGATTAAGCGATCTGCCCCTATGCAAACAGACTGTAACAAGATCGCTAAGCGATCTTATGCCACATACCTGATCGCTTAAAGCGATCGACGCTGCATTACCAGATCCCTACCAGATCGCTTAAGCGATTCACCAGATCGCTTAAGCGATCCATCGTGCCCAAAACACATTTTCAGTCGTCTCACATACAATCGATCATCATACCCATAATAAAATACCCAGAACAAATTTTCAACAACTTTTCACTCTTGGCAACTACATTACATGCAAAACACAACCCAACACCTAAAAACTAAATCAAAAGCTAACCAAACCCATCCATTATAAATTTTGGAAATCTAACTATAAAATGTAAAAAGGAGATAACCATACTTAGCGACAATGTCAGGAGGAGGAGGAGGGGGATCTTTGCCGGAGAAGATGTTAATGGTGGAGGAATAAGAAAGTGTTAATGGCGAGAACAAGAAGATATAGAGAAGAGGAGAAGAAGAGTACCAGGAAGGAGGAAGAAGAAGAAGATTGCAGAGGAAAAGAAGATGTGCGAAGCCAAGAAGAAGAAGAAGAAGATGCAAGGAGAGATGCGTTAAACGGGCGGGAGGAAGAATAAGGTTTTGGGTTTCATTTGCAACAATTGGGTTTGTGGAAATATAGATAATTTTGAAAAGATACAGTAATCCTATTAAGCACTAATTACCTTAATAAGAATAGGTGATTTAGTTCACATTTCAAAACTTGATAGTCTTGTAATTAAATGTAAATTCCAAGGTCTTTTTAATAACTCTCCCACATCTTTATAAGCTGAGGACAGTGGGAAGTAAACAGTAATTAGTCTGCCTTGCTGTTTAAAACAGTTAAAAAATATAATTATAATAACAAAACAAAACAAAAAGGTTAAATGTTTTGGATACAAACTTTTGCGTTTGCACTTTTCGAACTTTAAGTTACATCTAACGACGAAGAGACGGGGGTGATTAATAGTTTCTAAAAATGATGCAATATGCAGGAAGGGCATGAACTAAAACCCTTTTAAAATATTGAAAAATAATAAAAAATATGAAAAACAAAATGTTATATATGTATGAAATGGTCTCATTTTTTTTTAAAAACATAAATAAAAGTTAACAATACTGACTAAAAACACCTCAATTATACGTATTTATTTAGCTCAACCAATATGTCTCAAAATATGTAAATGTTTTAATCAAATTCAGTTATGATTAAAAAAACATTTTTGAAACAAATTATATTTGATGATAGAAGATAAAGAGGAAAAGGCAAACAGATTAAGTTTTTTTTTTAATTTGTATTATCTTGCTCTCCAAAATTCTATGTTCTGTGAAAATATGAATAAACAATTTATATACAAATGCCTTATGTTAAAAACACAATGAGTTTGTAAACAAACTAAGGGCGAGCATGGGTAAAGGGTAGATTCAAAAGTGGAAACCAACCCCTATTAAGGTTTGGTTCTTTTAAGAAAAAGTGGAATTGGGGAATTGTAGAGGGTCCGGGTTGCGGTTATACAATACTAGAAACCGTAACCGGAACAAAGATTTCATGTACCTGGGTAGGAAATCACGATTAATTGTATTTTTTGTAAACTATTGAGTGTATTTGTAATTTTTGGGGGTGTATGTGTTGTTCAAAAAAGTGGGGATAAGAATTTATCCGGGTACCTATAACCGGAACGAGACCGATGTTGTAGGCCTTAAAAATCGGAACCAACCGATTTTAGTTCTGGTTTCCGGTTGATCTAGGAATCGTTCGGTTCTAATTATTTCAAAAAATTCAAGATATACGAAACCGATCTCTTTAAAACAAACATGCCTTTATTTTCAAAAGGAATATTGCGCTTCAAAACTATTACTATGAGGAAAGGCTATATTATTATATATATAGAGAGATATATATATAGTATATATATATCTGATATATAGATGATAGATATATATATATATAATTTTTTTAGTGTTTTACAAAATTAGACTTAAAAATAATATAATAATTTTTAAATTAACAAAATATAGAACCATTTTTTTTTGGTTGAAAATGAGGATTGAAAAGATAATTTTTAATTATAAGCGTTGTACTAGCAAAAATAAACTAATTTTTTTGTAATATTTTAATTATAATAATTATCATCCTATGTCTAGTATGTAGTTTTTCACGGAAAGTCTTTAGGTCCTTTCCTGAATAGTATTAGACTATGAGTTTTTTGGATAATGAACCAAAACATTTAAAGGTTATTATGCTTGCATATATTGATGGAATAGGAACAAGTTGGGTTGCTAGGAACGTGTTGAGGATGATCGAATTAGAACCCTAAGGAAACTAAGTCCTTAAAACCCTAATCTTGAGACGTCACAAAAGTTGATCACTCCCTTTGATAAGTTGAGATTCAAGCATTCAATCAAGAATACAAGAAGGCAAAGCAAATAGCTTCCTGAAATAAACTTCAATTGATAATAATCTGTTCCCAACAAAATAACATGGTTGCCCCGTTTTATAAGCAACAAACCCTAAAAGAAAACCCTAGCTAATTGAAAAATGGGTTGGGCTTAAGTACAAGCGAATTGGGTCTAAATAAACCTTAAATAAATAAAAGACTAAAGAATCTAATTATAATTAAAACATAAAAAAAAAAAAGCCCAAGATTAAATAAACGAAAATTAATTCCAGCAACCAAGGCTCTGATACCAAATGATGGAATAGGAACAAGTTGGTTTGCTAGGAATGTGTTGAGGATGATCGAATTAGAACCCTAAGAAAACTAAGTCCTTAAAACCCTAATCTCAAGACGCCACAAAGGTTGATCACTCCCTTTGATAAATCGAGATTCAAGCATTTAATCATAAACACAAGAAGGCAAAGCAAATAGCTTTCTGAAAAAAACTTCAATCGATAATAATTTGTTCCCAAAAAAATAACATGGCTACCCCTTTTTATAAGCAACAAACCCTAAAAGAAAACCCTAGCTAATTGAAAAATGAGTTGGGCTTAAGTACAAGCGAATTGGGCCTTAATAAACCTTAAATAAATAAAAGTATGATAATTAAAACATAAAAAAAAAAGCCCAAGATTAAATAAACGAAAATTAATTCCTAAATTAATCCTTGCATCCAATTTGATCTTCCGAATCTACCCCTTGCATAAAAAGATAATAGACCATCCTTGGTGAAGTTTTGAAATCTTCGAATTTAGTCTTAGAGTCTTCTAGTACAACCTCTTTGTATTGCACTTCTATGATCAAGTCTTGCAAAGTCTCTTTCATCCTCTTTGTCTTTGCCCTAGTCATTGGACCGCCAATTCCTTGCAAAGGATCTTGAGAATATTTGGGAACATCAACTTGGTCAGTACCTCGATCTCTATTATTCCTCTCCTCTTCGAAAGGATTCGTCCTCAAATCTCCTACATCAAACAAAGATAAATCAGCAACATTAAAAGTTGCACTAACATTACCATAGTCGCTTGGCAAATCTAGCTTGTAGGCATTATCATTGATCCGCTCCAAGACTTGAAAAGGTCCATCTCCTCAAGGCTGCAATTTTGATTTCCTTTGTGTGGGAAACCTCTCCTTACGCATGTGCACTCAAACCCAATCTCCAGGTTGGAAGAAAACCTTCAAACGCCCCTTATTGGCTTGCTTAGCATATTGCTCATTCTTCCTTTCAATGTTGGCCCAAACTCTGGCATGTAAATCCTTCACAAAATCTGTCTTTCTCTTACCATCAAGATTAGCATGCTCATTAGTAAGCAAAAGTAAAATATCCACAGGTGTTAAAGAATTACAGTCATAAACAATTTCAAAAGGAGAAAATGAAGAAGTAGAAGGAACTGTCCTATTATATGCAAACTCAATATGTGGCAAACACTTCTCCCACTGCCTTAATATCTTTTGAATGATAGCACGCAACAAAATAGTGAGTGTCATATTAACTACTTCAGTTTGACCATCCGTTTGAGGATGTACAACAGTAGAAAATAACAGTTTGGTTCCTAATTTATTCCATAAAGTGCACCAAAAATGACTTAGAAACTTAACATCTCTATCACTAACAATTGTCTTAGGCAATCCATGCAAACGAACAACTTCTTTAAAGAACAAATCAAAAATATGTGTTGTGTCGTTTTTTTTAGAACATGCAATAAAATGAGCCATTTTACTAAACCTATCAACAACAACAAATATGTTATCCTTACCACTTTGAGTCCTTGATAATCCTAAAACAAAATCCATAGAAATATCAATCCAAGGTTGATTAGGTACAAGTAAAGGGGTATACAAGCCATGCGGTCTAACTTTAGATTTTGCTTGCCTACATGTAATGCACTTATCACAAACAGATTGCACATCATGCTTCATATTAGGCCAATAAAAATGCTCATGTAATATATCTAAAGTCTTTAGAACACCAAAGTGACCCATCAAACCTCCCCCGTGACTTTCCCTAACAAGCAACTCACGAACATAACAAATAGGCACACATAATTTATCTTTCTTGAATAGAAATCCTTCATGCCTAAAAAAATCACCAAACGCACACTTATCACATGCATTCCATACTTGGCTGAAATTAGAATCATTGGCATACAAGTCCTTAAGCAATTCAAAACCAAGTAATTTAGTTTGCAATGAAGTAAGTAATACGTACCTCCTAGACAATGCATCAGCCACAACGTTTTCCTTCCCATGCTTGTATTTGATTACGTAAGGAAACGTTTCTATGAACTCCAACCACTTAGCATGTCTTTTATTAAGCTTACCTTGGGTCTTCAAGAAATTCAAGCTCTCATGATCGGAATGAATGATGAATTCCCTCAGCCACAAAAAATGCTGCCATGTTTGAAGAATTCTCACTAATACATAAAACTCCTTGTCGTAAGTAGGATAATTCAACGCTGCCCCACTTAGTTTTTCACTAAAATAAGCAATTGGTTTGGAATCCTACATCAAAACAGCTCTTATGCCAATCCCGGATGCATCACATTCTATCTCAAAAGTTTTATCAAAGTTAGGCAAACACAACAAAGGTACATTAGTTAACTTATCTTTCAAAGTTCTGAAAGCCAGGTCATGCACATCATCCCACTTAAAAACAACATTCTTTTTAACTAGTTCATTCAAAGGTGCAGCAATAGAACTAAAATCTTTAACAAACCTTCGATAAAAACTTGCTAAACCATGGAAACTTCTCACCTCGTTCGCATTCTTAGGTGTAGGCCAGTCTCTTATTGCCTTACCTTTTCTTTATCAACACTAATACCATGCGAACTAACAATAAATCCAAGAAACACAACAGATTCCATGCAAAACGTGCACTTCTTAAGATTAGCATACAATTGGTGCTCCCTCAACACACTAAACACAACATGCAAGTGTTTCACATGTTCATCCAAAATTTTGCTATAAACTAAAATATTATCAAAGTAAACTACCATAAATTTTCCCATGAAAGCACGCAAGACACGGTTCATTAACCTCATGAATGTACTAAGTGCATTAATTAAACCGAAACGCATTACTAACCACTCATACAATCCATATTTAGTTTTAAATGCAGTTTTCCATTCATCTCCCTCTTTCATGCGAATCTGATAATAGCCATTCTTTAAATCAATTTTAGAAAACAATTGAGAGCTATGCAATTCATCAAGCATATCATCTAATTTGGGGATAAGATGTCTATACTTTACCGTTATCTTGTTAATAGCTCGGCAATCCACACACATGTGCCATGTTCCATCTTTCTTTGGGACTAAGAGAACAAGAACCGAACATAGGCTAAGACTCTCCCTTACAAATCCCTTTTGCAACAGCTCGTCCACTTGCCTTTGTATAAGCATGTCGATTTGGTATGGCTGAACTAGGTATGAAGTCTATTTGATACTCAATTCCTCTTAAAAGAGGTAATATATGGGGAATCTCCTCATGAAATAGGTCCTCAAATTCCCGCAATAAAGACACGACAATACTAGGCAAAGATGAGTTAAGGTCGTTAGTAGAAAAATAAACATCCTTGTACATAAGTACAAGTACTTGTTGCCTCATCATCATTACACTCTTAACCTCATGTTTTTCAGCAAGTACACATTCTTTTATTTTTCTCTCCATGTTGCTCACTTTTCTCTCCTTTTTGCTCACTTTTCTCTCCATTTTTTCTCTCGACCTCACTTGCTCTCTTTCTATTTTCCTCTTGCTCACGTTGTTGTTTCTCTCTCATTTTGCACTCTCTTACTATCCTAATCCGGTCCTCATAAGCTTGCAAAGGTTTGAGAGGGGCTAATATAACTTTTCGATTGTTCATTACAAAAGAATAACGATTTTTGTACCCATCATGCAACACCCTCCTATCAAATTGCCACAGTCGGCCAAGCAATTTATGACCAGCATAAATCGATGCTAGATTACAAAGAACCTCATCCTCATACTTGCCAATTGAAAAAGGAACCCGAACTTGCTTGTTTACCTTCCCTTCTCTACAGTCATTCAGCCATTATAGCTTGTACGGTTTAGGATGCTTCTTCCACTTCAAATTCAACTTTTCTACCAACAAAATACTAGCAACATTAGTACAACTCCCACTATCAATAATCAACGTACATACCTTATCCTTCACGTGGCATCTTGTGTGAAAAATATGCTCACGTTGCTCCTCATCTCCTTCATCCTTAGGCTGTATACTCAGGGCTCTCCTTGTAACAAGTAAATCACCATGCATAGGTTCTTCCACTTCAACATCAGAACAATCCTCTAATGGTGGCATCTCATCGTCACTTGAGCTAGCACTTTCGACTTCTCCATTTGTCCGTACAACCATAACCTTTTTGTTTGGGCATTCGGAAGCAATATGTCCGAATCCTTGACACCGAAAACACTTAATATCACGTGACTTAGTAAGAGTTTTAGTTTCGGGTTTACCTTTAGGAACAACAACCGAATTCTTTGACTTTGCTTCTTCTTTTGTTCTAAAGGCAGCTTTGTTGTCCTTCCAATTTGATCTCCACGGAGAGCTAGAGGACGAACCTGATCTGAACCTCTTGAACTTGATTTGCTTCTCCACTTTAACGGCTTTGTGCAGTAGCTCCTCCATCTCTATGTAATGTTGCAACTCAACCACGTCAGCAATCTCCTTGTTCAATCCGGCAATGAATCTAGCCATTGTTGCTTCTCTGTCTTCCTCTATGTTTGCTCTAATCATGGCGATTTCCATCTCCTTATAATAATCCTCTACACTCATGGAACCTTGAACCAACCCTTGCAACCTCCTATACAAATCTCTATAATAATGGCTAGGTTTGATAATAATCTGTTCCCAAAAAAATAATATGGCTGCCCCTTTTATAAGCAACAAACCCTAAAAGAAAACCCTAGCTAATTGAAAAATGGGTTGGGCTTAAGTACAAGTGAATTGGGTCTAAATAAACCTTAAATAAACAAAGACTAAGAATAATGATATTAAAACATATAAAAAAAGCCCAAGATTAAATGAACAAAAATTAATTCCTAAATTAATCCTGTATCCAACTTGATCTTCCGAATCTAACCCCTTGCATAAAAAGATAATAGACCATCCTTGGTGAAGCTTGAAATCTTCAAATTTAGTCTTAGAGTCTTTAGTACAGCCTCTTGTGATTGCACTTCTATGATCAAGCCTTGCAAAACCTCTTTTATCCTCTTTGTCTTTGTCCTAGTCATTGGACCACCAATTCTTGCAAAGGATCTGAGATGAATTTGGGAACATCAACTTGGTCAGCACTCGATCTTCATTATATTGATGCATGTTTTTAAAAAAAATAAATCACATTGGGAGAAAATTAGTAAATCCAACTGATTTATAAGTGTTGTCAAAGTTAATTTTTGTATGATCATCACTAATAACTTTCTTTCTTTTCTATTTTTTGTTTTTACATGTGCCATTGAATGGCAAATCATAGAAATGAAATGAAATTTAAGAGTATAGTGCTTTGCACAATGATATGAAATAGAAACTGAAACATGTCTGTGAGGGTTCTTTGCAATGGCTGGGTGTACATGAATAATGTGTATATTTATTGTTTACTGATGTTAAAATGGACCTAACCTGAAAAGTGTTGCAAATATATGTTGAAAAGAACTAGGACAATGTGTTGACAAGAGGAATTTGCAAATTATACTTCATTAAGTTTTGCAAGTAGAATATTGCTAAATACGGACCTAAATGAGTTTATATAATTGCAGGTATATCAGGGAGCTCGCTTCTTTGGAAATTCAAATGGTTGATATTGATTCCGTTGTTGCTATTGACACTGAACAACCAATTTGCAGGTTGCTGTCATGAACAACGAGACCAATTCGACATCAGTTTCAACTGCGTTTCGTGCTAGATTTGTCGGACAGGGGTACAAGCAGGTAAACTTAATGATCTATGCACCTCATCATATATCAAAAAGGAAAATAAATGAAATTAACTTTGAGAGTGATTTCTCATTTGATGGTTTCTATCCTCTGCATGTTTCTTGCGTAAACAGGATGGACTCGTGAGTTGATGTTAGTAGTTAATTGGTGCATATTGATAAATCAGGTGTGCGGGCAGGCAGATGAGGGGTGATGGAGTCGTGCCAGAAGTGTCAGCCATCTCGAGGGTGCACTAAACGTTAGCTTGGACGGAGTTTATCACTCACCAGTTGGTTCAGACGACATATTGAGACCCTGGTATGGTTCTCCTGCTGTAGTAGAAAATGGATACACCACCTCCTCAACTAGTTTACCCGAGATGCTTCACCGAAAAGAATAAATTCATGTACTGTGTGTACGTATGAAATCATTATCTCATTGCATTGCATTCTTTCTTATGCTTATTTTGCTATCAGTATTATTTACATTCTTTCGTTTTGCTGCATTTGTCTATTAAAGTTCAAGAAGCAACAAGCTAATACCAGGCCACCAGGGCGTTTTCTCATTTAGTTAATGGTTTTCTGATTAAACTCAACGGGAAGCTTGCAAGTCTTTGAAATTCAATGGTCACTCTTCACTGCCTTTACATCTTTACTCACAGTTGACAAATTTGGGAAACTACCTATTTCTTAGGCAATACAGAAGGTCCTTTTCTTTCTCCGTTATAGGAGCACCTAAATAACATAAATTCTCAAGATAATCGAGATTAAATGAATGCTCTTCATCAACATTATTTTCTAATGGTAAAAATGAAGAAGCTCGGTTAGGTATCATAAACTAAAATAAACTGGAAAATTGAAAAAGAAATGACACTATCTATTATCTTCGAGGCCACTATACCTTAAAGATCTTCATTAATAATTTTTACAACTGTCCACCTAAACAACTAAGCCACAAACCCAACCCAAGAGTTCTGCTGTCACACAAAAGTATGCATCAATATTACAACTTCCAGAAAAGAAAGGGCACAAGAGCAAGCCATAAGAGTTGGGCAGCAATTTAAAGCCAAACACCTACCTCTGATATCAGAACAGCAGTCAAGCAGTCTTCACAAAATGAGGGGACAACATTTCCCAATCTCCAGGAATCCAACTGTATCTTTACCATCAAAAATGGCCTTAAGCTTGGCATCACAGACGATTTCCCGCTTGTTCTGAGGATTCTGCAGCCAAAGGCATCCACATATTACCATATGCCAAATCATTTCCAAACACAGAAATTCAGATACAAGTACCTTAACACTGATAAGCTATATGTGATATCCATGAGATAAATAAATTCAAAGCCTGACCAAAATCAGAAAGCAAATCAACACTCAGAATCGGACATAAGTGCCCTCCCATTACATCTAAGTAGGCAGGACATATAGAAATAACATATAGCAGGCCCCTTCCAAGCAAGTTTTAGACATAATATAATCTCAAAGTTTACCTGCCTCATAATAGAAGCAATGTAGTTTAAAGAACAGGGCTCGGGTCAGAAAGTGCAAGATCTCATTGAAAATTCAAGCCTACACCAACCACAAGCCTGCAAATTGATTTTAGTTCGCATACAGGGCCAGAACAAAAAGAGAAATAAGTTTAACAGCCAAAATTATAACGCCATGAGTAAACTGATCCACACAGCAGAAGGGAAAAGTAACAAAACAAACCTCGGTTGGTTTCTGTAATGCAATCATTAATTAAACAGGCATAGCTGAAGAATAAATAGTTCTGGTTATCCCTCAGTTTACGAGTTCACTCTGAATTTACCAGACTTTCTAGTACTTGCTATACGTGGAAAAGCCATTGCCAAATAGTAGAACTCCATACCCAAGGTTACTAAATTACCACGAAAACAATAAAAGTTGAATGTGTTGAACATAAGACTATACATGATATGCACATTTGCGGAAACGCCATATCTAGGCTAGAGATCTAGCCATTAACGACGGCTAGATTTTGCCAAATCGATGCATGAAGGATTAGATCCAACCGATCGTGTGCATTCCAGCGATGGTGGCGGCAGGCGGCAGCAGGTGGTGGTGGGGGGTTTTTTCATTTAAACTTTATTATGGGGGGTGTTTAGCTAAATTAACAAATGTAGGAGGCTGAAAAATAATCTTAAATATTTCCAGAAAATGTTTTCAAAAAAAGTATCAAACAATTTCAGCTTTATCCAACTCTGATATGATTTTACATTAATACTAGCTTACTAACACCTCTCACAACCCCATGTGGCAATTTGCAATTGGCTTGGTCAGGTGAGACCCATTGTTAGAAGGCAGGACCCATGCAAGCTGCAATTGGGAGCCACACATGGCGTTGTGAGAGAAAGTTAATGAGAAGTGTTGTGAGTATAGTAGTATTACTCATAATTTTAAGATATTATATCAAACACATTCTCAGAATCCTTACTATTCGATTTAATCCAACTCAGCTCAACTTAAAATAGTTTTCAAAATAACATTTTTCAAATAATCTACTAAACAAACCCAAAATCATGCAAAAAAAATGACATTTAGAATAAATAAACCTTAAGACTTGATACCTCCTTACACGACAACACATTTCCACCCACGCTATTAACGGAAATAAATCACCGCGCATGATTTTGGCCATCAAAATGTATCTTATATAAAATTTCAAAATGATCACTTCATTAATTTTAATTTTCTAGCATTGCCCACATGAGCTAACATTATTGAGTAGATATAATTTACATGATTCAAACCAAGGGCTTTTCCACTAAGCCTACCTTTGACACAAAACCTAATCACTTTCTCCTCTATTCTCGGTGTGCCTTGCTTTCTAATATGTATTTGAAATACCAAAAGCAGTTTCAATTAGTTAAAAGTGCTTTTATATCCATTTTGAAAGTGTTTTTAAGATACAAAAAGCTGATTAGAAAGCATCATAAGTGCTTCTGAAAACAGTTGTACAAAAAACACCCCAACGAACCCAAACACCATCGAAAAGATTCCACATTGACAAAAAAAAAAATAACAACAGATCAAAAGAGTAAAAAAAAAAAACGAAATAAAATTTTTAGGGTTTAAAATGAAAAAAAAAAAAAAAAAAAAACCTGGAGGTTGTGAGTCTGATGTGGGACCAGATCTTGCGAACGGCGTCGGCGCGGGAGGATTCAGAGGCTCGAGAAAGTGAGCAAGGGCAGGGGAGATAGGACCGCTTAAGAATTCCAACGGGGGCGACCAGAGCTGGAGCTTTGGGCTTGGGTGGAGATTTGGCTCTGGGTTTGGTGGTGGTTGGTTTAGTTTTGGTGGCGGCAGAGGTTGAAGAAGAGGCCTTAGCCGGAGCCAAGAGAGCCCGGCAACCGTTGAAAACCCTAGAGCAGCGGAAGACATAGTTGCTCTCAAAGTGTTCGTTGATTTGCTCAATAGAAAGAGTAAATTATTAGACAGATTTGAGAAAATTTAGCTACCCGGTCCCCCAAGTACTATTTAAGAAAAATCCTTTAAACTGTTCACAAATTTTTATAATTTAGAGAGATGACATGGCATAGTTAAGATTAATTAAACACGGAAAATTAGTAAAATAAAAAGATTAAAAATGTGGGCCAAATCAGAAATAATGAAAGTTTTCAAAATTTGAAATTTCGCCAAACAAGCCCCACTAACTATCACCTCGCTTAATCGAAATCATCAGTTGAACGTGATTCTTGAACGAAAGGGAGACGCGATTTTTTCGGCGAACACCAATTGATTTGCACCCTAAATCAATTCTTGAACCCTAAACGAATACAGTCGCGATTTTCGGTGATATAGTCGCGATTTCGATCGATTGTTGAACCTAAAACGATTTCCTTAACCGTAAACGAAAACGTGCCATTTCCGGCGATACAGTCCAGATTTCGATCGAAACTGCAAACTTTGACACCAAATTCAATCCAAAACCATGAGGGACACTGACAATGAGGAGGGAAGCCCAACGCCACTTCGAATCCTAGATTCCGGTGGCGCAAGCAGTTCAATGGTGCTTCGGTGGATCATCTGACCATTGAAGGTGGTCCACACGTAGAGGAGACGTCGGCGGCACAAGAACAGAGGGAAGAACCAGCAAAGGGGTCTGAAGACGAGGGGTCAGGCGAGAATTCAGGCCAGAAGGAGGATTCCGGAGAGAATTCAGGCCAGGAGGTGGATTCCGGCGGGAATTCAGGCCAGGAGGAGTCGCCGGAGGATCCAGGCGACGAGGAGAAGGCCGCCGAAGATAGGGTACGTAGTTTGGGAATGTTGCTTGAATTTCGCTTAAGCGATCATTTGTATCGCTTAAGCGATTATTCTGTTTACTCGTGATCGCAGCAATGATCGCTTAAGCGATAAAAATGATCGCTTAAGAGATCTGAGATCTAGGCAGATGATTCTGCCCAGAACCAAAGATCGCTTAAGAGTCATGAGTGTTTACTCTTGGTCGCTTAAGCGTCTTAGGTCTGGGCAGATCACAGATTAAGAGATTCTCAGTAACTTTGGTCGCTTAAGCGATTTAAAACGCTTAAGCGATCTGTAGAGACAGTAAAGATCTCTAAGCGATCGAGATCGCTTAAGCGACTACAGTGGTTTTGGTTTATTTTGTTGTGACATTTATTATATCGATTGTGCAGATTGTGCGGACCGTAAACTGTAGAGAGTACGAGTTAGAGCTATAAGTTAGAAGGTATCCTACTTCCTGCAAGGGTGACGGTGATCGAGGGGGAGGTTTTTGACAGAATAAGGGCCATTTTAGCTAGAATGAGGCACGGTGAAAGAGATTTGGTGGCACTGTTTTGTCAGTTTTTAGAATCGGAAAAAAGTGGAAAAAGTCATTTTGGGGCAGGGAGTGCATACATGTTGAGCACTCAGTAAATGCCAACAAAAATGAAATGTGGTTCGTGGTGGAGGGAAAGCCACTACGGTTTGGTATGATGGAGTATGCGTTGGTGACGGGCTTAGTGACGGGAAAGTGCCAACTAAGGCGAGGCAGACGCAGTAAGGACGAGTGCGGGAGCCAAAACTTTTGTAAAAAGGTTTTGAAAGGGGCAACGTCTATTACAGGAAAAGTTTTAGAGAAGAGGCTATACAGTCGTTTAGTGATGCAAGAGAAGATTAAAAGTGTGCTTGATATTGTTTTTACATTCTATCTTATTGGCTGGTGACTCAACAAAAGCTGTTGAGAAAGATTGGTTTCTGTTTGTAAGCGATTGGAGTCTTTAATTTTATCCGTGGGACAGGATATCATTTGAGGCGAACCATCAAGAGCCTGAAAAAACCAGACATCTGGCGTTAAAGCATGCCGAATGGGGCGGGAAGGCTAAACCAAGCACGTATAATTTGTTTGGCTTCCTATGGGCAATGCAGGTAAATATTATAGCTTATGTTATATTTTTTATATATGTGTGTTTGAATAATGACATGGACTATTTTTTTACAATGTAGACTTGGAGTCGAGGCCACCCTGTCTCGCTAAAGCGGGGGGAAGGAGCAACAATGTGAATGTGCAACAGAATTTCCTAGGATGTGTGCGATGGCATGTCGAGAGCTGTAACCATTGGGATTATGGCCAATTAGAGATGTGATTCAAGCAGTGGGTAAGATTGAAGGATTAAGCTTTTGAATATGCAGTTGCTTTTTTATTGCTTCAATCTGATTGATTTTATTTCTTATTGCAGGGAGTCGTCCGTCCCTTTTTTACCGCTATTGGGGATGAAGCGGAAGAGGACTAGTCACATCTTTCAGAGCAATAGAGGATGAAAGGGATGAAAAGATAGACCGCTGATGCGGGACCTAAAAGGGGTCACGCATGTGATGGCAGTTGCAGGGCCATTGCTGACAATATCGTTGATGCTGAGAATAATGAAGCGCGGGGGGCCGAGGATGAGGAGGAGAAGAGGGGGAGGAGGTTCGTATGCCTCAGCAAACCGGACAACAAGTACCGCTTTGCCGAGACACGACGTAGGAGAATGAGGTTGTTGATCTCAAACGGCGTGTTGAGAGTTTACACAGCCGTTTATGCAAGCTTGAGAAGATGGAAGAAACATGAAAAAGGTGGAGAAGAAAGTGGATAAGGTGGAGGGAAAGTAGGTACAATGGAGGGACGAAGTGGTACAATGGAGGAGGAAGTTGGGTGGAGAATTAAAGGCGGTTGAAGTGCAAACTGGCTTGAAAAAGAGAGAGCCGAAGAAGAGAGTTTGTGAAATTGCCTTACATGGTGTGACACCAGGTAAAGAAGAAGAAAATGAAGAAACAAAGGAGGAAAAACCGAAATGGGGAGGTTGAGGAGGTTGGGTGGAAGTGGAGGATGGGGCGGTGATAATGGAGGAGGGGAGTTGGGAGGCGAAGGAAGCGGGGATGTAAAATGGAGGAAGGGGGAGGAAGTGGGAAGGGAAATTGGACTCAAATGTCGATTTGTATAGGCCAATAGAGGAAAAGAAAAAACTCTAGCTATTACAATGGATGGGAAGTGATGGCCATATAAAGTGTAAGACAGGGATTATCCCCAGGATGGTTTCAGAAGTTGTGACAATGGGGACGTGGCTTGAGGACTCGGTGAGTTATTTTCACTTAATTTTCCTTATTTTTGCTGTGTTTTCCATACTTATCTTGTTGTTTTTATTTGATGTAGCACATCGATGAGATATTGGCACTGATGAGGCTACGACAGACTAGTGATGGTGATCTGTTGTATCCGACTGTGCTATCACCCGTGTGGCGTTTGGGCAAACGCTTGTTTCGGCCTATCAGTCTTTAATTAAATGCCGTTGCTAGTGGTGTAGCAAAAGGACCGAAGCAAAAAACGATTGGCCGCACAACAGTCGGATTGCATCCCTGATGATTTCCGGTTTGATGAAGGATTAGGCAGTACGTAAGGGGGGATCGGCCCAAATATGGCCACGGTTGGGCCTTTGTTAAAAGAGTGTACTGCATCATCCCGTCAAACAGATGCACTGGATAGCAGTCGTTGGCATCTAGAGGAGGGGTGTCTGAAGATCCTGACTGCAACCCAACCATTTGTCGAGACAAGCAGTTGGAGGTCGAGTTGGGCCACTGTCCAGGTTGTTCCTGCGGCTGTTGCGTGACAGCGGATGTTTGGGCAGTTGGGTGATCAGGTACTAACCGGAAAGTGGCGAATTCAGCGCTCTACCTGCCCAATAAGGATCAAGGAAATTTTGTTTAAATAACTACATAATACAATTGTTCTATAAGTTATTATAATGCTAATGTCTTCTTCCTATTGTAGCGCTGAATGTGGGGCATATGCCCTGAAATTTATTCAGTTCGACATGACACAACAGCCCGAATGGACAGCTTGAAGACGAAACAATGAGAGAACTGTCGGGAGCGCTGGGCTGTCGATGTTCCATGGGCAGTATGAATCCGTTTTGAGTGACAGAACCCATCAAAGGGTATGAAAGTTGGACACTGAATTGTGTAGTTTATGTGATGTTGATGTTCATACTTGGGTTTTTGAGGTGAGTTTATGTGATACTGTTATAATTATCAATAGGGTGATATACATGTTCATTTTCAATGGTGTTTGATGTGTACTTTGTGTCAGAACTGCTTATAATGTTCTCATTGGCTGGCTATTTAATTCATGCCTTTCTCATTTATGGGTTTACACTGCAGGTCACTAAGATGGAAGGTCAATCTCCATAGAAAGTCAAACCGAGGCACCATATTAGCCGCCCTTGTAGATATCATCTTGAATTTGTGTGGATGCTAGTGCAGAGAGAAAGCATCGGGAAAGAATGATGTCGTGGGCATCTTTTCAAGCATGGACTGCCCTGATACCATTCACTGTGGATTTAAACTCTTGGCACAAAACTAAATTAATGAGTGTAGGAAATTGTAAATAATTACTATGTATGGTGTGATCATTGTAAGAAATGGATCTGATATTTGGGAGATATTTTTGTTTGTCCATATAAGATAATTCATCAGCAGTTTCAATTTATATGTAGGTGTGTCATATAAATATTTTTGTTTGTCCACATATCTCTCTAAAACGACCAAGACTTTTCCAGAAACGATCGCTTAAGCGATCTTAAATCGCTTAAGCGACCAAGGTCGGGCAGAGGTCATTTAGAAAGAATCGCTTAAGCGATACTAAGGTCGCTTAAGCGATCATAGTCTGGGCAGATATTCTGCCTCGGAAAAGATGCTTAAGCATCATAAATCGCTTAAGCGTCATGTGTTTTAGTAATAATTCGCTTAAGCGATATAAATGGGTCGCTTAAGCGATCATAGTGGGCAGATGGCTTTCTGCTCCTCGGAAAAGATCGCTTAAGCGATCATAAATCGCTTAAGCGACCATGTGTTTTTAGGAAGAATCGCTTAAGCGATACGAAAGGTGCTTAAGCGATCATAGTCTGGGCAGATGTCATTCTGCTCGAAAAGATCGCTTAAGCGATCGTTTTAGAGCACTGTTCCGTTTATTACATTTATATAAAACATATAGTTCCTTTACACGTCAGTATGAAACTATAGGGTTTACGATTCGTTCAGAGACCTGTTCGTTATTACATTATATAAAACATATAGTTCTTACACGTCAGTATGAAACCTATAGGGTTTACGTTCGTTCAGAGCACCGTTCCGTTATACATTTATATAAAACATATAGTTCCCGGTACCGTCAGTATGAAACTATAGGTTTACGATTCGTTCGAGCACGTTTCCGTTTAGTACATTTAATAAAAAACATATAGTCCTTTTTACACGTCAGTATGAAACCTATAGGGTTACGATTCGTTCAGAGCACATGTTCCGTTCATTACATTTATATAAACATATAGGGTTTACGATTGTCAGTATATTTTTATATTTGTTGCTTAATATTTAGGAGAATATTAGTATATTTTAATTAATTTTCGACCATTAAGTGAATAATTCATTAATACCAAGAAAAAGTTCAAAAATTAACAAAAAACACCCACCCACCCAACACTTCCCAGATTCTGGCTACCGCCGACAGCAACGAACGACCGAAAATGGCCGCGGTATGGCCAGTTGTGACCTTTTCGGCCTATCCACCATCGATGTGGCCGGAAAAGGCACATCTTCCGTCATGGACTTTCAATGAAATGTCCGACTTTGACGGTTCAACAACGGCAATGTTGGCATCGTTGACCGACAACGACGGCCATATTTGGCTGTCATAGAAGGCAAGCTCTGGAATTTTCGTTCGTTACGGCAGAGTTTTGGCGGATCGGGGGCTTTTTCCGGCCACATCCACGGTCGATCTGGCGGAAAGGCCATATAGAGGCAATATGGCCAGATCGACCACTGTGCATCGAACCGCCTTCCGGTCAGATTTCGGCTCCGGTGGCAAGATCTTGTCACCGTGGGTAGGTGGGGGTATCTGTTAAATTTTAAAATAATTTACAGAGAAGTCGGTTAAGCGATACAATGGACGCTTAAGCGATCATGTGCTTGGCAGAAGCAAATCTGGCCCAGGTCCATGTAGCTTAAGCGATCAGTGATATCGCTAAGCGAATATGCCTTTTCCCATGGTCGATTAAGCGATCATGGACTGCTTAAGCGATCATGCACCTGGGCAGAATCAATCAGTCTAGGTCACGATCGCTTAAGCGATCCTTCTACGGAAAACACTTTTGGCGCTTAAGCGATACACTAGTCGCTTAACGATCGTGGAAATATATTTACATTTGCATCTTCTTCTCGAATTTTGACAAACTAAAATTACCAACACGTATTAATTCCATACTTTTCCTCAATTGACAGCTAATTCCAAACTAAAAATCACCAACAAATATTAGACATGTAATAAGAATACACAAATAAAGGTAATTTATTAAGGTAACAATAAAATTTAAAACATCAATAATTTCATCCTTCTTCGATCGAACTAATTACTTCTGGCAATGCTTTCTTTGGACCAGGTTACTTGCAAATTGAGCACTTATATTTGGGGAACCTCAAAGGCTGATGGAATACGCTTAACCCTTTTTCTCCCCTTTGGTGTCTTCTCAATGGCGGCTAGAGGATATGTCAGCCACCTCTAGCGGCACCTCACCACTGCTCTTCTGAAGGCACGGATAATCGTTCTGAATAGCTAGCATGTAGTGATCTGTCATAAGAAAGGGGAGCAAAGTTACATGTAAATTCTTGAACCAAAATCCGGCTTCCGTTGGTGTTTTAGTGCTGCTAGTGCATGAGGACAAGGTAAATGTGAATGTAAGCACTTTACAGCTGCAAGTTTTTGTAACAAGGTTAACTAGGGCATCCGGACCCTAGCCGCGCACAGTAAACTCCTGAGCATTAAGAGGATAGGCAAACAGTGCATTTGACAGTTCCATATGTTCTCACAATATTTTTTCAGCTGACGGAACAAGGGTTGTAGTAAAATTATCTGACTCATACGACGCTCATGGAACCACACGCGACAGTGTCCTGGTTGCATCAAAAAGTGCAACTATTGGAAACTCTCTTCTATTAACAACTTCGAATTTATGGACTCAGCTATCGTGTGGTCATGACATCAACCTTCTTCCAGGAAAGTAAGCTCTACTCCATCTCTCGAAACAACATCATGCTCAAGATACTAGCAACTCTAAACTCCTTGATTCGGTTCGTGGAAGTGTTCTCGAACATCTCAACCCGATAAGCTTTTGCTGCCATGTAGTATGTATGAAGGAGGCCAGCACACTTAAACTTTTGTTTTATGTTCTCACCAAGGTGCCTCATAAGAATCCGTGATGTGGGTTTGACGGTAAATAGGGCACATCTCCCTTCTTTATAAAGTTTGCCTATCGGATATATAGGCACAACTCGTCACTGTCAGGCACTATCGTTAAGTAATGCTAAAAAAACCAAGGTCCACGACTCGTCATTCTCAGAGTCAACCACAACACCATGCAACAGGATATGTGTGTCTCGCTTCATGTGTAGTGGCCACCAACAATGTACCTCATACTTTTCCCGTCAGAAAGCAACCATCAACAGCCAACACCTTTCTCAGTTTACAAAACCACTTTAGCAAGCACCATAAGACAACAAAAAAATATTTAAATCATATCCGTACCACTCAAAGCGTCTTGCTACTTGGTTTGTCAACTCAGCATATAAACGGTACGCTTCTAATACTGCGTACCCGTGCTCCGGCGTGCCCCTCACAAAATCTTGTGCATGTTGTCTACCTTTCCAGCATTTCCAGTAACTGAACAGCACATCCCAACTCTGTGCGCACAAGTCTCTGAAGTCTTTAGGAGATGGACCTTCCTCGACGAACCGACTTTTGACAAATTGTCAATAAACATCAGCGGGACGCTGTCAATGCCACCTGAAATATGTCCCAAACCACATGTGTGCTCAAGGGTATATGTGCTAAGAATAAACTTTTCCGATCCGCCAACCTTATCAAATAAACCGCCAATGCACTTTCGGTACGACATGCAACCGTCACAGCTAAGATTTGACTGTTTCGGTTGATGAAACGCAAAAATTACCTTTCACAGCAACAAGTTTGCTTCTCACCACTTCTTTTGGGTTTTTGTTTTTCTTCTCTTTGTAAAATAAATACCACTATGCGCAAGTCGATCCATCCGTAAAGATATGAGCTGATACGTATATACTCCAATTGCCCCTTTGAACCTGCATTAAACGACCATAGGTTCTCTTCCTCACAATCTACGCCTTTGCATATCTGTATTAAAGGAATCTTACATCTGTGGGAACAATCTACAGGGTCCCTCCCTCAACATTTTCATTCTGCCCCCATCACCAACCTCTTCTATAGTGTCCTCCTCACCACCCAATTCACCGTGCTACTCTGATTTTTCAGCTAACAAATAAGGCCTCGTAGTTCAAATTACAACCAGGCAAATTTCCGCTACATCCCGTTATCCCCTTCTTGGAACAACTTCCAACGGTTTTTTTTACATAAGAACCCTTAAAATCGGGCCTCGAACCACTATCGGCCTCGAACCATATCGGCCTATCAATCATAATAAGTTCACACTTTCATCCGACTTTAATACAGCAGGAGGTACCTTATAATTTTCAGGAGCTCTCTTTAAAACATACATTCACACTATATTCATACAGCGAGCAACTCAAATTACCTCTCTAATTATTTCATCAATCAACTCATCAAAAACTAACCTCTGGTGCTCACAGCAATTGGTAATATAACTTCCGTGCTCTTCCCAATCCACTCACCTACTTTCTTACTCCACCCATCACAAAATAGTTCAACACCCAAAACAAATTTTCCCATGTATAATAATAGCAAATACTGTAATGCAAGAAAAACAATATTTTTAAATGGCTGTGTACTAAGGGTTCAAATATTTTAAAAAGAATATCGACATTCGCATATTTGGGTGATGTATCGCTGACGATAAAGGGTATTTATACTGGAGCGATTAAGCGATACACTTGATCGCTTAGCGATTCCAGATAAAAACATGACGTTAAGCGATCTTAGCCAGTTACTGATCGATTAAGCGATTTCTGCTCCATGCAACAGACTTGTAACAGATCGTAAGCGATCTTATGCCACATACCTGATCGCTTAAGCGATCGACGCTGCATTACCAGACCTACCAGATCGTTAAGCGATTCACAGATCGCTTAAGCGACATCGTGCCCAAAACACATTTCAGTCTCTCACCTACAATCGATCATCATACCAGTAATAAAATACCCAGAACAAATTTTCAACAATTGTCACTCCTTCAACTACATTACATCAAAACACAACCCAACACCTAAAAACTAAATCAAAATCTTAACCCAAACCCCATCCATTATAAATTTTGAAATCTAACTATCAAAATGTAAAAAGGAGATAACATATTAGACGACAATGTCAGGAGGAGGAGGAGGGGGATCTTTGCCGGAGAAGATGTTAATGGTGGAGGAAAAGGAAAGTGTTAATGGCAGAGAACAAGAAGATATAGAGAATGAGGAAGAAGAAGAGTACCAGGAAGGAGGAGAAGAAGAAGATGCAGAGGAAGAAGAAGATGTTGAGAAGCCAAGAAGAAGAAGAAGAAGATGCAGGAGAGATGCGTTAAACGGGCGGGAGGAAGAAATAAGGTTTTGGGTTATTGCAACAATTTGGGTTTGTGGAAATATAGATAATTTTGAAAAGATACATAATCCTAATTAAGCACTAATTACCTTAATCAATAATAGGTGATTTAGTTACATTTCAAAACTTAATAGTCTTTGTAATATGTAAACTTCCAAGGTCTTTTTAATAAACTCTCCCACCAATTTTATAAGCTGAGGAAGTGGGTCAAGTAAACAGTATTAGCGCCTGCTGTTTAAAACAGTTAAAAAAATAATTATAATAACAAAACAAAACAAAAGGTTAATGTTTTTGGTAACTTTTGCGTTGCACTTTTTCGAACTTTCAAGTTACATCTAACGACGAAGAGACGGGGGTGATTAATAGTTTTTCTAAAAATGATGCAACTATGCAGGAAGGGCATGAATAAAACCCTTTAAAATATTGAAAAAATAATAAAAAATATGAAAAACAAAATGTTATATATTATGAAAATGGTCTAAGTTTTTTTTTAAAACATAAATAAAAAGTTAAAATACTGACTAAACAACACCTCAATTATACGTTTATTTATTTACTCAACAATATGTCTCAAAATATGTAAATTTTTAATCAAATTCTAGTTTATGATTAAAAAAACATTTTGAAACAAATTTATTTTATGATAGAAGATAAAGAGAAAAGGCAAAAGATTAATTTTTTTTTTAATTTGTATTATCCTTGCTCCCAAATTCTTTTATGTTTGAATGAAAATATGAATAAACAATTTAATACAAATGCTTATGTTACAAAACAAATGAGTTTGTAAACAAACTAAGGGCGAGCATGGGTAAAGGGTAGATTCAAAAGTGGAACCAACCCCTATTAAGTTTGGTTCTAGAAAAAGTGGAATTGGGGAATTTCCAGGGGTCCGGTTGCGGTTTACAATACTAGAAACCGTGAACCGGAACAAAGATTTCAGTACCTGGGTAGGAAATCACGATTAATTGTATTTTTTGTAAACTATTGAGTGTATTTGTAATTTTTGGGGGTGTATGTGTTGTTCAAAAAATGGGGATAAAATATTATCCGTGGTACCTATAACCGGAAACCGAAGACCGATGTTGTAGGTCCTTAAAAATCGGAACCAACCGATTTTAGTTCTGGTTTCCGGTTGAATCTTAGGCAATCGTTTCGGTTCTAATTATTTCAAAAAATATCAAGATATCGAAAACCGATCTCCTTTAAAACAAACATGCCTTTATTTTCAAAAGAATATTGCGCTTCAAAACTATTACATGAGGAAAGGCTATATATTATATATATAGAGAGATATATATATATATATATATATTGATATATAGATATAATATATATATATATAATTTTTTTAGTTTGTTTTAAAAATATAAAAAACAATTTCTATAAAAAATAATAATAATTTTTAAATAAAAAAAAAAAAACAAATAATTTCAAAAAAAAATATAGAACCATTTTTTTTTTTTTTTTTGGTTTGAAATGGAGATTGAAATGATAATTTTTTAAAATTATAACGCGTGTACTCTATGTCAAAAAATAAACTAATTTTTTTTATAAATATTTTAATATATAATATTATCATCCATATTAAAAATATTTTAAAATTTTCGTTAATAGTTTATATAAGTAAACTAATTTAAAATAGAGTCAAACTCAAAAGAGTAATTTCATTTGATTCCTTATACCCAAAATCATTATCCCATTCCTTATGTAAATTCCTACATTAATTTTAATTCCATCATTAGTTTGGTCAAGTATACCCGACATGTTGTAATTTCTGTAATGCTATTTAATAACTAACTTGAGAAAATGATCAAGTAAATAAAGTAAAATAACAAGGATTAATTAAGGTGAGATAATTAAGAGATATGATACTCAATCAATATTGCTTAGTCCTCTTAAATTTTTGTGTTATAGAATGAAAGAGTATAGTGCACATATGTCTGGTACAATAAGCCTTTCTAAAAACTCTCATCTAATCGATGTTTTTCTTGATCAATGCTCCCTCTCGTAATAGAAAAATTAATTTAGTAACTCATTAAGCCGTCACATGTCAATGTTATACACTAACTTTTCAAATGTTGATGTTAGGAAGATCTTAGTGAATAAATCTACAAAATTATCACTGGAGCATATTTGCTTAACATCAATTTCTTGATTTTGCTGGTGTTCATGAATGTAAAAGAACTTCGGTGAAATATGTTTGGTTTTGTTTCATTTGATATATCCTCCTTTGACTTGAGCAATATAAGTTGCATTGTCTTCATTTATAATTGTGGGAGCATCCGAGATACGTGATAACTTACATATATTTTCAATATGAAGGACAACATATTTTAACTATACCCATTTTAGCTAGCTTCATGAAGCGCAAGAATCTTGGAGTGACTGGAAGTTGTGGCAACCAATATTTGTTTTGTAGAGCGTCATGATATTGCAATGCCATTGAAAATAAAAACATATCCCATCTACGAGCGACCTTTATAGGGATCAGAAAGGTACTTAGCATCTGTATATTAACTAATTATTAACAGATTTCTTTGGATAAAATAATCACAAATCTTTTATTCTACTGAGGTAATGAAAGACATGTTTGATCCATTCTAATATTGACGAGTTGGTGTAGAGCTAAATCTTGCTAACAGATTTATCACAAATACTATGTATGGTCTCATACATTGTCCAGATGGAGAGTAGCGTTTAGGCCCCTTTATCATAGTTATTTCCATATAGTGGCCTCATATTGGAGCTTCACAAGGTTCGAGATTTCCAAAAACTATTCATTAATAAGAGTAATGTAATTAGTTTGCATCTTCTAGATGCATGTCATAGGATGCATTCTGGCATCCAAAAATATAAAATATAAAATGTGATAATTGTAAAGAAACGATAAATTAAATGACGATAATAATTGCGTGTAATAAAATAAAGTAATAATTGACTTCAGAACTTTGGGTTTCGATATCGAAATCATGAAACTTTAGATCTTAATATTAAAATCAAAATTTTGAATTTAATTTTCATGATATGGAGCTTTAAGTCCATTCTTATCTCTGTTTTACAAACTTTATATTTGTAACAAGTATTCAGAACATCTAGTTTTAAAACAATATTTATTTATAAAACTTCTAGTTCATTTATCATATATAAGATAGAAGCAGAATTACTAACTTTAGCTATCGAAAATATAATAAAAGTAAATGCAATCCTAAATGCGGTATTTAACGATAATAAATAGGTTCGTCCATAAAAGCTGTATTTAACAATAATAAACAGGCCTAGCCATAAAAATGATATTTAATAATAATAAATAGATCTAACAGTAATGGCGATAGCATAATTAAAGAACACAAGTAGAATTAATTTGTTTACATAATCAAAACCTCAAAGCTTTTATAATCAAGTAATCACTATTAAATCCATCTTAATAGAAGAAAAATCTTGTTTCATTCCTATTTAAAAACAAAACACACGCTGTCACAAATTCTCATTGAGGAAATTTGTGATACTCAAATGTTTAAACTCTTTTGATCAAGTAATTAATTGTAAATTTCATCTTGATAAAAGAAAAATCCGGTTTCATCCCCATTAAAATAAAATACTCAGTATCACAAATTCTCATTAAGAAAAGTTGTGATATCTGGAGTGATTGATTTTGTCTCATGCTTTACTTTTAATTTTGATACCAGTAAATATAAAATTTTGAAATAAAAGTAGGGAAGAAGAAGAAGAATTTTTATATTACAATTATATCCCTACCTCATTAACTCAATAACTTGTAAATGTTGGACTGTAATAGATCAATGGTTAAAAATTTGTGTCAACAATTTAAGTCATAAATCTAAGTTAAAAGATCCCAACCCATTAAATAAAGTCACTGTAGAATTTACCAGACTTTTCAATACTTATACGTGGAAAAACCATTGCCAATAGTAGAACCATACCAAGGTTACTAATTATCACGAAAACAATAAAAGTTGAATGTGTTGAACATAAGACTTATACATGATATGCACATTAGCGAAAACGGCCAATCTACGGCTAGAGATCTAGCCACAACGGCCGATTTTGGCCAGATCGTGTATGAAGGGTAGATCCAACCGATCTGTGTCATTCCAGTGAGTGGCCGGAGGCGGCAGGCGGTTGGGTGGGTGGGGTGTTTTTTAATTTTAAACTTTTATTTAGGGGTGTTTAGCTAAATAACAAAGTAGGAGGCTGAAAAATATCTTAAATATTTCCAGAAAATGTTTTCAAAAAGTATCAAACAATTTTCAGCATTTTATCCAACTTTGATATAATTTTACATTAATACTAGCCTCACTAACACCTCTCACTAACCCCAGTGGCAATTTGCAATTGGCTTGGTCACGGTGGACCATTGATAGGCAGGACCCATGCGAGCTGATTAATTGCGAGCCAACACGTGACGTTTGTGAGAGAAAGTTAGTGAAAAGTGTTGTGTAGTGTAGTATTACTCATAATTTTAAGATATATCCAAACACATTCTCAGAATCCTATACTATTCGATTTAATCCAACTCAACCAACTTAAAATTTTCAAAATAACATTTTTCAAATAATCTACTAAACAAACCCTAAATCACGCAAAAAAAATGACATTTAGAATAAATAAACCTTAGACTTATACCTCCTTACACGACAACACATTTCCACCCACGCTATTAACGAGAAATAAATCACCCGCATGATTTTGGCCATCAAAATGTATCTTATATAAAATTTCAAAAAGATCACTTCATTAATTTTAATTTTTAGCATTGCCACATGAGTAACATTATTGGTAGAGAAATTTACTTAATTCAAACCAAGGGCTTTTACCACTAAGCCAACCTTTGACACAAAACCCTAATCACTTTCTCATCATTCTCGGTGTGCCTTGCTTTAATTATGTATTTGATAATACCAAAAGCAGTTCAATTAGTTAAAGTGCTTTTATATCCATTTTGAAAGTGCTTTTTAAGATCAAAAAGCTTGATTAGAAACGATCTATAAGTGCTTCTGAAAAAAGTTGTACAAAAAAACCCAATCGAACCCAAACACCATCGAAAAGATTCCACATTGACAAAAAAAAATAACAACAGAATCAAAAAAAAAAAAACGAAATAAAATTTTTAGGGTTTAAAATGAAAAAAAAAACCTGGAGGTTGTGAGTTTGATGTGGGACAGATCTTGCGAACGGCGGCGCGGGAGGATTCAGAGCTCCGAGAAAGTGAGCAAGGGCAGGGGAGATAGGACCCGCCTTAAGAATTCCAACGGGTCGACCAGAGCCTGGAGCTTTGGGCTTGGGTGGAGATTTGGCTCTGGGTTTTTGGTGGTGGTGGGTAGTTTTGGTGGCGGCAGAGGTTGAAGAAGAGGCCTTAGCCGGAGCCAAGAGAGCCCGGCAACCGTTGAAACCCTAGAAGCAGCGGAAGACACAAGTTGCTCTCAAAGTGTTCGTTGATTTGCTGAAAAAAGAGTAAATTATTAAGGACCAGATTTTATAAGCAGAGGACAGTGGTCAAGTAAACAGTAATTAGCTGCTGTAAAACAGTTAAAAAATAATTATAATAACAAACAAAACAAAAGGTAACTGTTTTTGGTAACTTTTGCGTGCACTTTTTCGAACTTTTCAAGTTAAATCTAATGTATTAGTTAGCATAGCCAACTTTTCGGAAATATCAAAAACCCTCCAAGAGAGGGGGTGTTTAATAGTTTTAAAAAATGGATGCAACAGGAAGATGTATGAAATAAACCCTTTTAAAATATTGAAAATAATTAAAAAAATATGAAAAACAAAATGGTATATATTATGAAAATGGTCTAATTTTTGAAAACATAAATAAAAAGTTGAAAAATACATGACTTATAACCTAATTAAACACCTCAAATTACCGTTATTTTGTTTATTCAAACAGTATGTCTCAAATATGTAAATTTTTTAATCACAATTCTAGTTTATGATAAAAAAACATTTGAAACAAATTTATATTTATGAGAGAAGATAAAGAGAAAAGGCAAAAAGATTGAATTTTTTTATTAAATTTGTATCTATCCTTGCTCCTAAATCTATTTTATGTGAAAATATGAATAAAAAATTAATATACAAATGCTTATGTTACAAAACAAAAAGAGTTTGTAAACAAAAATAAGGGCGAGCATGGGTAAAGGGTAGATTCAAAAGTGGAACCAGCCCATTAAGGTCGGTTCTAGAAAATTGCAATTGGGAATTTCTGGGTCTGGTTTCGGTTCCTACAATACTGGAAACGAAACCAAGATTCCAGTACCGGGTAGGAATAAGGATTAAATTGTATTTTTGTAAACTATTGAATGTATTTGTAATTTTTGGGGGTGTATTTGTCATTTTTCAAAAAATTGGGGATAATAATTATCTGGGTACCTAATCGGAACGGACCTAGTTTCAGGTTTAAAAATCGGAACCAACCAATTTAGTTCTGGTTCCAATTCTGAATCTTAAGAATCGGTCAGTTCTAATTCTTTTAAAAAATGCAGGATACCCGAAACCGATCTCCCTTAAAACAAACAGGCCTTATTTTCAAAAAATAATATGCGCTTCAAAAACTATTTACATGAGGAAAGCTACTATATTCTTTATTAAAAAAAAAATATATAATTTTTTATTGTTTTACAATATTATACCAAAGAATAATATATAATTTTTAATTCAAATAAAATACAGAACAATTTTTTTGTTGAAAGTTGAGGATGAAAAGATAATTTTTAATGAGTAATGCTACAGTCACCGAATTAGTGTACCAAATTTATGCACCGAATGACGTGACAAAATCCTGACCATTGATTAATATAATCGACGGTCAGGATTTTGTACATCATTCGGTGCATGAATTCGGTATATGACCTTCGGTGGCTGTATTCTTTCCGAGTTTTAATTAATAACGTGTGTACTTAGCAAAATAAACTAATTTTTTTTTAATAATTATCATCCTATTATAAAATATTTTAAAATTTTCGTTAATAGTTTATATAAGAATATCTCCAAGAATCTTTATATGAGTCAAACTTTTATTATAAGAGTTATCTAAAAACAAGAGTTCAACATATTCTTTATTTTAAAATATAAATAGAGAGTGAGAGTCAAATTTCATCTTCTATCCAATTTTAATTAATAAACTACAAGTTCCTATGCATTTATTATTAATTTTTTCTCATTAAGTCTCTTTTTTAAATAAAGAACCTTCATTAAATTTAAAGAGATATTGGATTTGAATAAAAATTATGTTCTTTATATTAAAAATAATTAGAGTGCTCTTTATTATATAAAAGATACTCTTCAAAATAAAGAGCTTTTGAAGAGCATGATGCATGTTTATTAATAAAAAATAAATCACATTGGGAGAAAATTATGTAAATCCAACTGTATTTTATAAGTTGTTGTCAAAGTTAATTTTTTGTATGATCATCACTAATAACTTTCTCTTCTTTTTTTTTTTTTTTTGTGTTTTTACATGTGTCATTGAATGGCAAATCATAGAAATGAAATTGAAATTTAAGAGTATAGTGCTTCTGCACAATTGATATGAAATAGAAACTGAAACATGTCTGTGAGGGTTCTTTGCAATGGCTGGGTGTACATGAATAATGTGTACTATTTATTGTTTACTGATGTAAAATGGACCTAACCTGAAAAAGTGTTGCAAATTATATGTTGAAAAGAACTAGGACAATGTGTTGACAAGAGGAATTTGCAAATTATACTTCATTAAGTTTTTGCAAGTTAGAATATTGCTAAAATACTGAACCTAAATGAGTTATATAATTGCAGGTATATTCAGGGAGCTCGCTTCTTTGGAAATTCAAATGTTGATATTGATTCTGTTGTTGCTATTGACACTGAACAACCAATTTCTGAGGTTGCTGTCATGAACAACGAGACCAATTCAACATCAGTTTCAACTGCGTTTCGTGCTAGATTTATCGGACAGGGGTACAAGCAGGTAAACTTAATGATCTATGCACCTCATCATATATCAAAAAGGAAAATAAATGAAATTAACTTTGAGAGTTGATTTCTCTATTTTGATGTTTCTATCCTCTGCATGTTTCTTGCGTAAACCAGGATGAACCTGTGAGTTGATGTTAGTAGTTAATTGGTGCATATTGATAAATCAGGTGTGCGGGCAGGCTGATGTATGGGGTGATGGAATCGTGCCGGAAGTATCAGCCTATCTCGAGGGTGCACTAAACGTTAGCTTGGACGGAGTTTATCACTCACCAGTTGGTTCAGACGACATATTGAGACCCTGGTATGGTTCTCCTGCTGTAGTAGAAAAATGGATACACCACCTCCTCAACTAGTTATACCCGAGATGCTTCACCGAAAAGAATAATTATTCATGTACTGGTGTACGTATGAAATCATTATCTCATTGCATTGCATTCTTTTCTTATGCTTATTTTGCTATCAGTATTATTTACATTCTTTCGTTTTGCTGCATTTGTCTTATTAAAGTTCAAGAAGCAACAAGCTAATACCAGGCCACCAGGGCGTTTTCTCATTTAGTTAATTTGGTTTTCTGATTAAACTTCAACGGGAAGCTTGCAAGTCTTTGAAATTCAATGGTCACTCTTCACTGCCTTTCACATCTTTACTCACAAGTTGACAAATTTGGGAAACTACCTATTTTCTTTAGGCAATACAGAAGGTCCTTTTCTTTCTCCGGATTATAGGAGCACCTAAATAACATAAATTCTCAAGATAATCGAGATTAAATGAATGCTCTTCATCAGTACATTATTTTCTGATGGTAAAAACTGAAGAAGCATCGGTTAGGTATCATAAACTAAAATAAACTGGAAAATTGAAAAAGAAATGACACTATCTACTATCTTCGAGGCCACGATACCTTAAAGACTCTTCATTAATAATTTTTACAACATGTCCACCTAAACAACTAAGCCACAAACCCAACCCAAGAGTTCTGCTGTCACACAAAAGTATGCATCAATATTACAACTTCCAGAAAAGAAAGGACACAAGAGCAAGCTCATAAGAGTTGGGCAGCAATTTAAAGCCAAACACCTACATCTGATATCAGAACAGCAGTCAAGCAGTCTTCACAAAATGAGGGGACAACAGTTTCCCAATCTCCAGGAATCCAACTGTATCTTTACCATCAAAAATGGCCTTAAGCTTGGCATCACAGACGATTTCCCGCTTGTTCTGAGGATTCTGCAGCCAAACGCATCCACATATTACCGTATGCCAAATCATTTCCAACCACAGAAATTCAGATACATGTACCTTAACACTGATAAGCTATATGTGATATCCATGAGATTAAATAAATTCAAAGCATGACCAAAATACAGAAAGCAAATCAACACTCAGAATCGGACATAAGTGCCCTCCCCATTACATCTAAGTAGGCAGGACATATAGAAATAACAATATAGCAGGCCCCTTCCAAGCAAGTTTTAGACATAATATAATCTCAAAAGTTTACCTGCCTCATAATAGAGGACAATGTAGTTTTTAAAGAACAGGGCTCGGGTCAGAAAGTGCAAGATCTCATTGAAAATTCAAGCCTACACCAACCCACAAAGCCTGCAAATTGATTTTAGTTCACATATAGGGCGCGAACAAAAGAGAAATAAGTTTAACAGCCAAAATTATAACGCCATTGAGTAAACTGATCCACACAGCAGAAGGGAAAAGTAACAAAACAAACCTCGGTTGGTTTCTGTAATGCAATCATTAATTTAACAGGCATAGCTGAAGAATAAATAGTTCTGGTTATCCCTCAGTTTACGAAGTTCACTCTAGAATTTACCAGACTTTTCTAGTACTTGCTATACGTGGAAAAGCCATTGCCAAATAGTAGAACTCCATACCCAAGGTTACTACATTATCACGAAAACAATAAAAGTTGAATGTGTTGAACATAAGACTTATACATGATATGCACATTAGCGAAAACGGCCACATCTACGGCTAGAGATCTAGCCGTTGACAACGGCCAGATTTTGGCCAGATCGATGTATGAAGGGTCAGATCCAACCGATCATGTGTCATTCCGTTGATAGTGGCCGGTAGGCGGCAGTGGGTTGGGTGGGTGGGGTGTTTTTGTTAATTTTTAAACTTTTATTATAGGGGATGTTTAGCTAAATTAACAAATGTAGGAGGCTGAAAAATAATCTTAAATATTTCCAGAAAATGTTTTCAAGAAAAGTATCAAACAATTTTTCAGCATTTTATCCAACTTTGATATAATTTTACATTAATACTAGCCTCACTAACACCTCTCACTAACCCCACGAGGCAATTTGCAATTGGCTTGGTCACGCGGGACTCATTGTTGGATAGGCAGGACCCATGCGAGCTGATTAATTGCGAGCCAACACGTGACGTTTGTGAGAGAAAGTTAGTGAAAAGTGTTTGTGAGTGTAGTATTACTCATAATTTTAAGATATTATTCCAAACACATTCTCAGAATCCTATACTATTCGATTTAATCCAACTCAGCTCAACTTAAAATAGTTTTTCAAAATAACATTTTTCAAATAATCTACTAAACAAACCCCAAAATCATGCAAAAAAAATGACATTTAGAATAAATAAACCTTAAGACTTGCATACCTCCTTACACGACAACACATTTCCACCCACGCTATTAACGAGAAATAAATCACCGCGCATGATTTTTGGCCATCAAAATGTATCTTATATAAAATTTCAAAATGATCACTTCATTAATTTTAATTTTCTAGCATTGCCCACATGAGCTAACATTATTGAGTAGATATAATTTACATGATTCAAACCAAGGGCTTTTACCACTAAGCCTAACCTTTGACACAAAACCCTTAATCACTTTCTCCTATCATTCTCGGTGTGCCTTGCTTTCTAATTATGTATTTGATAATACCAAAAGCAGTTTCAATTAGTTAAAAGTGCTTTTATATCCATTTTGAAAGTGCTTTTTAAGATACAAAAAGCTTGATTAGAAAGCATCTATAAGTGCTTCTGAAAACAGTTGTACAAAAACACCCCAATCGAACCCAAACACCATCGAAAAGATTCCACATTGACAAAAAAAAAAATAACAACAGAATCAAAAGAGTAAAATAAAACAAAATAAAATTTTTAGGGTTTAAAATGAAAAAAAGAAACCTGGAGGTTGTGAGTCTTGATGTGGGACCAGATCTTGCGAACGGCGTCGGCGCGGGAGGATTCAGAGGCTCCGAGAAAGTGAGCAAGGGCAGGGGAGATAGGACCCGCCTTAAGAATTCCAACGGGTCGACCAGAGCCTGGAGCTTTGGGCTTGGGTGGAGATTTGGCTCTGGGTTTTTTGGTGGTGGTTGGTTTAGTTTTGGTGGCGGCAGAGGTTGAAGAAGAGGCCTTAGCCGGAGCCAAGAGAGCCCGGCAACCGTTGAAAACCCTAGAAGCAGCGGAAGACATAGTTGCTCTCAAAGTGTTCGTTGATTTGCTGAAGAAAAAGAGTAAATTATTAAGGACCAGATTTTATAAGCAGAGGACAGTGGTCAAGTAAACAGTAATTAGCTGCTGTAAAACAGTTAAAAAATAATTATAATAACAAAACAAAACAAAAGGTAACTGTTTTTGGTAACTTTTGCGTGCACTTTTTCGAACTTTTCAAGTTAAATCTAATGTATTAGTTAGCATAGCCAACTTTTCGGAAATTATCAAAAACCCTCCAAGAGAGGGGGGTGTTTAATAGTTTTTAAAAAATGGATGCAACAGGAAGATGTATGAAATAAACCCTTTTAAAATATTGAAAATAATTAAAAAAATATGAAAAACAAAATGGTATATATTATGAAAATGGTCTAATTTTTTTAAAACATAAATAAAAAGTTAAAAATACATGACTAAACACCCTCATATTATCGTTTATTTTATTTATCTCAAACAATATGTCTCAAATATGTAAATTTTTTAATCAAAATTCTAGTTTTATGATAAAAAAACATTTTGAAACAAATTTATATTTTATGATAGAAGATAAAGAGAAAAGGCAAAAAGATTGAATTTTTTTTATTAAAATTTGTATCTATCCTTGCTCCTAAATTCTATTTTATGTGAAAATATGAATAAAAAATTAATATACAAATGCTTATGTTACAAAACAAAATTGAGTTTGTAAACAAACTAAGGGCGAGCATGGGTAAAGGGTAGATTCAAAAGTGGAACCAGCCCCATTAAGGTCCGGTTCTAGAAAATTGCAATTGGGAATTTTCGGGTCTGGTTTCGGTTCCTACAATACTGGAACCGAAACCAAGATTCCAGTACCCGGGTAGGAATAAGGATTAAATTGTATTTTTTGTAAACTATTGAATGTATTTGTAATTTTTTGGGGGTTGTATTTGTCATTTTTCAAAAAATTGGGGATAATTAATTTATCTGGGTACCTATAATCGGAACCGAGACCTATGTTTCAGGTTCTTAAAAATCGGAACCAACCAATTTTAGTTCTGGTTCCAATTCTGAATCTTAAGAATCGGTCAGTTCTAATTCTTTTAAAAAATGCAGGATACCCGAAACCGATCTCCCTTAAAACAAACAGGCCTTTATTTTCAAAAATAATATTGCGCTTCAAAAACTATTTACATGAGGAAAGCTACTATATTCTTTATTAAAAAAAATATATATAATTTTTTTATTGTTTTACAATATTATACCAAAGAATAATATAATAATTTTTAATTCAAATAAAATACAGAACAATTTTTTTGTTGAAAGTTGAGGATGAAAAGATAATTTTTAATGAGTAATGCTACAGTCACCGAATTAGTGTACCAAATTTATGCACCGAATGACGTGACAAAATCCTGACCATTGATTAATATTAATCGACGGTCAGGATTTTGTCACATCATTCGGTGCATGAATTCGGTATATGACCTTCGGTGGCTGTATCTTTTCCGAGTTTTAATTAATAACGTGTGTACTTAGCAAAATAAACTAATTTTTTTTTAATAATTATCATCCTATTATAAAATATTTTAAAATTTTCGTTAATAGTTTATATAAGAATATCTCCAAAGAACTCTTTATATGAGTCAAACTTTTTATTATAAAGAGTCTATCTATAAAAACAAGAGTTCAACATATTCTTTATCTTTAAAATATAAATTAGAGAGTGAGAGTCAAATTTCACTCTCTATCCTAATTTTAATTAATAAACTACAAGTTCCTATGCATTTTATTTATTAATTTTTTCTCACATTAAGTCTCTTTTTTTAAAATAAAGAACATCTTCATTAAATTTAAAGAGTATATTGGATTTGAATAAAAATTATGTTCTTTATATTTAAAAATTAATTAAGATGCTCTTTATTTATATAAAAGATACTCTTCAAAATAAAGAGCTTTTGAAGAGCAAGTAAACTAATTTAAAATAGAGTCAAACTCAAAAGAGTAATTTCATTTGATTCCTTATACCCAAAATCATTATCCCATTCCTTATGTAAATTCCTACATTAATTTTAATTCCGTCATTAGTTTGGTCAAGTATACCCGACATGTTGTAATTTCTGTAATGCTATTTAATAACTAACTTGAGAAAATGATCAAGTAAACAAAGTAAAATAACAAGGATTAAGGTGAGATAATTAAGAGATATGATACTCAATCAATAAGCCTTAGTCCTCTTAATTTTTTTTGTTATAGAATGAAAGAGTATAATGCAAATACGTCTGGTACAATAAACCTTTCTAAAAACTCTCCTCTAATCGATGTTCCTCTTGATCAAAGCTTCTCCTTGTAATAGTAAAATTAATTTAGTAACTTATTAAGCTGTCGCATGTTAATGTTATACACTAACTTTTCAAATGTTGATGTTAGTAAAGCCTTAGTAAATAAATCTATAAGATTATCACTAGAGCGTATTTGTTTGACATCAATTTCTCAATTTTGCTGGTGTTCATGAATGTAAAAGAACTTCGATGAAATATGTTTGGTTTTGTCTCCTTTGATATATTCTCCTTTGACTTGAGCAATATAAGCTGCATTGTCTTCATTTATAATTGTGGAAGCATCTGAGATATGTGACAACTTACATGTATTTTCAATATGAAGGACGACAGATTTTAACCATACCCATTCTCAGCTAGTTTCATGAAGCGCAAGAATTACGGAGTGATTGGAAGTTGTGGCAACCAACCTTTGTTTTGTAGAGCGTCATGATATTGCAATGCCATTGAAAATAAAAACATATCCCATCTACGAGCGACCTTTATAGGGATCAGAAAGGTACCCAATATCTGTATACTAATTAATTTAGGATTATTAATAGATTTCTTTGGATAAAATAATCACAAATCTTTTGTTCCACTGAGGTAACGAAAATGATGTTTGATCCGTTCCAATATTGACGAGTTGGTGTAGAGCTAAATATTTCTTATAGATTTATCACAAATGCTATGTATGGTCTCGTACATTGTCTAGATGGAGAGTAGCGTTTAGGGCCCATTTATCATAGTTATTTCCATATAGTCGCCTCATATTGGAGCTTCACAAGGTTCGAGATTTCCAAAAACTATTCATTAATAAGAGTAATGTAATTAGTTCTGCATCTTCTAGATGCATGTCATAGGATGCATTATGGCAACAAAAAATATAAAATATAAAATGCGATAATTGTAAAGGAATGATAAATTAAATGACGATAATAATTGCGTGTAATAAAAGAAAGTAATAATTGACTTCAGAACTTGGGATTTAAACTTTAGATCTTGAGATTAAAATCAAAATTTTGAATTTTATCTTCATGATATGGAATTTTAGGTCCATTCTTATCTTTGTTTTACAAACTTCATATTTGTAACAAGTATTCAAAACATCTAGTTTTAAAACAATATTTATTTATAAAACTTCAAGTTCATTTATTATATATAAGATGGAAACAAAATTACTAACGTTAGCTATTGAAAATATAATAAAAGTAAATTCAATCATAAAGACGGTATTTAACGATAATAAATAGGTTCATCCATAAAGGTTGTATTTAACAATAATAAACAAGCCTAATCATAAAAGCGATATTTAACAATAATAAATAGATCTAACAGTAATGACGGTAGCATAATTAAAGAACACATATAGGATTAATTTGTTTACATAATCAAAACCTCAAAGCTTTTATATTCAAGTAAATCACTTTTAAATCTATCTTGACAAAAGAAAAATCTTGTTTCATTCCTATTTAAAAACAAAACACACAGCTATCCCAAATTCTCATCGAGGAAATTTGTGATACTCAAATGTTTAAACTCTTTTGATCAAGTAATTAATTGTAAATTTCATCTTGATAAAAGAAAATTCTGGTTTCATTCCCATTAAAATAAAACACCAAGTATCACAAATTCTCATTAAGAAAAGTTGTGATATCTGGAGTGATTGATTTTGTCTCATGCTTTACTTTTAATTTTGATACCAGTAAATATAAAATTTTGAAATAAAAGTAGGGAAGAAGAAGAAGAATTTTTATATTACAATTATATCCCTACCTCATTAACTCAATAACTTGTAAATGTTGGACTGTAATAGATCAATGGTTAAAAATTTGTGTCAACAATTTAAGTCATAAATCTAAGTTAAAAGATCCCAACCCATTAAATAAATTATTCATTAACTTTTTTTTTTATAAAATCACTAAAATGATTTATTTAGATAAATATTGTTAATAAAATTTAACTAAAAATAAATGTAATTTAAAACAATACAAACTATAAAGTGTACCAAATAAACGCACCCTTATATTTGTTATAATATTATATAATACAATATTATTTACATTATAATAATATATAATATTGCACATAGAACATCTTACAAGTCCAATAAACAAAGATAATTCACAAATGTGATAGATATATCTCTTGGGACTCGAACACAAGGACTCTTGAATATAACTAACTTTAGTAGTTAAAGAGTTTACCATCCTATCACAAGCGGAGATGTAAACTATACCTTTTTTTTCTTTGGAATACAATTACATTTTTTTTTTTTTTTTTTTTTTTTTTTAATCTTTGAACCTCGTTGGCTCTCGTTTTGGGACTTGCATGTTACCCTTAAACAATTTAATTCACACATTAATAAATTAAAAAATTTCAAAATAAAAACTCGGGAAAATATATAAAGTTCTTATTGCTCTTCCAGAATATTTGAGATAAAGTATATATTACCTTATCAAAATTATTACAATATTCAAAATATTTATAAATAAAAAAATTATATTTAAATCCTTATTATAAAAACATAATTAAAACCTGCATAAGTAACAGTTTTTCTTTAAGAAAGATGAAAAATGGAATAAAAAGATAAATAATAATAATTTAATTAAGAAGGAGAGAAATGAGAAGAGTGCCTGCGAGTCTCTCGTCCTCAANCCTTATTATAAAAACATAATTAAAACCTGCATAAGTAACAGTTTTTCTTTAAGAAAGATGAAAAATGGAATAAAAAGATAAATAATAATAATTTAATTAAGAAGGAGAGAAATGAGAAGAGTGCCTGCGAGTCTCTCGTCCTCAAGCGCCTCTTCCCCTCCTTATCCTCTTATGTTATCACAAAACAAATATCCTATTCCATTCCCTTTCACTCTCTCTCTCTCTTTAACATTTTCTCATGTTCGAATACTGAAAAGTGGAATCGATGTCCAACCAATTCTAGTTTGGAACCAACCAACATGTCCTGTCTACTTCCTCACTTCAAGTGCCAGCCAGACTCTTTCTCTATCCATTTCAAAATTCACCCTCCCCACCCCTGTAAGTATTCAGTGCTTCTATGGATTCTAAATCAATACTATTCAAATGGGTTTGTGCTTTATTTGTTTATTGAGTGGAAACCGTTGACAAACTTATGCCGTCTTTTGAATTTCCAATTTGAATGCCCAGATGACTTTATTTGAATCCCAAATCAAATAATAGATGACCATTGTCTTTATTTTAATTATAATCAATTGGATGGTTTTGTTTGTTTGTTGCGTTTTAGTGCATTTTCAAGCACTTCTAGGAACTTCCTTATGCGTTCGTGTGTACTCAGAGATTTAGTTGTGCCTCATAAGTTTTTCAATAAATATTTTCTTGGGCCTTTTTTAATCTTGTAATGCTCAGTAACAGTACCAGAAAATAGCCCAGATTTATTAGCATTAGGGGAAAAACCAACCAAGATTTATTGTTTGTTATCTTTTATGTAGAGTTATATGTAAATATTATATGTATTATTTTTCATTTTATGGATTTTTGATTGAATTCTGCAGCCAAAAATAAGGAGACTATCTGTTTCCGTACACAATGTATTTTATCCACAACATCACCACCAACTACGGCAACAACAACCGTGCTTGACGAGAAGCTGAGATTATCTTCTTTAGAGACTCATTCAAATTCCTTTGCTGCAAACAGACCATGGACGTATATAGGGGCAGTTGGTCCACCCACAGAGGTAAGACTTTAATCCTAACCGAAGACTTTAATTTTTTTTTTTTTTTTTTTTTTTTTTAAGGAAATAAGAAAGCAACAGTAGGCTTTTAAATGTCATATTTGTTTTATTTATTATTTTCATTTTCGAAAGATGGACTAACTATGTTTATGCATATGATGATTATCTATTCTTAAGATATAAGCATGCAAATTTTTTTATCTCCCAAGTGATAATCGACTTTCTAACATGCTCTTTTGATTTTGTTGTCAACAAATAAAAACTGTTTATAACGTCATAGGCAAGCTGCTAGGTTAAAAATCTATTGGTTCTAGGTGGGCTTCTTTTTTGAGTTTATCCTGTAATCTAAGTAGAAAGCCTTGTCTCCATGTGAAAAACCCCTTTGATTTGAAAAGGCATTGGGGGCATTCAATGTGTGTTATAATTTGGTTCAGTTGAAGTATACATAAATTTAAAGTTATATATCTGCAGGCAAATTTTGGAGCGACTTTAGCTACGGAAACTCTTATTACTAGTGATGAGGCTGTAATTGCTGCAGCAGCAGCTGAAGCAGTTGCTCTTGCCCGGGCGGCTGTTAAGGTTGCAAAGGATGCAGCCTTGATGGTTAGTTATTACAATTCTGCAAGACCAAATGCTAAACCTTCAATCCCATCAAAATCTGATACTTCACCTTCCAAGTGGGCACAGCTTACAGAAAGAGAACGAGCTAGCATAATAGGGGATTCTGTGGCAGATAAAACTGGATCAGAAGAGGAATATTCAATGCAACCATTAAAAGAATCTGATGATATGGAGCCATCCAATGAGGAGCTCAAGCTTCTGGAAGAACAGCTTTCCCAGAGTATAGCTGTGAGATCAATGCGCCAGACTGAAAGAAAGGCCAAAAGGACAAGGTCAGCAGAGAAGGCTGCTTCCAACATAGTGTCTGTGAGGTCAGGTACTACTAGCCGGAAAAAGCGTGCTTCTTTACAAGAAGTAGACTACTCTGATCCATTGCGTTATTTAAGAGCAACTACCAGCAGTTCCAAGCTTCTCACTGCTAATGAAGAATTGGAGCTATCTGAAGGAATACAGGTGTGACATACACATTAATCACACTGATGTTTCTGAATAAATAAGTCCTCTGGAACTATATATTATTTTTCCTAGATTGTGTAAATTAGCCTTATCTAATAACTATTGATCTGGGTCCTACTACCTGGATAAAGTAAAGAAAATATGGACAAGAACTTTGGATTTGTATGGACAGGCCAGGAAAGATGTTGCATTCATAAAACTAGGTGTGTGGTATTGGGTGGCTTGAAACCCAGTTCGTAATATTTGACTTGACCGGTTCACATGTTCTTGTGATTCGCTGCCCTTGAGTCATAACGTATCATGTAATATTCCAGTGCATAAGGTTTCCTGTATAGAAAAGTTATTTGTAACTTAGCTTGTAGTTCCTGCGTGACTTCCTCTGGGTCAGCATATAGTAACTTGTAAATCCGAAAATAGTTCTATGCCCTGTGGCTAGATAATGTCAGTGATTCTGTAAAAGTTGAGGCATACTGGGAAACTCACTTTTTGGAGTTTTCCCTGATCATTTTATAAGATAAGAGAAACAGCAAAGAATGTGATTGTTTTGGGATCTTTAAAGTGAGTTCTGTAGGCATATTTGTGTTTCTGTTCAATCTCAACGGATTTTTGACGTATCTGCTATAACTAACGTAACTCAGGACTTACTAAAACTGGAAAGGCTCCATGAGGTGCTTATAGAGCGATGTGGTGGTGAGCCAACCTTTGCACAGTGGGCTGCAGCAGCAGGAGTCGATCGGAAAGAACTGAGGAGGCGCTTGAATTATGGTACTTTTTGCAAAGACAAAATGATAAAAAGCAACATACGGCTTGTTATTTCAATTGCGAAGAATTATCAGGGAGCTGGGATGAATCTCCAAGATCTGGTTCAGGTTATACTTTGTTCTTTATCAGCCAATTAAATTTAGTTTGGTGATAAGCAAGTAAAAAAAGTTTTAAGGATTGAAGGTATAAGAATTTGTCTTATTTTTTGGTTCTTGATGTTCATCATATCTGAATCTTGCTCGTCAATTCACAGGAAGGATGTCGGGGCCTTGTGAGAGGTTCAGAGAAGTTTGATGCTTCAAAGGGTTTCAAGTTCTCTACTTATGCTCATTGGTGGATTAAACAGGCAGTTCGCAAGTCTCTTTCAGACCAATCCAGGACAATTCGTTTACCAGTAAGTTCCATTTCAATGTTCAATTATTTCTTCTTCAACTGATATTGCTTTCCAGAGAGTAGTATAGTGTTGGACGGGGGGTTACTCTACTGCTAATGCATCATACATTATACCTTCTCACCTGCATTATGTTTTTGATTTACAGTTTCACATGGTGGAGGCAAGTTATAGAGTGAAGGAAGCTAGAAAACAGTTGTATAGTGAAAATGGAAGACAGCCTGATAATGAAGAAGTTGCTGAGGCAACAGGGCTCTCAATGAAGAGGCTCAATGCTGTATTACTCACTCCTAAAGCCCCAAGATCTCTCGATCAAAAGTTTGGAATCAACCAGAATCTCAAACCTTCGGTCTGTTTAATTTATGTTCAGATACACAATTTCTGTCCTAACTGTAATACACTTAGCAGTTTGCTGACGGTTTTATGTCCTTTTACTAGGAAGTAATTGCAGATCCAGAGGCAGAAACAGCAGAAGATCTGCTAATAAAGAAATTTATGAAAGACGACCTAGAGAAGGTGTTGGACTCTCTAAATCCTAGGGAAAAGCAGGTCGTGAGATGGAGGTTTGGGCTGGATGATGGAAGGATGAAAACGTTGCAAGAAATTGGGGAGTTGATGGGTGTAAGCAGAGAGCGAATTCGGCAAATCGAGTCGTGTGCATTCAGAAAGCTGAAGAACAAGAAGAGAACGAAACATTTGCAGCAGTATTTGATTTCTTATAGTTAATAGGATTCAGGGATTAGTTAAGAGTTATGTAAGGTTACTTGAAGGTGAAGAAGGTTCATTCCTTGTTTTTTGCTTTATCTAGCAACAGAAATGTAACTTTGCTCCATATACTAGAATGGATGTGAATAGAAAACAATTTTTTTTTTCCTCAGTTCTTGATGTATCAAAGCCAAACTACTTGAAAACACAAGATTCAACTACCTCACTAATTTGGTGTTTAATTTACGTTTTAGCTCCAACCATTCTTGAATCCGTTTACCATTATCAAGATTTTGATATTTCAAAGGAAGCATTAGTAGGAGCAAAAAGATATGTTGAGTATGGTAATTTCTCGGCTTTCCATGCATCCGCACCCGCCACCAACCACTTCAACCTCTGCCCACTTTTTTTTTTGGGTTGCCTGCCTACTATTCTTTTTTCCCTTTTTTTTTTTTTTTTGGTTGTTTTTTATTATAGGTGTATGGTTTTGAGGAGATGAAAGGAGGTGATCAAAAACCCATTTCTTTAGAATTTTTAAAAGTCCTTCATAACAATTCTAGCTGGAGAAACATAGCAACAAAAATGGGGCTCTGATTAATATTTTCAAGAATGAAAGAAGGAAAGGTCTACACAAAATAATAATATCAAAAGCTTTATCATTGGGCCAAAAACTTAAGTTGTTAACTATGATGCTTTATTTATATATTCCATCAATGATAGCGTAAAACCTACAGCTTTGCAATGCACGTTTAAGCATATCGATGGTTTAGACGATTAAGCACCAATGCCTAATAGACGAACCGTAGTTATTTTTTTCACGTGTCAATAAAGCCAATAGTAGCAGATGCATTGCAAGAGTAGAAAACACATTAGACGAAAACCGACTTGTAACTAGAATCTACACATGATATTCGTCTACAATGCTTTAGATGATTAGGTAGAGATTGAAAGAGGACTAGAAATAAAATTCAGGATGCCTGCCTTTCTGAAACCTTTCCATGATAATAGAGTTATTATTTGGGATTTGTTTTTTGAGATGCTAAAAATTTGAGTTCAATGGGACTATGCAAGCTACTGCTACCTAAAGGTATCCCTCAAGCAATAGTTTGGAGGAAAGGATGGAATATCTAGGAGGGTGGATTGCCTTTTCAAATATGGAAGATAATAAGAGACTGGTTTGGAGGGAGTTCATAAAGATACTACTGAGTTTGCAAACTTAAACAAAGCAAGGATTCAAGTTAGATTCTAAATAACAGTTTGTCCTAGGGAATCGTTGAACAGTGGTAACACAAAGGTTTCTTGCACCTTAGATGATGAAGTTGAGAAAGATAAAATACGTGATAATTTAATAGAGAAGGGAGATTGCAAATTCAAAGCATAAAAGGGTATTTTTATCAAGGCAAGGAGAGGAAAATTTTGGAAAAGAGATTCAACAATAGCAGAAGCATTAAATCTTCTCAGTGGCTTGTTTTTTTTTCGAATTAACACTATTTTTCCCACCCTAGTACGGGTCAAGACTTGGTTCAAACTTTTTGCAGTCAACCAATCATTTACAAGTTGAAACTAATAGGCTTGGTACCGATTTCTTTAAAGATAAGAGCCAAGAACCTAACAAAATTAAGCCTTTTAAAATGAAAGAGCCCAAATCATTCAACCAATCAAAACCTATCAAAAAGTTCACCTTTTAATAATTGAGGTATTCAAGTCAACTTATATGTACATTGACTAATCATTAGATAAAGCTATTCTACAATAACCCATCGTCATGACCCCTCAGATAAATCATGAATAAAAGTATTATCTTTGTGCCTAATAGGGAATGAAAAACTATGCATAAGTCAAATAGTTTACATTGTTCAAGAAAACCACCGAAAAGGCAATTAATCACTCAAAAAAGGGAAAGGGTAAAGAAATGGTTAATTGTTGGGAAAAAAAAAAGGGGCAAAAGTGGATTCAGAGTCAACGATAGTTACTAAAATATAAGACTGTGATGACATTAACGCTAATGAAAAATAAATTGAAGCATATCTAATTATATTTGAGGAAAAAGAAGTAGTGTATCTAGAAGCCTTTTGCAGAAGATCACGTTCATTAAAAGGATGTTAACATAAGGGAAAAGACAACGATTCTTCTATATAATCAAAGGAGATGTAAGATTTTTTATGCCTCAAAAGTCAAACCTATGTCAGCACAATTAATATCTCTTTATACTAGCTATCAAGCCCGTATCTCCAAAGATATTCTCACCAACTTTATCTCATTTCAAAGAGATGAATGGACGAGAGTCTTCCATGTATCAAGGCAGCTTGCAAAACACTCATTGCATTGAGTGCAAGTGTGAATAAATGGGCATTTCTCTTCCCGAAGAAGGGAGGCTGGAGGCTGAGCTGAGATTTGATTTTCAATTCTTTCTCTCTGTAAAAACACTGTATTTCTTCATCTTTGTATGCCTTACGGGCAAAATCATAGAAATAGTGAGAGATCAATAAAATAACAGTGGATGTAGAAGTCGCTTGTTGCATCCGAACCACTATAAAAACCCCTCTTGCCAATCTTTTACTTATTTTTCTGCAAAATATATAATCTAAGCTCCATATTCAAATCTCATGGATCCATCGCGTGTGATTTCTAAGTCCACTTAGCGCTTCTCACATGCGAGTCGTTGGCGTCCAAAATCAAGCGTCAACAGTTTGGTGGCCCATGCAAGTCCGATTCTCAAACCTGCGTCAAAGTTCCTTGATGGCGTGCTAAGATCTCAAACCTGCGTCAGAGTTCTCCGATCTCGTGGCCAGATCGTAGATTGCATGCGTTAGAATTCTTCGATCGCGCATCAGAATTCTCCAATCGCATGGCCAGATCTTAGATCGCACGCATAAGAGTTCTCTGATCGCGTGGCCAGATCGCAGATCTCACGCATCAGAGTTCTCTGATCGCGTGGCCAGATCGCAGATCGCACGCCCATGCCATCCTGATCCTCAGCTTCAGATTGCGAATCTTTAGCCTCAAATCGCGTGCTCAGATCGCTGATCTCTGTGCTCTTAGGTAGAGCTCGTTATGATCTCTCAGGTCGTGCTTGTTACGTGCTCAGGTCGAGTCCAGGTCGTGCTCATTACGTGCTCGTTATGTGCCTAGGTCGTGCTTGTTACGTGCTCAGGTCAAGCCTAGATTGTGCTCGTTACATGTTCAGGTCGAGCACAGGTCGTGCTCGTAAAGTGCGTAGGTCGAGCCCAGATTATGCTCGTTACGTGTGCAGGTCGAGCCCAGGTCGTGCTCGTTACGTGTTCAAGTTGAGCTCAAGTCGTGCTCGTTATGTGTTCAGGTCGAGTACAAGTCGTGCTCGTTATGTGCCCAGATCGAGCTCAAGTCGTGCTCGTTATGTGCCCAGATCGAGCTCAAGTCGTGCTCGTTATGTGTTCAGATCGAGCACAAGTCGTGCTCGTTATGTGCCCAAGTCGTGCTCGCTATGTGCTCAAGTCGAGCCTAGGTCATGCTTGTTATTTGTTCAAGTCGAGCTAGTTTTGCTCATTGAGGTCGTTTTGACCTCTCAGGTTGAGGTCGTTTTGACATCTTAGATTGAGGTGGTTTTGACCTTTCCAGGTCGAGGTCGTTTTGACCTCTCAAGTTGAGCTCGTTTTGTTGATTGAGGTCGTTTTGACCTCTCAAGTTGAGGTCGTTTTGCGGATTTAGCTCGTTTTGGCCTCAGGTTGAGGTCGTTTTTCTCATTGAGCTCGTTTTGACCTCTCAGGTCGAGGTCATTTTGTTCCCAAGTTGAGCTTCAAATCGTGTGACTAGATCGCAGATCACACGCCCATGCCATCCTGATCCTCAGCTTCGGATTGTGGATCTTTAGCTTCAAATCGCGTGTTCAGATCGCTGATCTATGTGCTCTTAGGTAGAGCTCGTTATGATCTCTCAGGTCGTGCTTGTTACGTACTCAGGTTGAGTCCAGGTCGTGCTCTTTACGTGCTCAGATCGAGTTCAGGTCGTGCTCGTTACGTGTTCAGGTTGAACACAGGCCGTGCTCGTTATGTGCCCAGGTCGTGCCTAGGTCGTGCTTGTTACGTGCTCAGGTCAAATCCAGATTGTGCTCGTTACGTGTTCAGGTCGAGCATAAGTCGTGCTCGTTATGTGCACAGGTCGTGCTCGTTACGTGCACAGGTCGAGCTCGTTACGTGCACAGGTCGAGCACAGGTTGTGCTCGTTACGTGTTCAGGTCGAGCACAAGTCGTGTTTGTTATGTGCCCAGGTCGAGCTCAAGTCGTGCTCGTTATGTGTTCAGGTCGAGCACAGGTCGTGCTCGTTATGTGCCCAAGTCTTGCTCGTTATGTGCTCAAGTCGAGCCTAGGTCATGCTCGTTGTTTGTTCAAGTCGAGCTAGTTTTGCTCATTGAGGTCGTTTTGACCTCTCAGGTTGAGGTCGTTTTGACCTCTCAAGTTGAGGTCGTTTTGCTGATTGAGCTCGTTTTGACCTCAGGTTGAGGTCGTTTTTCTCATTGAGCTCGTTTTGACCTCTCAGGTCGAGGTCATTTTGCTCCCAAGTTGAGCTCGTTATGACATTTCGGGTTGTGCTACTAGATTTCTGGTCGTTTTCCTAAAAGATTTCTGGTCGTTTTCCTAAAAGATTTCTGGTCGTTTTCCTACCAGTTTTTTGGTCATTTTTCTTAACATATTTCTAGCCGCTCCTAACAGATTTCTGATCGTTTTTCTAGCAGATTTCTGGTCGCTCCTAACAGATTTCTGGTCGTTTTCCTAACAGATTTAAGGACGAGCTCTTAACAGATTTCTGGTCGCTCCTAACAGATTTCTGGTCGTTTTCCTAACAGATTTAAGGACGAGCTCTTAACAGATTTCTGGTCGCTCCTAACAGATTTCTGGTCGTTTTCCTAACAGATTTAAGGACGAGCTCTTAACAGATTTCTGGTCGCTCCTAACAGATTTCTGGTCGCTGCTAACAGATTTCTGGTCGTTTTCCTAACAGATTTCTGGTCGCTCCTAACAGATTTCTGGTCGTTTTCCTAACAGATTTCTGGTCGCTCCTAACATATTTCAGGTTGTTTTCCTAACAGATTTCTGATTGTCTTCCTAACAGATTTCAGTTCGAGCTCTTTAGTTCGAGACTGCAGCAATTCAGATCAAAGACTTAGTTTCTGAAGCGCGATTACGCACTTAAAAAACTGGGGGGCTTCTGTTATGCCTCAAAAGTCAAGCCTATGTTAGCACAATTAATGTCTCTTTGTGCCAGCTGCCAAGCCCGTATCTCCAAAGATATTCTCACTAACTTTATCTCATTTCAAAGAGATGAATGGACGAGAGTCTTCCATGTGTCAAGGTAGCTTGCAAAACACTCATTGTATTGAGTGCAAATGTGAATAAATGGGCATTTCTCTTCCCGAAGAAGGGAGGCTGGAGGCTGAGCTGAGATTTGAGTTTCAATTCTTTCTCTCTGTAAAAACGCTGTATTTCTTCATCTTTGTATGCCTTACGGGCAAAATCATAAAAATAGTGAGAGATCAATAAAATAACAGTGGATGTAGGAGTCGCTTGTTGCATCCGAACCACTATAAAAACCCCTCTTGCCAATCTTTTACTTATTTTTCTGCAAAATATATAATCTCAGCTCCATATTCAAATCTCATGGATCCATCGCATGTGATTCCTAAGTCCGCTTAGCGCTTCTCACGTGCAAGTCGTTGGCGTCCAAAATCAAGCGTCAACATTTTCATTAGTTGAGGAGGAAATATTTATATTTAAAAGGGATCAGGGGAAAAATTAGATAAATTTCATGAGGGCATGAATCTTTCTTTTGTGTCTCTATTAAGTAATGGACTTAGTAAGAAGGATAAGGGTAAAGACTTTGATTAATGAAGATCATTGTTTAGAATATAAAGGGGTTAGGAGACAAAAGAAAACGCAAACATGATCAGGGAGTCTTTGACCAAATTAGATGCTAGTGTCATTATCTTGTAGGAAACAAAGAGGGAATTTTTGTGATTCAGAGGAGTAGATACATTGATTTGGTTGATTTTATATAATACTATACGTACAACATTTTTATACTTCTAAATTGGTTTTCCTTACCTTTAAATGATATGAGGGAGGATCAAATGCATGTCCAACTTTGAGAGAATATATGAAGAACGCCAGGATGAAGAGTTACAACAACTCAAAAGGATATGAATGGAAGGCAAAAATCTCCCCCAAAGTATTTTTTTGCTTGGACTTTGGATCATTGGAAACGAGCAAAGGTGATATTGTTTAAGAAAAATATCCAATAAATTTCAGTGCATAACTTGGAGAGTGTTACACATATGGTAAAGTAAAGAAGGTGTAGAATTTGTGGAAATGTGCAATTCTAGCTCTTTTGTGGGTGATAGCGTGAAGGAAATAACTAAATCTTTGAAGGGGAGTAAAGGAGAAGAGGCTAAGGTTTTGTGGAGGGAAAATCTGTAATTTTATGGCTATTTGGGCGTTTAAACTAGAGATTTAAAAATTCGTTTTTTTTTTTTTTTTTTTTTTGTTTTTCCCATCTATTTATCATAACTGGATAAGGGTTATGAGTTGATGTGTTTTGATTTATGTAGGTTTTTGGGCTGATGTAATCTCTCTTTTTGGTGTTTATATTACACAATTTACACTTGTGCTACTTTTGTATATGTCTTTTACAATATCATAATGTTCTCTCTCTTTCTCTCTCTCTTCTATATATATAAAACATGAAAAATGATATAGTTATCGAAAAAAATACACTAAATTCACGAACCAATAGACATGACACTAATCGTTCATTAATTATAATTTTTTTTTAAGAAAAGAAGATAGTGTCACGTATGTCGGTGCTTTTTTTATTTTTATTTTTTTGTAACTGTAACATTGCTCATAAAACATATTATTGAGTTGTAATTGCACTCATATTTCATAAAATGGTTTTACTACTATTTAGGGGTTTTGAAAGACAATTTTATTTCCAATTTTAACTTTTCAAAATCTTTTCTTTGATGGCATTATATTATTGGGTTAGCTATACCAACTTACATTTTTTTTTATCTAAATTTAGATATGTGATTTGTTTGTTTTTTATATTTTATATATATATATATATATATATAATTGTGAAGTTACATTCTATAATTATGTCATTTAATTTTAGGAAGAGTTAACGACTTTTTCCCACCTAAATAATGGTTTAATGACATTTTACCACCCACAGACTTTTAAAATACCATTTTACTACCAAAAGTCAGAACAGAACAAACTCGGTCCACGCTGTTAGGACTTTTGAAGAAGGAGGCCAATGAATATTTTGGTGTTGAAAGGTTGGATTTTAGTGGTTAGGATTGATCAAAATTTGACTTGGAAAAGACGGTTGCGCAAACCCTAATGGCTCAATTGGCGGGATCAACTGGTGTAGAGTTTGAGGGATTTTGGTGAGTGATGATTGAAAAAGAGAATGGTAACCGAATATAAATTTGGGTAGTAAAGCGGTATTTTAAAAATTTGTGGGTTGGAAGGTAATTAAACCATTATTTAGGTGGAAAAAAGTCATTTACTCTTTTAGGAATGATCAATTGTTATACTAATTACCATGTAAAGAAGATAAAAAAGATTATATTAAAGATAAATTAAATACAAATGTTAATTAAAACTAAAACTTGACCACTAGTTGTCGTCGAACAACCTACTGTTGGCAACTGGTTGCCGATGTATAAGAGTTTTCACTTTTCAAGGACATTGATGATATCAACGTGAAACTCTCACAACGAACTACCCAGGGGCGGATGCTACTCTAGTTGAGGGTGGGTGATGATTTAAAAAAAAATATTAACATATATAATTTCTGGATTTTGGACCACCCTAACAGAAATATTAATATGCACTTAGTTTTTATTTTGGCTCACTTTAACAGAAATTTTTTGATTCATCTTGGATCTACCTATAATGGTATATTAGACAAAAGAGAGATATTTAGGGTGTAAGATGAAGAGAAAGTAATGGTAATCCTTGGTGTCTCATCCTCCTACACCCAAAAGACACAATTTTTTTTCCAGTCAAAATTGCTTGGATGTATAGATTGGTTAATGAGCTTTGTTTTGGCAAAAAGTGCCCTGGGTGGTCAGTCGACAGCGACTGCCAACCGATCATCGGAGACTATGGTTAAGGTGAGAGAGAACTTCGAGTTGACGAGGTTACTCATTAAATTAGTTTAAAACGGAAAAAAAAAAAAAAATTATATGCAAGAGGGTATTTGTTATATTTTTCCAATAATCACTTAAATTTTGTTTTGAAATAAGAAACAAACAAAAAAATAAAAAGAGACTTGCCCAAATGGGATTCCAACAACATCACTAAAAAAAATTAATTTAACGAATTTCATTAAATATATATAAATTAAAAACAAAATTTAATGCATTGAAAGAACAAAAACCAAAAAATCAAACACCACTACCCTGATTTGGAGGGAAACATTGGCGGGCCTCACAATCCAACCTCTTTGCCCAAATGAATTCTCAACATTTCATAAATACTTATAATTAATAATGTAATTATTCTAAAATTCCCAATAAAACATGACTTATACATACATAACTTTGCGATTAATGTTTTTATTTAGAAAATAAAATTAAGTAATTGAAAAATCAATTAAATAAAGAAAAAGGACAATGAAGAGACAAAACGGAACGTATCAATACGCTGACTTGAGAGTGAGCAAGTGAAATAAAGCAAATTTAAAGCATTAATTCAGAAATTCAAGTGTCAGAGTTTGATTTTGAACAAGCATAATGAAAGTGAAGGGAGGAGGGAAGAGGAAGGTGGTAGCCGGAGGAGGAGGGAATCTGGGTCTAAACGACGCCGTTGATGTTTTCGTTGTTGAAGAGAATCACATTGATGTAAATGAGGTGAAACAACAAGATGGTGAAGAAATAGAAGAGGAGAACGAGGAGGAAGAGGAGGAAGAAGAAGACGAAGAAGATGAAGATGAAGAAGTGGCACGTGACGAGGAGCCTCAAGAAGACCGCCCCAAGCTCGATGAGGGCTTCTTTGAAATAGAAGCCATTCGTCGTCGAAGAATTCGCAAGGTCTTAAATTCTAATTAATTCAAGCTTTTTTTTTTAATTACTTTCATTTTCTGATCATGAGTTTACTTTATTTCTGTGTTGAATAGGGTCAGCTTCAGTATCTTATCAAATGGTGAGTGTTGTAATTGAGTGTACTGTTAATTTTTGCAATGTCAATTCAAGCTCTTAATGTTTTAGGGATTTGATTTGTTGAAGGCGTGGTTGGCCGGAAACTGCCAATACTTGGGAGCCATTGGAGAATCTGCAGTCATGTTCAGATGTTATCGATGCATTTGAAGAGAGGTGAGGTTCCCTTTCTTTTCTTTTTTGCCCTAGCTCTGGTTTAGTTCACAAATGATTAACAAGTTCCTAAATGATTTCAGTCTTAAACTACTGTTTTCGTTGGGTAAATTCAGTGTCTTTGTCTTCTTTTAAAGTAAATGGCAGAGGATATATATGAAACTTTTAAAATCTACTAATGTTTCTTTCTTGAGTTATTTCGCCAACCAAAGGGGAGGATAAAGTTCATTGTTATATTTCTTTGAGTTTATCAGCAACCTAACATAGATTAGAGGTTCAGTAAGTTAATAGACTTTACTTTACGAGTATGCATGGTTTTTTCACATTTTCCCTTTCTCTTTTTATTTTGAAGCTTGCGGTCGGGAGGCAAATCTTCTAGGAAGCGCAAACGCAAATATGGTGGTCCTCATACTCTTACAAAGAAGAAACAGCCACGCTCTAGTAATGCTGCATATAATGTTGGTGTTGCTGGTCTATCTCTAGCCACTCCTCCTCTCAGTAACACAAACCTTATTGATTTCCCAGTCTCCAATCAATCCATAGGATCAGGTCATGAAGGACAAAAAAATGGAGACCTCAGCATTGTCAAAACACGTAGGCAAACTAGTGAGAATAGATTTGCAAATGGTTCTAAACAAGTTGATATGAGGAAAGAGGAAACCGAGTATGATCCAAAGCTTAGTGAGCTGAAAGGAACAATGTTTAGTAACGAGGCCAATGTGGATAAGCTTGCAGTAAATTTACAAGATGCCAAAGTTTTAGAAGGCAGTGGTCTTACTCATGGGGTCTCCAAGGTTGATCGAGTGGAATCAGTTCCAAATGATCGACGTACAGGAGCTAAGAGAAGGAAGTGTGGTTCTGTGAAGAGGTTTAGACAAGATTTAGCCTCTTCTAAACCGGTAGCTGCACAAGATTCAGCACCAAGCATTGCTGCTGGCTGTGGTGGTACAGGTGAGCAACCTGGGATTGGAAATTCAAGTCACAAGAACAAGATTGATGGTTCCAGAAATGCATCTGCACTTGTTAAAATCATCAGGCCAATGGATTTCTCAGCTTCTGTATCAGATAATGTCCAGGATGTGTTAGTGACCTTTATGGCATTGAGGTTTGTCATTAGATTTCCAACTCTTGGTGTGCTTAATAGACCTTTCTTAGCTTCCGTTTTTTGAGCTAAAGATATTGATCTAAAACTAATCAGAACTCTTGTCTGTATACAAATAACTTATCTTAGTATTGGGGAAAAAACAATATTCTATAAAAAGTTTTGCTGTAAAGGTTACAACTCCTAAAAGAAAAAGGAAATAATAGCATACCAATAAAGAACCATACTGTCTCAATCTCCAAGATGTGTTCCAAAAGATTTAGGGACCTGCAACTAGGTTACATTTCGTCTGAACTCTGCATCTTGAATGATAAGTTCTAAATTGTTCTGTCATTGAGTTTATTTTTCTCATCTATCTTATGCACACTCGTTCAGATGGCTTTGGTATACTCTTGTTGAGTCACTAGTTGACTACAATTATTATCTTGGAGTTTTTGCTTTCTAGTTTGATCAGCTCTATTTTTTCTGATGGTTCAACCTAGTATTTACAAATATCATTAATATTAAAAGTAAACTGTTGGATGCGCTATCTGTTCACATGTCATTTTTCTCTTTTGCCCTCATCTATCTAAGGGTAAACTGTTTGGATAAAATTCATTTCTGGTTGTTAATTAAATGCCATCTAATTTGGTGGTGTTATCTGTAGGATTGTTTCAAGTTCTATTCGCTTAATTTTCTCAATGCAACATTCTCTAATATGAATTGATCCCAAAACATGTGCTATCTGCAGTTATGGTGTTGGCTGCTTGGTTTCAGTCAGTCTGTGTGCTATTGAGCTTCTTTTTCATCTTCTATCTACTAGTAACCTAATGCTGATGGCCTGTTAAACAATTTGGTTTAGTTATTAAGCACTTATTATCTCACGTTTAGATTAGTTTTTTAGCTTTTCTTCAGGTTCCATCTGCTCAGATTTTCCTAAACATTCAAATCCTTGAACATCAATTGATTGAAATACATTTTCTGCAGTAATGTGAATGTTTGGTTCAATCATTGCATCTGTTATTGAGCTTCTTTTTCAGGGATTTATCTGTCTTAACTTGGATTTTGGGATAGTATTTAGGCTGTATGTGCTCAATTTTTTCAAGTAATTCAAAACACAACACACTCAAATATCACTAGACTTGTCCCACAGGTTGCTAATGATGTACATCTTCATATGCTTGTTCAATTTTCTTTCAGAAGTTGTTGCTTCATAGTTGCTCCTCTATTAGAAAATTGAGCAAACATCAAATTGTTTGGAAACGTCGAAGGTTTTTCATTTAAAGAATTGCACTGAACAAAAGCAGTTTCTGTACTCCAATTTATTTATGCCCTTGGTTTGCATTCCTATATTAGTGGCTGATAGAGATATTACCAAGATACATTTGGCGAAAGGGGATGGATGATTCGTTTGAAGAGTGTCTAGTTGATTGGTTATGGGGAATTGGTGTTTGGAGAAGGATAGTTTTGGAGGAGACTTATAGTAGTTAATTATGGGTAACTGAGATGTGGATTGATAAATCATTGTGTTTTGGTAAGTGGAAGGATTTTAGGAGTGGATGGGAAAATTTATAGTCATATTGCACTTAAAAGATAGAAGAAATGTGTGTAATTTGGGGATGAACCAGTGAAGTTTTCTGCTTTGTTTTCTATGCCAGAGGTAAAGTGGCTACTGTTGCTACCTATATGGAGTTGATGTGTTGCATATTTAAGGTATACAGGGTTGGCAAGAATATTTGGAGCTTTTTTTAATTTTCTTTATAACCAGAAGTTGGGTTATGAAGTGAAATTATTATGTTTTTTTGGCTAAGATGAGAACATGTTATGTTTTAATTGATAAGAATTCCAAATCATGGTCTTCTTTTTCTCCTTTTTTTTTTTTTTTTTGGTGGGCTGTTTCTGTCCTGCATTTAACATTCCAAAAAGGGAAACATTTACTAGCTGCTGTTATATGTGGAAAAATAATGAGAGAGAATGGAAAATTCTTATTTTCACATTGTTCAATTGGAGGCTTAGCTGATGCTTTTTTCATTATAAAAATTCTATAAGATAATTTCCAGGATAGCCAAGATGTTAATAAGTTGGAGAAGGTGATTAGGTTCTATTGAATTTTTAATCTATTATCAATTTTCATTGATTTTATTTCCTTTGTTTTTGATTTCTGGAGTTTACAATGTTTGCCTTGCAAATGAATCGTGTAACTTTTGCAAATAAAACTATTACATGAGAGAGAGAAAAAAACTCAAAAAATGATAATTAGAAAAAAGGAAAATGTAAACAAGCATAGCACTAGATTGGCAATCATATATAAGTTCGCTTAACTTTATGACTGCATGTATTGCCTCGCTCTTCAAGAATTTTAATTATTGTATTTCTTTATTCATCTCATTTGGGAGAGTTATAAAATCTTAACTTGTTTTTACATGTTAAGTTCTTTTAAAATGAGAAAGTCTTCAGTAGAATGGCATACAACGTAATTTGTATGTCTTTTCGATAAAATCTCATTATCTATACATATATTTAGATAGTAACTATTCACAGTAGGGGTTAGGTGATGGAAAAATAAAATAAATGCATATATGGTGAGATATTATTTGACAAGTCTTCAAATGACTCCTTTTTTATTTCAATTTTTCATTTAGTTGTGTTAACCAAAAAAAAAAGCCTCTTTGTGACTGCATGCATTAATATCGGAGTTTCCATGTATTTTTCCCTCCTATATTAAAGATATGCGATTATTTAGGGTTTCATATTAGTTTAAATCTTTTGCGGTTAATAGTTACTTAATGTGAACGATGGATTAACTTGTGTCGGTGAAGATTTTTTGTTAGAAATTTGAAAGATATTTGGTCCTTGTTGTAGTTATGTGGACCACCGTACTGTAACTTCACGAGATCTTTCGCATAATAACACCAAATATCATTTTGGCTTCATAAACTTTACAAGCTCTAGTTTTGCCATAGCAAGTGGGCTTGTTAAAAGTCTCATTTTGGAGAATCAGATTTACTGTTTATTTTCCCCATCTAATAAATTCATCAATCATTGTTGTTATGAAACTCAAAAGTTGTGGGCATAATGTTATTGACTATTAAAGACTGGTTTGTTTGTTGCAAGTATTGATGTCATGCTTATCCAGTTTCGTCTTGATGAATGATATAATTCTTACGTGGTTGCCTTGTTAATAGGTCTGATGGTAAAGAAGTGATGGTGGATAACAAGTTTCTCAAGGCTAATGATCCTCTTCTGGTAATTTATCTTATTATTTATTGGGTTTCTTTCGCACTGATCAACTTCTTTTTTATACTTAATTTTTCTCCTTAATTGCCAGTTGATCAACTTCTACGAGCAACATCTCAAGTACAGTCCACAATGATTTGATGGGAGTTTTAGAAGGAGTTTGTGAGTGTAGCAATATTTGCTTCAAGCTAGATTTTGTTGTATACAGATGTTATTAGTTCTCTAGTTGCAAGAGATGCCCTAAGATGAAAAATACCCTTTTGCTCCGGCAAATGACAGAAAGCTGAGTGGTAATATTGTAGTACCATTTCTACCTCTATTTGCCTTTTGTCTAATTAGGTGTCAGATTTATCTACCAACTGCATGAGTATTTAACTTGGAGATGTTTAGAGATTCATTAACTCTAGAAGTATACATAGTGTATGAACGATCATTTGTAATGAAACTTATCTTCATCGGATATCTCTCCTCAAGTAATGACCAAGTATTATCTTCTTTATTGCATTGCTTTGATCATCATTGAAATAGTAATGGGTGTACATTACTTTTATAATTATGACTTCGGCTTCATTATGATTCTGTTTTAGCAAATGTGATTGCTCTCTATTCACTTCACCATTTTCTACAAATTTCTAGACTTGAGCCATGAAGCCCTGATATATTGAATTGCTTTTCTGTTTTTGAGAATTTTATGTGGCTGATTCTGCAGAAGTAACTGTTGGCAGATTTGGACATAATTCATGCTCTTTATCTTGATATCATCTCTCACTAATAATATTAAATATATCATTGTTATTCTCATATATAAAATTGTCAAGATTCTTCTAAGTATTGAAGACAAATAGATGATTTTCAATAGTGATAAATTCTCAACTAAACAAATATTGTTAAGTTTTCATCCTGCATAGATAACTTCAAGACAACCTTGAGTTTATTTGTTATTGATTATCTTAATTAAAGTTGGTTGTGGTTGGCCTTCTTCAAGCCAACCTCTACACCATTAAAACAATTTTTGCTTAAAGAAGATAAATTTAGGTTAGCTAATGAATATATAACCAAAGAAAAGAGTCAGAATGCTTCTAAAAAGTCATCTCCATCTGCAACAAACATATTCTTTATCACTTTCACTCCTTTAAATATCCTCAAGGTCGTGGCTCATCCCCCAGGAAGGTGAGACAAAGAGCAATGAGGAACAGAGGGCCATCACCATTAGTACCCTCTTTAATGGTGGTAGTTTTGGGTTCTGTGATCTTTGGTCCTAGTCTGTTATCGATGATGGAGTTTTTTTCGCCGCTGTTTGAAGTTTGGGACTCAGAAGGCACCCTTGTGATTGTGCTGCTTCTGCTTTTAATGTTACTGCTCATACATTTTCTCTCTACATTTTTTCCTACTCTTCGCTTTCCGTCGCGTCGTGGGTTTCATCAGACCAGCAGTTCTGGTTTTGACACTGATGGGTTTGGGTTAGGGTCACTACTTCTAGTTGTGCTCTTCTTTGTTTTATACTTTGGCCTTAACAGTTAGCTTGTGTTATACATGCTTGCTTTTGTAAAATGTTTGTTGTAAAGAAAGGTTTGTGTATGTTGATAATAGTAATAGAAGGAAGATATGTCTAAAAAAGGAGCTTTGAATGTACTAGTAGAAATTTTTGCCCCAACCAAGTGATGTCTCTAGGCTCTTATGTAGTTGTCTTCTGATGAGAGAATGCCCAGTTTCTGGCTCTGGTTATATAGAAGTTGCTATGAGCTCCATTTTATTAATTTGCAAAGCAACAAACGTTTGATACAAACAAAGACGTTCAATAAATGACCAGCAAACTTCAACACAAACAGAAAACAAGCAAACCAAGTTACAAGGCTAAAACAAGCAAGGTTAGCCATGTGCCATGTCCAAGACTGATTACAGAAAATGCATGCCTGCATTTTGTTGAATTCACTATTTGAAAGTATTAAGACATCTTGAGGGATTCAGTCTTCTTCGGATGGTAAACAAAAACAGAATTAAGACACCATAGCTTCCTTCCCTTTAATTGCGAAACCAGAAACATCATCTTTTCAGGCTGAAGCTGAAGATTCGGCTGCTTCATTCCCTTTTAACCCTGCAAACATTTTAAAGCTTTAGAATATAAACTACTGGATGGATCTTGAAGATGAAGTATCACAATTATGAAAGTTATATCTCTATTATACTAACCTCCACCACGAATGAATACGCGATACCATGCTTTATTTTTTTCTTTTGGCAAAGGTGGAGCTTTGATGAAATCAATCTCCAGGTCAGGAATGTGACTGATTTTTTCCCATTCTGGACCTTGTTCATCCTCGTTGCCACATTGTTTCGTCAGTAAAGGACAATTTTGAATGAGCAAATGTTGAAGAGAGTTGGGAAGTCCGTCTTCAGGAAATGACTGGAGGAGAGGGCAGTCCTCAATGTAAAGGTCCTTCAGTGAATGGAAACTCTTCAGCGTCCCAAATGTGCCAAGTGACAGCAAACTAGAGCATGAGCCGATCAATAAACACTCAAGTGCTGGTGGTAGCTCTTCATCTTGAAATTTTACAAGCTTTGAACACCCTTGTGTAGACAGCAGCTTCAGAGAGGTCAAGCTCCGCATTGATCCTTCTCCGGACAAAGCCACAAGATCTTTGCAATCTCTGATGTACAAAGCTTTGAGCCCGGGAAGATCAGGCCATCTTGGAAATGAAGTTATGTTTGAGATGGTGGAAATGACCAGAGAATACAGAGAACTGGTACTTGGTATGGCCTTCACTAATGTTTCATCATGACATGAACTCAAAGCTAAATGCTGAAGACGTCGGCTCATCTCTGGGATAACTAGGGTGCTGAATAACGGACACCCACTTATCTCCAGTTTCTGAGGAGCAAAGTTTGTCGGCAGGTCCTGGAGCTTGGGGCAACCGATGACTTTCATTTCGAGAAGACTAATAAAGGAAAGTCGTTGTTGCACTACTTGTTGCCTTCGATCATTTATGGAAATGAGTTGCAGCATAGCCTCGTTCCAATTTTCCAGGACAGGATTGTCAACAAGTATTAGAAACATCAGAAATGCTGTCACTGGAAGAGCCTTTAACGAGGAACACTTCTTGATTTTCATAACCCGAAGGTTTGGAATGAATTTGGGCAATTCCCTTAGCTTGGGACAGTTACTAATCTTCAGTCTACAGAGAGAATTGTAATCCCCATTTTCCCATTTCTCCAACTCCAGCATGCCTTTAATATAGAGTTCGTTAAGGTGGGGTAGCTCACCGAGGGAGGAGAGGATTCTGCAGTTACTGCAACCCTTTAAGGAGATACCCACTAAGTTTCGGAGCTGCCCATTTGTCATCCAATGTGGAAAGCTATTACCCAAGTAATTGAAAATTTGGAGCTCCTTCAAAGCGGAATGAGGTTTCTAGTAGCCTCTCCTCGTCTGATAAATCATGTGGATTGGCATCTCTGTTGCTCCATTCCAACACTAACTTATGAACACTCTCCTTCTCGTTCAGCTTTGCCTCCTCTGCATTCTCTGCATTTTCGAGCTTCGAAATGTGCAACGTCCCGGTAAGATATGCCTTTTCCTTCAATTCTTCAATCCTGTTTCCACTCTTGCAGCCAATCGGAAATGCATGCAAATTTTGCAGCCTGGTTAACTTCCCTATTCTTGGAGGCAATGTGGAAGACTTGAACCAGAACATATCATCTAGCTCAAGGTTTTGTAGGTTAACCAGGTTTCCAAGGTCCTTGGGCAATTGGGTTAACCAAAGACACCCCAAAAGTTTCAGTGTTTTCAAATTATAGAGGTTACATATCGAGTCGGGAAGTACCTTGATTTCAGTTCGGGAGAGGTCAAGGTAACGCAGCAACTTCAACTCTTCAATTGAGCTCGGCAATACCTGGATTGTGCTAGAACTCAAATGTAACAGCCGAAGATATTTGAGTTTGTGGAAAATAGTTTCAAGGGCCTGCCCAAAGTTCTTCAAGAACTCACTTGGCAATAGAAGTGTGCGCAGCTTCTGAGAATTATCAACAATACTCAAAGCAGGCTGCTCAACATCTTTGCAAAGAAGTGACACATGACGATATTCTTTTGATTGCTGAGAGCTACTGCAGGATTTGTAATCCTTAACTTGGCAACAGTGGCGCATTGAAACTGATTGTGCCAAGTCATGAATAAGATCGTGCATCCGGTATCTCACCTTGTTATCAATACTGGAACGTTGAAAAAAAGTCCTCACCAATAATTCATTGAAGTATTCGATTCCAGTCATGGCTTCTGTTTCTTGTGCTCTAGTTTGAACGTATGCTTCTGCAGTCCATTGTTTCACCAACTCCTCCTTCTCGAAATAATAGGCTTTTGGGAAAATGGAACAATATGCAAAACAATCTTTAAGATGAGAAGGAAGATGATCATAACTGAACTTGAGTGCAGGCATGAGCTTGTTATTTCCGAAACTCCCCTCTTCTATCTCCCATATGTTACTGCTCAAGATTTTCTTCCATTTGTTTACGTCATCATCGCCGCGCAAAAGACCAGCCATTGCTCTTATTGCCAGAGGTAATCCCTTGCATTTACCCACAATATCCCTCCCAATTTCTTCTAGCTTTGGCAGATCTGGGCATGACAAATTGCTATGATTTAATGCAATTTTTTTGAACAATGACCAACATTCATCTTCAGGTAAATATTCCAGAAGATAAGGTGATTGTGTGCCAATCTTCTTTGAAACGTTTTCGTGTCGACTAGTAACCAAAACTCTACTTCCCTTATCTCCTTGTTTCAAGAGATTCTGAAGCGGTACCCATTCCTCGTAATCTTCAGTCCACACATCATCTAGAATAAGTAAGAAACGCTTCCCGACCAAAAAGTCGAGAAGACGGGACTCGAGCAGGTCTACTGATAAATTTGAACCATATTTCATCTTTGAATGAAATTCTATCATCTCTTTAAGAATCCTCGTGAGGTCAAACTCCATCGTGACGCATACCCACATTCTAGATTCAAAATGGTTTTTTACTCTCTCGTCATTGAATAGGAGTTGAGAAAGAGTTGTCTTGCCCAGGCCTGCCATCCCAATGATGGGAATAACACATATATTACCTTCAACATTTGATTCATCCGATAGCAAAAGATTTATTATCTTTTCTTTGTCAGCATCTCTTCCGAAAACATCGGCAGTGTCCACAGATTGTCCTGTCCGAGGGCGGTTTTGAGGCCTCCCATTAGCAACATTGATATTGAGATGAAATTTTTGCTTTTCTTCAGCTATGATATCAAGTCTTGCTGAAAGATCCTGAATCTTATGAGCAACTTTAGATTTATAGGAAATTTTTTTGGCACTGAGCTGTTGCTTTCTCTTAGAAAGAGCAGCTTCAGTCGCGAAAGTGTCGAGTATGTCCTCAGCATCATAGACTGCATCTTTGAGCTTTCCGAGCCAGTCTTTTAGCTCATGGTGATCCACTTGCCTCTTCTCTGCATCTTCCAGCACGGCTTTGATGGCTCTCAAATTGCTTGATAACTTTTCAACATGTTTCTTGACACCACGTACAAGGTCGAACTCTTCTTTGATCAAGGAGCTAGTAATTTCGATAACTTTATCCATAATGGCAGTAATAACAATTGAACCTGGATCCGACATGGCTAAGAATTAATGTTGTTTAGAGAGATTTCAAAAAAGAAAAAAGAAAACTGAGTTTAAGTTAGTTTGATTATCATTTCAGATTTTAGACCCATATTTATAAGGAGATTCGTTGTACAAAAGTATCACCGGTAATTGATTAGAAACTGACTTAGTTAATGTCAAGTTATTATTTGTAATCAACAGAAGTTTCCTCGTACATCAGTGACAAATGTGAAATAGTATTTTATTAGAAGGTTCTCTTGCTGAGTCAAGTATGGAATAGTGGCCGTTTGGTTTTCTAAATAGAGATTCTTCCATCTAGAACATCCTTTGGATTGATTGGGAATTAAGTTTCCTTACCAATTCAACTTGGTTGTACTCAAAACGACGTGGCGCCTACTTGTGTAAATTGACTGGAAATTTCTCTTGTACAAGAGGGAAAATTAATTGCATCTTGAATAGACATAAAAATTGAGTCATCAAACTTGGTCCACACGGTCTTAGAATATATAGTATCCGCATCTTTCTGTGCATCTTCCAGCACGGTTGACTGGGAATTAAGTTTCCTTACCAATTCAGCGCGGTTGTACTCAAAAGGAGTTGGCGCCTACTTGTGTAAATTGACTGGAATTTTCTCTTGCTAAGTCAAGAATGGAATAGTGGCCGTTTGGTTTCCTTACCACTTCAACGCGGCTTGTGTAAATTGACTGGAAATTTCTCTTGTACAAGCGGGAAAATTAATTGCATTTTGAGTAGACATAAAAATTGAGTCATCAAACTTGGTCCACGCGGTTTTAATATATAGTATCCGCATCTTTCTGTGCACTTTCCGAAGAAACTTGTCCTATTCAATATATAACTGAGAAGAATATGTGAATGTTGGTTTTGTATAAAACTCTGGTTTCAAACAATCATGAAGTTGAAGAAAAAGGCAACAAACAACACTGAGGAATTCCTTGAACACAAGAGAAAGGTTGCTCTCCATCTGGGATCAAATTCATGCATCTTCTTTTAATTTTTTCTGCTTTGTTTAATATTGTGTGGCTTTACCATTGTGCAGAAGACATGGGTGGATAAGAAGACAAGCTGCAAATGCTTTATGATATATCCAAGGTCACTCTATATCACTTGGGGTAGTCTTGAATATTGGACTTGGAATTACTTCAAAGATACAAGGTGAACTCATATTTTCATTTTTCAATTAATTGTTTGCTTCATCATTTGAATATAATTTTGTCCTAAATGCAGTGATGAAAACATAGAAGTGGCGAAACTAAGCCATGTTTGTTGGCTTGATGTAAGAGGGAAATTCAAAGTATCAGATCTTTCACCAGGGGCGGTTTATGAAATTGTTTATGTGGTGAAGTTAACAAAAGAGGCGTCTGGGTGGGAACTTCCTATCCACCTTAAACCATCACTCCCTGATGGCACAGTGAAGCAACGTCAAATTAGCCTTTTTGAGAAGCCAAGAGGAGAATGGATGGAGCTCAATCTTGGTAAATTCTTAACAGAAAACGGAGAACAGAATGAAGTTTGCTTTGATCTTTTTGAGCATGGAGGGCATTGGAAAAGAGGACTTGTGATTAAAGGTGCCATTCTTAGGCCAAAAACTTAAAACCTCTTTCAAATTGGGTAATTACTAGTTTGATTGGTGTCATAATGCCCCATTCCAATTTACTTATGACTTACTGGTTGATTTCTTATGTGTGCATGGCCAGGATTATTTCATTTTGGGATGTATCTTTTAATTGTATCCCTCCTATTCCTGATTCAAATATCTTCAAAGCGATTGATAATCAATGTAGTTATCATTCATATATTATTTAGTTTGAAGTCACATACTGCTCGAGGAATGAGAAAACCAGAAAACAAGTTCCACAAGCGTAGGACATAAAAATGGTAGCTATTTGGTGGCTTGGCGTCAACGCCACAACCATCATCTCCTACAATGTGAAGTAGATAAGGCACATGATTATAAAGTAGAAGAACATGAAGAATTTTCTCCCCTGCCACTCGGATCCAATCATAGAGTAGAGGATAAGAGTGTACATGATAGTTTGAATTAACACACACAGTATCTCTATGAGTACCTGGAAAATGAGGGAAAGTAAATTAGTCAAGTAGTATTCAATGGCTTCACATGCATTTTACCTTTTGACGACGTAATATATAATATTAGCTTTTCAGGTTTGGGCTTCTAAAGGAATTTTCCTTGATTATTTGATTCAGTTTCTAATTTGAAAGAAATAAGCTCCTGTTCAATGTTCCATTAGAAGGGGAAAATACAAAAACAAATGTAACTTCAAGAGATGAGATTGTTTACTTGAGCGAATGCATAAGGTAGAGCAGAACACATCCTAGCTAACTGTCCTCTCAATATCAACAACGAACTGCACACCAGTAGCAGCATGCACAGCTCCTAAAAAGTCAATCAGATCTTGCTGATTGGTTCTGTACAATAAATAAATCAAGGTCCAAATAAACACCAAATTATTATATTTTCATCCAGATGAGGAGTAAAACAAAGGCTTCCTTTGTTTCAATTCTCATAATACTACTTTTAGTATTCCCAAAAAAGTTAAACAGTAAAATACCCAAAAACTTTGATTTTTGGGAATACTACTCTCAATATTATTCAACTTTTTTTAAACCCCTTAAATTTGATAATTTAATTAAATACCCCTAAATATTTTTTTAAAAATTACAAAAACACCCCAGTAATTCATATTTACCAGATTCCGGCCACCACTGCCGGAAAATGGCCGGAATCTGTTAGGATAGCGCACTACCGGCTGAATCTGGTCGGTAGTGCGCCAATCTAGCCTTTTCCGGTCAGATCCATGGTGGATCTGACCGGAAAAGGCCAGATCTTTGGCCGTAACAGTTTATAACGACGGCCAACAAATGGTCGTCGTTGACCATCAACGATGACCGTTTGTTGGTCGTCGTTGACGAGCAAATACGGCCAGATCTGACCAGCAAAGGCAATATCGATGCACGACCGGTAAGATCCAGTCGGTCATTCGTCAATACGGTGAATCCGACCACCCTCCGACGGTGGTGGCCGGCTGTCCGTATTTTAGGTTGGGGGTGTTTTTGTTAACTTTTAAGATTTTATTATAGGGGGTGTTTTGTAAATAAACAAATATAAGGGGTATTTTATTAATTTATAAATCTTACATCGTAATACCCGTCCAATTCAACTTTTTTTTTTAACTTTTTTCAAAAAAAAATTTCCCAAAAACTCTCAATTGTGAACCAAACGAAGCCAAAGAAGAACTATGAAAAAGAGAGGATGCTTTCATCCGTTATTTCTTTCAACAAGCAATATACTTGAATCTAACTGATTATTATACAAAGAAATGTTATTGTTGGCTAAATGAATTGTATGATAACATCTAAAATTCTAAAACATTATTTATAGATTTTTTTTTGGCTGGCCCTTTATGGTAACCAATAAATTAAACATAAGGGAAAAGTTAACTTAACGTTTTTTGACCTTCGTCCCAGAAGACAAGACCAAAAAGAAGGCCAATACATAAAGTTAGGATAAACCGAATGATGATATTATATTCAGGGTGTCTCCAGTAAGACCAAAATTGTTTCCAGAAGCAAGCTTTGCTCTGAGTAAAAAAGGGTCGTGAGTATTTGGTTGGTAAGAAGAGATCATTAGAGCTCGGAGCTAGAGTACTAAGCTCTTTGATAAGTTCTTGATTCCTCCTGAAAGTGTGCCAAGAAAGAAATTATTTAGAACAATACTTAAAATTCTAAGCCATATTGAAAAAGTTAAATAGTGGTAAAACTATGTATTGATACACTCAGATTTACTGATATAAAGAGGAGTTGGCATAGATTTCAGCAAAATCCACATCCATTTGAGCCTCGACCGAAGGAGCAGTGACCTCAAGCATCCATGTAGCTGGATTGCATCCATCCTTAATTTTAGGAACCCCTGGGGCAGCCTGAAATAGGTTATAAATATTAGGTCTCAGTGCAATTTCAAATCCACGAATTCATTAAGGATTTTCCTAAAATAAAATGAATAAAACATGTGAGGGACATGAAATTAAAATGATCAGAGTCTATTCTTTGTTTATTTGCTGTTAACATAATCAATCATACAGACAACGAAACATGAATTATTCACCTCAAACTATTCTCTGAGTTTGTGAGAATGGCGACCAAGAGGTCCTGTATAAATGACTTGTCCACCTCGTTTCATCAATAGTAGCTGTAATAACCACAATATCGTGTTGCATGTTAAAAACATGTAAACAAAGAAGAAAGCATAAAACAAAGAAAACACCAAGGGAAGTCTATAAAAGTTGAGCATTACATCGTCAAAGGCTTCAAATATGTTGATGCTAGGTTGGTGTATACTGCATACACAGGTCTTCCCGTATCCGCTGTATTTCTCACCATACGCATGACAATGGTAGCTGCTCTAGCATCAAGACCAGATGTTGGCTCATCCATGAAGATGATAGAGGGGTTAGCAGCCAGCTCTAAAGCTACCGTCAACCTCTTTCTTTGTTCTGTTGAAAGACCATCTATTCCTGGAAGCCCAACTAAAGCATTCCTCAATGGTTTGAGCTCAACCAACTCCATAACTTCTTTGACAAACATCTGCATGATACATTGAGCTGAATTAAATTATAATGGCAACTTTAGCTAATAGTTCAAAGTATGAAGATAGGGAGAAAGTTCCATCAGAGTTAGGAACCTATTATTATACAAGAATTTCAACATACCGTTCGTGATTTTGTATCTATTTCCGAAGGAACATGAAGCCAAGCTGAGTATAGGAGTGATTCATAAACAGTAACCACTCACACGTGCAAATGTTTCTTGGTTCTTTGGGTAGCCAGAAATGCTAATACTTCCTTCAATATACCCTCCGGTCTTCCTTCCTGCCAAGACATCCATCAGAGTTGTCTTCCCCGCACCACTAACACCTACTAGTGCCGTCAATATCCCTGGTCTGAAAGCACCACTAACATCCCGTAGCAGTTGAAGACGATCTTATTCAATCCCTTGGGTCTTCATTCCCCGGTAAGCAATGATAATTAATTCATTTCAGCATATGCTTGTGAGAATCAAAACATTTTCAACAAGATCATTCATTTAAATGCGTCTAACAATTTAAAAAAAAATGTTTAGTTACATGATGGACTTAAAAGAAGCCATTCTAATTTTTCTAGAGGTGGTAAACCGAAAATGAAAACGTTGTACAAATGACAATACATACTGTTCTCGAATGATCTCCTAAATTCCATGACTCTATGCTATAGCACAGAAGAGATCTAAAGGTCAAGCAACCTAGTTATTAGTGTTTATTTCATTGCTCATGCTGGTTTTTGGCACAGATCATCATTGACTAGCAATGGTAAGTGTTAATTCTGTTGTGAAATGATAAGATTTCCAGGCTTTCAACGATATGGAAATTTGGTTATGGTTTCGGAAATGTCAATAATCAGGGAAGCTTCTAGGACAAAAAAAGTCTATTTAAACACTAAAGATAAATATATGCTTCGAGGTGAATGACTTACAACAGGCATATCCGCGTAGTAGTTCACATGGTTGAATACAAGTGAGTGGGGTTGGAAAGGCAAAACCATTCCTCTTTTAGAGTCAGCAAGGTCTGATGAACTTCTCATTGCCAAGTTAATACCTGCAATTGTTTGTCAAAGTCAACGTATTTAGACAGATATAATATCAATGGACTTTACACAGTGCATGAATAAGAGATTTTTCTTCGGCGCATGACATAACAATCTAGAAGATAAGTACTGTTCCATACATGCTTTGGAACGTAACTATTTATATGTTCATCATATCAGTATATTTTTCTATTGAAATCTTAAAGAGGTGGATGAGGGCTTGTGGAAAAACGCTGGAATACGATTCTGATAGAACCTGACCTGCAAATCCACTGACAATACCAACAAGCTATTCCACAACACACAACCAACACTCACAATCAATAAAGAAAATAACCTGTTGTATTAATAGCCACACAGATCATTACAACCAGTGAAGATACATCCAGAAGCCATGTCCTATCAGTACTCAATAAGTAAATAACCTGAGAAAATAAGGCAAGTACACTAAGAAAATGATAAACGAAAAACTTTCGAGCGTCAGTCACCTCCACAAATACTGACTTCGAGGGTCAGCTGCCTCCCTTCCAATTTACTTTTTAATTCTGGATATCCTGTTTCTCTCCCCTCTCTGTTTTTATTCTCTCCTGACACCTTTTGTGATCCTAACCGAATTCCTCCTACATCCACTCTTATCAAGCCATCTGTCCTTCCTAACAAACTCTAACCTTCTACACAACAAATGTCAGCAATTATTCCCGCAATTATTCCTCTACTCCTTACCCCTGCCCTTCCTATGGTATACCAGCCCCATTGGGTGTTCATCATTACCCTCCCCAAGGAGAATCACCTTGTCCTGAAGGTGGAAAGAAGGAAATTGGTGATGAATGGTGTCAAAATCCTCCCACGTGTTTTCTTAAGAAGGTAATCCTTTCCATTGAATCAGCACCTCCCACTATCCATTCAGAAGTTTCCTTTTCTTAAGGACTGCTTCAGGTTCAAGTTGTAAAGTTAAATCCTCGTTGAGGGCTGCCGGTAGAGGTTGGCTATTGGGAATTGGGAACGTTGCTTTCTTCAGTTGCGAAACATGGAAACGTCATGAATACAAGCTGAAGAAGGTAGGGTCAGTCTGTATGCCACGGCCCCAATTCTGTCCGTGATTACAAAGGGACCGTAAAACCGTAGGCTCAATTTCTCATTATAGCGATGAGCTAAAGATCGTAATCGGTATGGTTGTAACTTCAAATATACAGAGTCCCCTATCTCAAATGTAACCTCTCGGCGATGGCGATCAACATACACTTTCATGCGGTTTTGAGCCTTGAGAAGATTTGCCTTTAACTCCTCAATAATATGGCTTCGTTGCTGAAGTTTCTGGTCAACTTCTTCAACTGGAGAAGCATGGTCCGCATAGCGTAACACTGTTGGAGGTTCACGGCCATAGAGAGCTTTAAATGGACACATTCCCGTGGAGCTATGATAAGTGGTGTTGAACCAAAATTCTGCCCATGGAACCCATTTTGGCCACTTTTGTGGGTGGCTATTGACAAAGCACCTGAGGTATGTCTCTAAGCAATGGTTTACAACTTCTGTTTGACCATCCGTCTGTGGATGGTAGGCTGAACTCATGTGCAAATGGGTCCCGGACTGTTTGAATAATTCAGCCCAAAAGTTGCTCATGAAAATCCGATCTCGATCTGAAACAATGGTTCAGGGAAACCCATGCAACCTGACCACTTCTTTGATAAACAGATCCGCTACCACTTTGGCTGTGTACGGGTGTTTAAGAGTGACAAAATGGCTGTATTTTGTCAAACGATCGACCACCACCAGAATAGTATCAACCCCATTCGATTTGGGCAGCCCCATAATGAAATCCATAGAGACATCATCCCACACATGGTTAGGAATCGGTAATGGTTGAAGCAAACCGGCTGGACTTAATGCATCGTATTTATTTTGTTGACAGACGCGGCAAATAGCTACAAATTCCTTGATATCTTTCTTCATTCCCTCCCAAAACACCACATTCGAGATTCGCTTGTATGTTCGAAAAAATCCAGAATGGCCCCCAATAGGTGAAGTATGAAATTCCTGTAATATTTGATGGATGTGAGGCCCTGATTTAGGTAACACTAACTTGTTATGGTACAGCAGATGGCGTCCCACCAATCTGAAAGGAGAATGGCTGTTCGGGTCAATCAGGAGTTGTTGTATAATCCTACGTAATCTGGCTTCTTGCTGGATTGCATCTTCTAAACTGTCTAGTCCCGAAAAACAGCCCACAGAAAGAACATGATGCTCGACCATATCAGGCATCCTGGAAAGAGCGTCTGCTGCTTTATTTTGCGGTCCAGGCTTATATTGCATACTGAAATCTAGTCCCAACAGTTTGATAACCCACTTTTGTTGACTTTCACTTAATAATTTCTGGTCGGTTAAGAAATGGAGACTCCGCTGATCTGTCCGAATAAAAAAATGTCTTCCCAAGAGGTAATGGCGCCACTTTTGCACAGCCAACACTACAGCCATTAATTCCCGCTCATAGACTGATTTCAGTTTAGAATTGAGAGACAACCCTTTGTTGAGAAATGCGATAGGCCGCCCCTCTTGCATCAACACAACCCCTAACCCTCTGCCCAAAGTATCGGTCTCTATAATAAAATCCTGAGTGAAATTTGGCATCCGCAGGACAGGGACACTGGTCATGATTCTTTTTAACTCTTCGAAAGCCCGTTGAGCTGCTGTATTCCATACAAAAGAGTCCTTCTTTAATAGGGCAGTGAGTGGAAGAGCTATTTTACCATAATCGCGCACAAAGCGACGGTAGTATCCTGTCAGCCCAAGAAATCCTCTGAGTGCCCTGATGTCCTTTGGTTCTGGCCATTTAGTGATGCTGTCTATCTTTGAAGGATCCACGGCCACACCCTTAGCTGACACTACATGTCCCAAATATTCTAACTGGAGCTGCCCGAATTGGCATTTCTTCTGATTTTCCACCAACTGATTCTCCAATAATACCTGCAAAATAATGCTTAAATGCTTCGCATGTTCGTCCATCTCCTACTGTAAATCAGTATATCGTCGAAGAATACCAATAAAAATTTTCTTAAATACGGCCTGAATACATCATTCATGACTGCTTGAAAAATTGCCGGTGCATTGGTAAGGCCGAAAGGCATTATGAGAAATTCATAATGCCCTTCATGTGTTCGAAAAGCAGTCTTGTGTGTGTCTTCTGGTTTCACTCTGATTTGATTATATCCGGATTTCAAATCGAGTTTAGAAAATACTGTTGCCCCTTCTAACTCATCAAACAATTCGTCGATAGCGGGAATCGAAAATTTATCTGGAATTGTCACCTTGTTAACTGCCCGATAGTCTATACAAAATCGCCACCCTCCATCCTTCTTTTTCACCAATAAAACAGGGTTGGAGAATGGATTGACGTTCGGTTTTATAATTCCCGAAGCCAACATTTCCTTGACAATACGCTCTATTTCATTTTTCTGATAATAAGGGTACCGGTATGGCCTGAGGTTTGGTGGTTGTGTTCCCGGAACTAACTAAATGGCATGGTCTTTTGACCTGGCAGGTGGTAACCCCGGAAGTGGCTCGAAGACTCGGCTAAAGTTTCTCAAGACCTCCAGTAGTCTGTCATCGATACTCCCAATTTTTTCACACTGAGTCTGTATCTGCCAAAACTCTATCAAACAGCCCTGTCTTTCACTCTGCAATGCCTTAATCATCGCCTTGAGGGATACCATGGTTTTGCTAAGAGACGGATCCCCATGCAGACCAACTGTCTGGTTTCCCAACGTGAACCTCATAGTTTGTTTTCTCCAATCCGTAATGGTCTCGCCTAAAGTCTTAAGCCATGCAATACCCAGAACTACGTCAGCACTGCTCATATCAAATGGGAAAAAATTTTGAACAATCGTCATCCCTTGTAACTCCATACACACATCCCGACATTCTCCTTCACACCTCACACTATACCCATCACTTACTCTGACCCCGAAAGACTGAGTCCCTACCACTGGTATTCCTAATCGTTCAACCACCTTTGAACTAATAAAATTGTGGGAAGCCCCACTATCAATCAACACAATCACTTCCTTACCTTGGATTCTTCCCTTGAGCTTCATTGTCTTCGGACCTTGAATTCCTACCACTGAACTAAGAGAAAGCTCCACATTTTCCTGCTGTTGCTTTGTTCTTGTTTCGACAGTATCTCCACCCCCAATAGGATCTGAATCATGTTCCTCGTCGTCAATCAAAATGATCTGAAATTGTTTCTCCCCACATTTGTGCCCAATCGAATATTTTCCATTGCACCTAAAGCAAATCCTTTTCTCTCTTTTCCTCTGGATCTCCGCATCTGTCATTCGACGGAAGGGAAATTCTCGCCGTTGGAAGTTCTGACGTTCGAACGGTCGGAAAGATGTCGTCGGTGGGTCGCGAGTGGAAAAGTTGGTCGAAAAGCCTTGCATGGACGATTCTGGTGATCGACGATTGAAATGGGACGTGAAATTAGTGTTTAGGGATTCGGCTGAATTGGGAAATTTTTGATTAGTTGGGTTATGTTCAAATCGGGTCACACTCCTGGATCCTTGGTTGTTGGACCCATAAGATAGCCAAGGCCCAACTGTGCGTGAAGCCTTGTTCGATCCCACTTGGGCTTCTTCTAAAGCCCGATTTCTGTCTTCTATTTATTGGGCTAACTCCATTATTTGGGTTAAGGAATTTGGTTGGGCCAATCTGACTTCAGCCCTAATCTCCACCTTCAGCCCATTCACAAAGGCAACCTGCAGTATTTCTTCCTTCTCCCCCACCAACAGAGCTGTTACTACTTCAAACTGACGACGGAACTCCATGACTGAACCAGTTTGTTTTACCGCCATTAAGGATTCATATGGGTTGAGTTCTTGTGATCCACCAAATCGTTGAAGTAGTGCCAACTTAAACATGGCCCACGAGCTTGCCAGAGTTCTGTATTCAGTCCATTGGAACCAATTTATAGCTTCACCTTCCATACAAATGGCTGCTGCCGTTAATTTTCCTTCCTCCGATATCCCATTGAGATTGAAGTAACGCTCTACTCTAAAGATCCACCCATAAGGATCTTCACCGGAAAATATAGGCATTTCCAATTTTCGTCCCCCCATTTCACTGCGGCTTTGGCCACTGTTCCCAGACCCACTGGCTCCGTTTGGGTTTTCTTCTTGGTGAGACTGTACATTCTCCGCTGAGCGCATCTCTGCTCTACCAGCTTCTTCCTCATCTTTTCGTCGCACCCAAGACTGTAACTCAACTAAACATTCTCTGCTGGTACCCATTTCCACTCCCAACTTTGAAATCTCTCTCTCAACATTATCCATTCTTGCATCCATCCTTGTCAAGACCATTACCCAGACGACAATGCTCTGATATCAATTGATAGAACCTGACCTGCAAATCCACTGACAATACCAACAAGATATTCCACAACACACAACCAACACTCACAATCAATAAAGAAAATACCTTGTTGTATTAATAGCCATACAAATCATTACAACTAGTGAAGATACATCCAGAAGCCATGTCCTATCAGTACTCAATAAGTAAATAAACTGAGAAAATAAGGCAAGTACACTAAGAAAATGATAAACGAAAAACTGGCTTTGAGGGTCAGCCACCTCCACAAATACTGACTTCGAAGGTCAGTTGCCTCCCTTCCAATTTACTTTTTAATTCTGGATATCCTGTTTCTCTCCCCTCTCTGTTTTTATTCTCTCCTGACACCTTTTGTGCTCCTAACCGAATTCCTCCTATATCCACTCTTATCAAGCCATCTGTCCTTCCTAACAAACTCTAACCTTCTACACAACAAATGTCAGCAATTATTCCCGCAATTATTCCTCTACTTCTTACCCCTGCCCTTCCTATGGTATACCAGCCCCCTTGGGTGTTCACCAGATTCTTGATTGGTATTGGTAAATAACATAATTCTCCAAGATACATACTTTTGCTAAAATTATTAGCCCTACTTAATGCAGTTTTCACTTCATGTTCATGCATTTGATATACCAGCTTTAATTCTTGTACAAATAAAACTTGACTTTGGTAAACTGAAGGAGAAAAAGTTGGAAGGAATCAGTTGAGAGGCAGACAGATGAGAATGTAAGACAAGTTCCTCCATCATCTAATAGAAAACAATTTGAGTGTAGAAAACTCCTAAAATCTCCTAGCAAGGCTAGAATCCCTATGGGAAAAAAGAAAAAGACAGCTAAAAAGTTTTATACCTACAGTGTTGCTACATACATATAATATCTAATTGAAAAATAGAATAATTGCTGGCCATTCTATGATCCGCATTTTAACAGGATTAACAAGGCTCGCAAGGAAAAATAGGAAAAACATAAACCTTCTACTCCATGTTCCTCAGAGGCTTGCTTATTCTTCTTGTCTCCATTATCCTCTATGACAGTTGCTTTTGACTCACCAAAAGCTGAAAACAATTTCCAATACGAGAAGAGATGTTAATTAAACATTGAAACTTGAACTCTGTACAAGATATCCAGAGATGAAATTAGATACAATAACTTACAACTCAAATAAGTCAATGCGCCAACGAATAAAATGTTGAAGAGAAGAGAAAATCCAAAAAGTGGTACAATGCAAATCCAAAACCAATACTCATTGGTGAAGAAGCCTCTAGCCTTAAGAAGTGCTTCCCCAACTGTAGGCGCATCAATGCTGGTGTCGTCGTTGGGCTGCATGAGATTGTAACTTGTAAGATCTTTTTGATGAATTAAGGACAGGAAAACTAGATACACCATAGTTTAGCTAAGTGAAAATTGCAATGCGAATCAAAAAGAAGATGATCAAAGCATAATAGAACTTACTGTGTCTCATGTTTTATCAAGAAACTCATTCACAGCTAGTGCATTCGGTCCATACATCATAGGAGACATATAGTAGCCCCACATTATCCATGGCTCAAGGTCATCTTCAGGAAAAAAAGCAAAAGATTTTTAAAATGAATCATTGTTCAAGGAAAAAGTATGTCTAGCAATGAACCTAATTATTTAGTAATATTTACCATCCAATACTAGGCATAATAAATTGGATTATAAACAGGTTTTGCTTAAAAAATAAATTAAAATGGCAAAAAGGGTTAAATTCTCACTTTTGGAAATAATAAATCCTCCAAGCAGAAAAACCATTAGCAAGGTGAAGGTACCCAGCAACTTTGATACAACTTCTGTTCTTCCAAGAGCAGCAATGAATCGAAAGAGGGACAGAGCCATCTGGTGTACACCAAGTAATGCCAAGGATTGTCGGAAAAACCTACAGAAGAAAAAATAAAAGGATTATTAGCAAAAGAACTCTAGTAGCTGATCTAGTTCTAATTACAGGTATGACAAAACCCATTACATAGAAACAATAATTTCAAAATATAACATCAATAGTTTTCAGCAGGTGATTATTATGGACTGAATGGAACTAGATGAATTGCTTTACCTGCTAGGAGGGAGCAAAACCAATTGTGAAGTATGTCAGAACGATCCATATAGCTGACTCCATAAACGATAAAGGGATCCTAAGAACCCATATAGGTAAGGCAAAAGCCCATGCAGGATAGAATAAGTGATCCCTTTGTTTATAGGAGACAGGAAGCTTCATAATAGTCATTGCAAGTTCCGCCATCCCATTAAACATCACATTAACTATACTGAAGAACAATGCTCCAAAATACTTATTTCCACCAAAGAAAGTGTCAGGTTTCATTTCTGATCTAAAGAACACGGACATGGCTATTAATGACATAATCGGTATCTGGGTAGTCTTGAATATATAAACAAAAGAATTACGCTTCATTGGCAGCCACTCCCTTGCAAAACATGCCTTGAACAATTCCCGATTTAGAATGCGCCATACTTTTCAATCACCAATGCAGCAGTGTGGGCTCTGGATGTGTCAAAAGGAACCCTAAGATCTAACTCAATCTGTCGGCTAATGTGGAAAGAATTGAAACCGAAACAAATCTGTATAGTTGGTTCTTCCTAAACCAATACTGTTCCTAGTCCCTTCTTGGAAGTTACTTCTTGCAGAAAGTCAGCAACTCCTTTTCTATCTGGGCATTTGAAACCCATGTATTCAAAGAATTGAAGGATATTCTCTCGTGGACCTTGATAGACAATTTGACCTTCTGAAAGTAGGACAACTTGGATGTATGCTTTGTTTTACCTTGGGCTCATCTTTTACTTCTACGTTGCCAGACTGGCAATGTAATTTGGAGTAGACTCTTCACTACATTTTTTATTAGGATGTTGAGCGCCCAAAGCACAGTAAAGAGTGCTCTCTATAGTCACTCTTACATCATCACATGTGTTAGATATTAAGTTCAGTCCTTGGCAGATTCTAATTTATTCTCTACTTGAGCAGGTTCCAGTTCCTTCTCGATTGGAGCAGGCTCCAATTCATCCTTTACTTGAGGTTCCAATTCATTATCTACTAGTGCACAGACAACTGTTCTACTCGGTGCATATACCAAGAAGGAACGAGGCCGGTCATCATACCACCCTTCCTGCACAAGCACGATTGAAGTAAAATCACATCATTAATAAAAAAAGTAGAAGAACAGATGATTTAAAAATATCCTCCGCAAGTGAAATTTCTTACTGAGCTGAAGTACTCAGCATTATGGTCAAGCCAGTTAAAGCCTCCAAAAAACTGATCATCTGAATCCAAGACAACCTGGAAAGAAGAAAACAAATATAAGTTAAATCACAAAATTAGATAGAATAATGACAATAAATTTAACTATTCTAAGAATATATACAATATGAAGTTTTAGTTTAAAGATAAATTCTGTTTGACATAGAGTAATTAATAAAATATAAATGTGGAGCTATTATATATTTTCTTACCTTGATTAGAAACATGATGGCTTAGTTTGGTTCAAAATTTTGGGTTTTTGGGAAAAGTTTTATGAAAAAAGTTTAAAAAAAAGTTAAATGGACGGGTATTACGATATAGGATTTATAAATTATAAAATACCCTTTATGTTTGTTTTTTTTACAAAATATCCCCTATAATAAAACATTAAAAGTTAACAAAAATACCCCCAATCCACCCTCAGATATGGACAGCCGGCCACCACCACCGGAGGGTGGCCGGAGTCGCCGTATTGGCGCATGACAGGTTAGATCTTGCCGGTCGTGCGCCGATATGGCCTTTTCCGGCCAGATCCACCGTGGATCTGGCCAGCAAAGGCCAGATCTACGGCCAGATCTGGCCGTTCCGTATTTGCTCGTCTACAACTGGTCAATGACGACCGTTTGTTGGCCGTCGTCACAGACTGTTACGGCCAAAGATCTGGCCGTCAACGGCCAGATTTTCGGCCTTAGATCTAGCCTTTTCCGGCCAGATCCACCTTGGATCTGGCCGAAAAAGGCTAAATCGGCGTACTACCGGCCAGATTCAGTCGGTAGTGCGTCATCCTACCAGATTTCGGCCATTTTCCGGCAGTGGTGGCCAGAATCTGGTAAATGTGGATTACTGGGGTGTTTTTGCAATTTTTTAAAAAATATTTAGGGGTATTTAATTAAATTAATAAATTTAAGGGGTTTAAAAAAAGTTGAATAATATTGAGAGTAGTATTCCCAAAAACTCTGGTTTTTGGGTATTTTACTGTTTAATTTTTTTGGGAATACTAAAAGTAGTATTCCCAATTGGCAATCAAACGAAGCCAATATTAAGTTCATATCTCATGAATATATGAGATAATAATATAAGAAAAATGCTATCCTTACAAAGACCCATACAAAGAGGGCCACTAAGTGACATCATCCAAAAGAAAAAAATAAAGAAAAAACGGAAAAAGAGAGAGAGAGAGAAATCATGAAAATCAAGGGTGTGGATTATCTTTGTATGCCCCTTTTGTATGTGTCTTTTTAAAACTAGCATTACTCAATACTATAATTTACAATATTAAATGCAATTAAATTCAGTTTTATTACTCGATATGTGAAGCTTAGGTTGACAAAATAGTTCTAAATTAAGATTAAAACTTTCTCTACTAAAAGAATCCATCAAGTCACTGTGAGAGAGGTACGAAATGACAGAAAAATAAAAGGTGTGAATTAAAGCATAAATTCAAGAAGCCTAGGCTTCGTTTGGTTCAAAATTTGGGGGTTTTGGGAAAAGTTTTTTGAAAAAAGTTAAAAAAAAGTTGAATTGGGCGGGTATTACGATGTAGAATTTATAAATTAATAAAATACCCTTTATGTTTGTTTTTTTTTAAATTTTCCTTTATAATTAAACATTAATAGTTAACAAAAATACCCTTAATCCATCCTCAAACACCCCCAGCCGGCGACCACCACCGGAGGTGGCCGGAGTCGCCTTATGGGCGCATGACCAGTTGGATCTTGCCGGTCATGCGTCGCTATGGCCTTTTCCGGCCAGATCCACGGTGGATCTGGCCGGAAAAGGCCAGATCTACGGTCAGATCTGGCCGTCAACGGCCAGATCTGGCCGTATTTACTCTCAACGACGGCCAACAAACGGTCGTCGTTGATGGTCAACGACGACCGTTTGTTGGCCATCGTGACCGAGTGTTACGGCCAAAGATCTGGCCGTCAACGGCCAGATCTTTGGCATTAGATCTGACCTTTTCCGGCCAGATCCACGGTGGATCTGGCCGGAAAAGGCTAGATCGGCGCACTACCGGCCAGATTCAGCTGGTAGTGCGCCATCCTACAGATTCTGGTAGTGGTGGCCGGAATCTGGTAAATGTGGATTGTTGGGGTGTTTTTGTAATTTTAAAAAAAATATTTAGGGGTATTTAATTAAATTAATAAATTTAGAGGGTTTAAAAAAAATTAAATAATATTGAAAATAGTATTCCCAAAAATGAGAGATTTTGGGTATTTTACTGTTTAACTTTTTTGGGAATACCAAGAGTAGTATTCCCAATCTTGAACCAAACGAAGCCCTAGAATTCGCACATGGTACTTGAAATTTAACTTGATTAAAATCCTATTGAACCGATTATTAAATACATTTCATTGACGCAAATGATATTAGAATACGCTACACCTTAATAAGTAAAAATGAATTCTAGAACAAAGAGAAAAGTTAATCTAAGATTCAAACTTTCTATTTAAATAATTGGATTATCACAAAAAAAAAAAAAAAATAAAAAAAAATAAAAAAATAATTGGGTAAGAAAAAATAACCATATGCATAAAATATTTATAAGTATCAAAGCCAAAACATAAAAAAGTGAAAAAAATTAAATGCTTACTTTATACTTTCCTGGCTTTAAGCAGCTGATTCGGTAGTCAAAATCGCTGTTACTCCAACGAAAATTGAAGACAAAAACAAGGGCTCCGTTTGGTTGCCAATTGGGAATACTACTTTTAGTATTCCCAAAAAAGTTAAACAGTAAAATATCCAAAAATTTTGATTTTTGGGAATACTACTCCCAATATTATTCAATTTTTTTTAAACCCCTTAAATTTGATAATTTAATTAAATACCCCTAAATATTTTTTTAAAAATTACAAAAACACCCCAGTAATTCATATTTACCAGATTCCGGCCACCACTGCCGAAAAATGGCCGAAATCTGTTAGGATGGGGCACTACCGGCTGAATCTGGCCGGTAGTGCGCCGATCTAGCCTTTTCCGGTCAGATCCACGGTGGATCTGGCCGGTGGATCTGACCGGAAAAGGCCAGATCTAAGGCCAAAGATCTGGCCGTTAACAGCCAGATCTTTGGCCGTAACGGTTTATAACGACGGCCAACAAACGGTCGTCGTTGACCATCAACGACGACCGTTTGTTGATCATCGTTGACAAGAAAATACGGCCAGATCCACCGTGGATCTGGCCAGCAAAGGCCATAGCGGCGCACGACCGGCAAGATCCAGCCGGTCATGCGCCAATACGGTGAACCCGGCCACCCTCCGGCGGTGGTGGCCGGCTGTCCGTATTTGACATTGGGTTGGGGGTGTTTTTGTTAACTTTTAAGATTTTATTATAGGGGGTGTTTTGTAAATAAACAAATATAGGGGGTATTTTATTAATTTATAAATCCTACATCGTAATACCCGCCCAATTCAACTTTTTTTTAACTTTTCTCAGAAAACTTTTCCCAAAAACACCCAATTATGAACCAAACGAAGCCAAGGTTTCCCCTCTCAAAGACAATAATCCTGTCTCCTTCATCTTTACGTGATATGTATTGATGCTCAGAAGTCATAAACTGCATCAACAGTTAACTAGTAAATCAATAAAAGGTGTGATTAAATTCAAGAAGCCTAGAATTTGCACATGGTACATGAAATTTAACTTGATTAAAATCCTATTGAACCGATTATTGAATACATTTCATTGACGCAAATGTTATTAGAATACACTACACCCTAATAAGTAAAAATGAAATCTAGAACTAAGAGAAAAGTTAATCTAAGATTCAAACTTTCTATTAAAATAATTGGATTATACCAAAAAAAAAAAGAGAGTAAAGAAAAAATCACGATATGCATAAAATATTTACAAGTATCAAAGCTAAAACATGAAAAAGTGAAAAAAATTAAACGCTTACCTTATACTTTCTTGGCTTTAAGCAGCCGATTCGGAAGTCAAAATTAGGGGTGTTCGGTTCCAGGTACCCTGCATTTTTTTAAGGAACAGGAATCGAAATCGACGGTTCCTTGAAATTTGGAACCAGAACCGGAATCGACGGTTCCGGTTCCTAGATACCAAGAACCGGAATCTATAACAACGGTTCATGTTCCGGTTCTGGGTACGCTATAAAATTACAATGACCCCCCCAAAGTTTTTAAAATTGCAAAAAACCCTTAAAAACTTACAAATACCCCCTACCTGACACTTGTTAACAAAAATAAAATTACAAACTTCATTGCTTTGTAAAGGTAGATTCTCAAAAGTCAAACCAACTTACTTTAAATGTTATGAAATATAAATATAAATATATTCACATTATTTTTTCTACAAAAGTTTTTATTAACCCCCTACTCTTTAATTTTATTTTATATTAGTCTCGGTTCCCGATTCCAGTTCCGGTTCCTAACTATAGGAACCGGAACCGCACAGTAACGGTTCCAAATTCTGGGTAAGAGCAGGAACCAAACCCCAGGTACCCGTAGGTTTCGGTTCCAATCGGTTCTTTTGAACACCCCTAGTCAAAATAGTTGTTATTCCAATGAAAATTGAAGGCAAAAACAAGGTTTCCCCTCTCAAAGACAATAATCTTGTCTCCTTCATCTTTAAGTGATATGTATTGATGCTCGGAAGTCATAAACTACATCAACAGTTAACTAGTAGATCAATTTTTAATTCTAAAAAGTCTTAAAGGTGTACTGGTCATTAAAATAAACCCTATAATTTATGAGAAATGTCATTAATCTATTATAATTGCCTTCATATAACTCATAAAATACCATAATAAATATTTAAATGATAAAAATGGATATATACCATAACATTACATAATTCCAAAAAATTTTAACATTAATTATACAACTAAGAAATGTTGTTCAATTAGAACTTACAGTATACTTCTCTTCAAGATGGTGCATCCCCTAATCAAATTCTTGCATTCTGTGATATCTTAGGGTGTATTTGGTTCATTATTTTGGACAGGATTTTGGGAATAATACTGGATAGTTGAGTAGGGTTATGGTTACGAGAATAGGATTTGCAGAATATGTGTTTAGTTGAGTATTTTGACCTTGATATTTGTGTTGAATATTTGATTGATATATTTTTTTATAAATGATTTATTAATATAATATTTTGTTGCATTTTGTTAAAATAATGTATTATTATATATATAACTTATCAATTTACATTTTAATAATATTAAACATTTTATTGGTAATTTGTCACTTGTAAATATTAAAAAACAAAACTCATATTAAATTCAAGTACTAATCCAACTGTTTAAAACATTACATTAATACATATATGACAAAAGTACTAATTATCAACCATTACAATCATTCTTACGTGTATACTCCATTAACAACTACGACATGGTCCACTGTGCTACCCACAGTACATTTGTTATGTTATCCTGGACAGTCATCATATTGTCTATAATACCTTGTTGCGGTTGACTCGGTCCTTCTCCATTTCGGCCATATTCTGTCCCGTTTTGACGATCACGATATACTTACTCATTACCTATACTATTATTGGTTTGTTCGAAGATACGGTCGTCCATATTGTACATTCTGATAAAATTATGAAGTACACAACATGCCATAACAATCTTCCCTTGTTTGTCTAATAGGTAATTGTTCATTCCATTCAGAATACGGAACTGTCTTTTCAAAACACCAAAGGTTCTCTCGACAACATTGCGAAGTGAAGCATGTATGTAGTTAAACAACTCTTGTGGCCCCCTTCGGTTACGGCGGTGATCAGAAATATGGTAAGCCACTAGCCTATGAAGGGCGAGGAACCCATCTCTATTTGGATAACCCGCATCAACCAAATAGTATTTCCCTGTAATAATATCAGACATTTTTTTTGAATTACAGGGCCTCAACAGTGGAGCAAATACGCTATAATATATCAAGAAAATACTTATACCTGGTGGAGGATGTGGGAATCCAAAATTAGGATCATCAAGAATTGAATTTAAAACTCTTGAATCATGCATAGATCCTTCCCATCCAGTAACGACATAAGTGAACATCATCCTAAAGTCACATACAACCATTGCATTATGTGACAACGTTCCTTTACGATTCTGGTACCTATCAACAAATTCATGTGGAACCGAAGAGTATACATGTGTGCCATCAATGGCTCCAATACAGTCCTATCATGAAAATTGAATTTTACTCATATTAACCAACTACCAAAATTAATAACACAATGAACTTAACTATCCACTAATAGAAAACATAATGAACCAATACCTTAAAGAAAGGGTAATATTTTCTGTTGGCTGATATTTCCCATCGAACATCATTGAAGTCAGGTGATCTGATAAACCCTGTCTTCAACTCACATATAGTGTCGCAAACTGCGCCAACATGTCTAGAGATCGTCTCACCTGAATGTTGGAAATCCTCTATCATCGTTCGGATTGTCTCATTTTTTCCAACGATTGTTAGAAATATCATAACTTGTTCTTCCAAACTCGTCTTCCTGATTAGTTGCAATTTTCCTTGATCGGACAAAATTTCATATAAATATATAAAATAGTCTTTATCTATGCGGCACTTGTCATAGATCCTGTCAAGATGACCATTAAGTACTTCCAACATGTTCTCATGAGCAGTTAATATGGATGTATGTCGTAGTTCACACCCACTTACTTCTAATGCGGCAACACTGCAGAGTGCAATGACTATATCTGTCAGTATTTCTTCTTCGTCATCTGTAGCACGTCGTCTTCTTCCTGTATGGCTAGATGACGCCATTTAAACCTACACATTTGCAAAACATTTATCAACAATTAACAATTGTTGTACTACTTAGCAAAATATAACAATCAATATTTAATTCTAATGACAATCCAAAATGGTGTTTAAACATGTAATATCACATAAAACTGTACCACAATTAATAAGTTTATACAGTAGCTTTATAAATTGTAATTGTAATGACAACTGCCCACTGACGCATACAAAATTGTTGCCAAACACATAGGAAATATAGTGTCATCTACTTATTGGGAAAGTTGTTATAAATCCAGTTAGCCTTTTCCTCGAGCGGGAGTTTCACAAATATCTCCCGTCACCCTGGATTTTCATATAAGTATTGGACAACCAGCAGGTAAAACTGTGTCGGTACTTGCATGGCTGTCATGATGTCAATACAATTGTTCATGGAAAAAGGATCAGATGGAGCACTGGTGTTCTCTTCGTCCCTCTCATTTGTACTGCGATTGCTAGCCCTCGATCCCATAGTCCGCTTCTCCACAAGCTCGTCCGTCAATCTACCAATGAAATCTGCAAGTGATTATCCCAAGCGGCTTCTATTCCTCCTATTTCTTGCTCTTCCATGGCCAGATGTGTTTGGCCGTTTTTCCCCTATCGTCCGATCTGGATCAGGTTCAAAGTCGCTATCATTCATGGGAACCGCACCCTGATTGGAATAAGTGGAGGTCTCCACCGGTTGAGATGTAGATATGTACGCAGATCTCCTAGTGACAGTTTGCTTCTCAAATATGATTTCATAAAGCTCCTTGTGAGGAAGTCCCTTGGTAAAATTGTTGCACCAGTGGGTTTTGCTGGTAAGTTAAAAGAATAATATATTAATATTTAGCAGTCCGAAAAAAAAATTCAAATGATTACGGTGTCGTTGAATAATATTAGTTAAAAAATATGAAAATTTACCTTGATATATTCTTGCCAAACCTCTACGGGACACGTTGGACTTTGTGACTCGTGATCCTTCCGAAACCCCATGTGTTGCAGCAATTTCTGCCATGCTTGATATACTCTTCGTAGGCGAAAGAACTTAGAGGTTAATTGTGTGATGTTGAGTCCCCTACTGCCACTGATGATATGTCGTCTAACATTTTCTGGTAATCTGCTACTTTTATTGCAATACTGTGCAAAGTTTTGGCTCGCTTAGATAACAGGACTAGAAATTTGTGGGTCATCTCAACGGACCAGGCCACAAAATCACTCATCTAAGGATAGTACTGTGAGGGACAACCAACATTGGGACACGATACGAATCACCAATCACATTACAAAATATAATACTAACATGTGGTGGTAATCAAGTAAACACAGATAAACTTATACCTCGTTCGATTCAACACTGCTTGATGACGTCAATGTAGGGGCAGATACAGACAATGTCGACCAACTGGGTGTATGACGAACTCCAACTCTGGAAAAACGTCGAAACGTTCGTCTCTGCTGCAAGTAGTAATCAACCCTGCGACATCGAGACAAATTATACTAACATCTATGCATATGAGCGTAATTTGTTGTTACGATTAAAGAACGATGTCGAATCTACAGAACAAATATATCAGTTAGTGAAATCCGAAAAAAGTATTTCTAATAATCCAATAATTTTTTACGCCCAAAATTTTTCCATTACATACAACATGTTACATTCAGAACATATGAAGCTGCACAATTTTTTGACGCTTGTGTTAAAAGGAAAAAAAAGTACTAACAATGGCAAAATTAAAATAGAAATAAGTACAATTGCGTTGGGTGTCTTCACAGAAGCTAACTGGATTCGTAAAAGCCAACGGGTCTCTTTACAACAGATTTATAAACCTGCAAAAAAAAAAAAAACAGATTAAACTCATTCGCAAACTCTAGCACCAAACAAATTCACGCGCTCATCCAACATGTACAACACATTTACAAACCTGCAAAAAAAAAAAAAAAAAAAAATTCAAACAGTCCTTTCCCTTCTCTAAATAATTCACACTATAACAAATTATAAACCTGCAGCAAAACAAAAAAAAAAAAGAAACCACACATTAAACTCTTTTGCACCGCCACACCAAACAAATTCACGCGCTCATCCAACTTGTACAACACATTTACAAACCTACAAAAAAAATTCCAAAACAGTCCATTATAGTTCACGTTGTTCCCTTCATTGAAATCAGATATTTCCAGTGACAGATCTGATAGTTTGACAGGTTTGTGGCTTAACGGTGAACGATCGGAGGTTTTGTGGCTTGACGGTGGGTATTCGTGGTGGTCCGTCGGTGGTTGCGGTGGGGTTGTCACGATCGGATGGTTTTTGGCTTGACGGTGACAGATTTGAGTTGTTTGTCGGTGGTTGCGCTGGGGTTGTTACGATCGGATGGTTTGTGGCTTGACGGTGATAGATCTGAGTCGTCCGTCGGTGGCTGCGATGGGGTTGTGACAATCCTTTGGCAACTGAAATGGTAATGCAAACTGACGGTGGTCAAACAGTGAAGAAGCTGGTTATACAAACTGAAATGGTGAAGTAAAGAAGCAGTGAAGAACCTGATAATGCAAACTGAAATGGTGAAGTGAAGAAGCAGTGAAGAAGCTGGCATCGCAAACTGAAATGCGGAAGTGAAGAAGCAGTGAAGAAGCTGGTAATGTAAACTGAAATGGTGAAGTGAAGAAGAAAAGTGAAACCGTGAAAAAAATGGAGGACTGAAACTGTCGTAATGTAAACTGAAATGGTGAACAGATGAAGCGAAGAAGCAATGAAAGAAGAAAAGTGAACCCTTGAAATAAAAGGAGGACTGCAACTGTCTTCAAACGGTCATAAAACTGTTAGGAAAGTGTTAGGATAATATTTTCAAGATTCTAATATTCTATTGTGTAAACATTCAACCAAACACTATCTCCAAAATCTGGTTCAAAATATGGATAAAAATACCGTACCAAACGCACCCTTAAATATTCTGCATCTCCCTGGTTGTATCCAACACCCGATAATATATAGTTACTTTTAAGAATTATATGGATGTCATCAGTGAAAATTACTCTTCAAAATGTAATATGGCCGTCAACAACAAAGCTTATGGTCGTAGATCTGGTCTTTTTCGACCACATCCACGGTGGATCTTATTGGGAAAGGTCAGATCGATGTACTACTGGTGAGATCCAACCGATAGTACGCTATTATGGTAGATTTTGGCCACCTTCCAATAGTGGTGGCTGGAATCTGGCAAATATGGGTGAGTGGGGGTGTTTTTGTCAATTTATAAACTTTTATTGTTAGGGGTGTTTAGTTAAATTAACAAACCTAGGGGTTTAAAATAGTCTAAATATTTTGAGTTAAATAGAATAAGATTAGATTTTGAGAATATTGAAACAAATGTATTTTTGGGTTTTTATGATAGGATAGTTGGAAAGTAGGGAAACAAACGGAGCTTGTGCGGGTGACCCGCGGGTTGATCGTATCCACACGGGCAGGTACAGGTCATGCATTTTCCTACCTGCGAAATTTTTTTACTTGTGGACCCATGCCAGTTTTACCCATTACCTGTAACCACCCGGCTCGTACCCGCCCGTTTGCCAAGTCTAGTGGTAATTGTCCCTCATCCATCTCTACTCTTCTACCTTTATGTACTGTACTAATTAAAAGATGATTGAGAAGTTTGATATATATATATATATCAAATTTTTTCTTTTATTGTTTTATCATCAATAATTTATTTTATCTAATTTGAAGATAAATTGTAAATGCATATAAACATTTTTCATCGTATTTAAAATTACTTTTCATATAAGGCCGTTTGGATCGGGGATAAATAAGATAACGGAGGTAATCTTTGTTTATTTTGTAAGATTCCTATGTTTGGTTTGCAAGTAATAAAATATTACGGTAATCTTTTATTGTAAATGATGTTTACTGTTGGTAATGTGGGGGGTAATTTTATTACCTTGTTAGGGGGTATTATTAAAACATTATCGGGGTAGTTTGATTTTTCTACTCATTTTGCTCTTAATTAAAAACCATTTCGGACACAATTGCCCTCATATGTCTACCAAATAACAATTACCCAACCCCCTACATTTGAAAAATTAGCTAAAACACCTCAGCCACAAAAAAGTTTAAAAGTTAACAAAATACCCCCAGCCACTCAAGACCACCGCCGGCTGTGACTCACCACCACCGACTGTTGGCATCAATCACCGTAGTGGTACATAACCGGTAAGATCTGGCCGATCGTGCACCGTAAGGCCTTTTCTAACCATGAATCCATGGCAGGAAATGGCCAGATCTAGCGTTTCTATGGCTGTTTCACGGCCAAAGATATGGCCAAGAAACAGCCACAAATCTGGCTGTGAAAAGGCCAGATCTTTGGTTGTGAAATGGCCATAGATCTGGCTGTTTTCTGGCCATGGATTTGTAATCCATGGCCATTTCCGGCTTTGCCGGCGCACAGCTGGCCATATACGGTCAGTCGTGTGCCATTTCGTCGATTGTCGACAGCAACCGGTGGTGGTGGCTAGTTGTCATTAGCGGCTTGGGGTGGGTGGGGGTGATTTTGCTACAAATTAAAGTTTAAATGGTTGGGGTGTTTTAGCAAAATTTCAAGTGTAGGGGATTAAAAGAAATCATTCAAAAAATAATAATAAAAAAATACTATCATATTAATATTTAAAAGGAGGGCAATTTAGTAATCTATATAACATACCCACTCAGTTATCCTCCTAACCAAGCATATTATTAACCAATTTATTTGAACCAATCAAACACATTTTAAAACATTCTCAGTAATCTTTAAGGTGATATTTCTTTCCGTTAATATAATATACCCTTATGGTTGCGTTTGGTTCGCGGTAATATAAGATTAATCATGTAATTTTTGTTTAATTTTCAAGATTCCCTCATTTGGTTGTCAAGTAATAAAATATTACGTAATCTTTTATTGCAAATAGTGTTTACTGTTGGTAATATTGGGGGTAACCAGATTACCTTCCCAAAGGGTGTTAATATAAGATTAATGAGGTAATCTTAATTTTGACCTTATTTTGCCCTTAATCTTTTTTCATTTAGGACACATTTGCCCTCACATGTTTACCAAATAACAATTAACCTAGACCCCCTATATTTGAAAATATAGCTAAAACACCCCAGCCATAAAAAGTTTAAAACTTAACAAAATACCTCCAGCCACCCAAGACCACCCCTGGCCGCTAGCCACCACCGCTGGCCGCTGGCGAAAGTCGTCATATCAGGGCAAGACCGACAGAATCTTGCTGGTAAGGCTGTTTCTGACCATGGATTTGTGATCCATGGCCGGAAACGACCAGATCTAGCTGTTTCACGACTAAAGATGTGGCCATGAAACGCCATAGATCTGGCCGTGAAAAGGCCAGATCTTTGACCTTGAAATGGCGGCCATTCCATGGCCAAATCTAGTTGTTTTTAATCCATGGCCGGATTAGGCCTTACTAGTGTACGACCAGCCAGATCCGATCGGTCGTGCGCCATTACGGCTGCTGTCGACAATGGCTTGGGGTGGATAAGGGTGATTTTGCTACAAATTAAAGTTTTATATGACTGGGGTATTTTAGCTAGATTTCAAATATAAGGGGTTAAGAGAAATAATTTTAAAAAGTAACCGAATAAAATAATAATAAAAATAAAATAATATTATATTTATTTGAAAAGGAGGGCAATTTAGTAATCTACATAACATACCCACTCATTTATCCTCCCAACCAAACGTATTATAATAAGATATCCACCAATTTATTCCAATCAACCAAACACATTTCTCTAAAGATTCCTTGATAATCTATCTTTCTAGTAATACAACATTCCCCCATAATACAACATTCCTTGAACCAAACGTACCCTATAATAAAACATTATATGATCCAAACACCCCCATATAGTACTAAAAGATACCTAACTCCTCTCAAAATGTCAAAGGATGCACAGATTCATCATCTATTTTGGTTGTCTTCAATTGGTTTGGAGATATTGTTGGTGATCCAATCCATTCTTATAAAAATTGAAGTCATTATGTTTGGTAGGTTTTGATAGTTTAGTTGTGAAATCATTTTTATATAGATAATTAAATTTAAAATAACAAATATTTAAGATAGTGACTCTTAGGTGTATTACTCAAGAGGTCATGAATTCGAGTCCTTTCTCGATTGCTAATAGAGGTAGCCATTGGAGTTCTTATCTGATCGATAGCTCAAGAGTTTTAGAGAATTAGTTGATGTGCATGTAAACTGGTTCGAACACCGCGATCATAGAAAAAATAAATAAAAAAAATTTAAGATAGAAGATAATATTATTTCACTCCATGGAGATCAACCCAACAATTTCAAAATGAATAAAATACAAAGACCTAACAACCAAAATTGAATAAAAAACAAAGAGGGATCATTGTCATTAAAAATTAATTAAATGGCGGGAGTGTCATAGGATCCAAGACCATGCAAATTTATATATAATTATATAAACAGAGCCGGGTAAGGTCAGAACATCATAGCAAAATTTCGTTTTCAAATTCTTGTTTCATTTCTTTATTTTAAATTCTTAATGCAACAGCTGGGATATATGATTTTAGAGTAATGCTGTAGTTACTGAAGGATGCGTATCGAATTCGTGCATCGAATGACGTGACACAATCCTGACCGTCGATTAATTATGAATTAATATTAATCAATGGTCAAGATTGTGTCACGTCATTCGGTGCATAAATTCGGTGCGTATCCTTCGGTAATTGTATTATTTTCCATGATTTTATGGGCCACACAAAAAGACTCCCATACAATTGTTTTAGCAACTAAGCTTTTATTTTATTTTATTTATAAAGAAAGCCTTAATTTTGAAGTAACCAAAAATACCTTTCTTTTTAAGGATATTTCCTTCCTAATTTTTTTTTTGTTTTTCTTAACCAGTGTCTAGACCAACTGCGTACACCTTAACTAATCTCCAAGGTTCATTAAATATCTTACAAATCCAATAGATCAAGCAAGTTACAAATATTAACATGAGTAAACGACATATTCCCACCCAAGGTTTGACGAAATCCCAAGTGAGTACCATTGGTTCCATTTATTCCAGATTCCCACCCTTAAATTAACAGTGTTATGAATTTTTAGGGTTTAGAGGGTGCAATTACCATAATGCACTTAACCCTAAATTAATAAATTATGTTTTAACCCCTAAATTAGTATAATTAAAAAACTTACCATTTTATTTTCAAATTATATCAAAAACACCCTTGGTCACTATACACCTTCACCAGAAACAGCCCGATCTGGGCTGTTTCCGACGACGTCGAACCCCTTGGTCACCTTTATCACCTTCCCCCTAGTCTGTCGTCCAAAACCCCTCTGGTTCCCGACTCATTTGCCTCTCCAATCGCCGGCACGGATAGGCTTAGGGTTTCGGTATTCTTCACCAGATTCCGGTGGTGAAAATCCAATTGGACACCACCAATGCAACCACCGTCCCAAGATCTATAAAACCCCTATGTCCCCAGTAACCGTTTTGTCGTCATTCGCCAGCCGAGAGTTCATGTTCATCAGCCTTTTTTCATTGCTGTGGCCGGAGATCGGCAAGTGATGAGGGGTTGTGAATGGTATGGTTTTGTAGAGAGGAGGATGGGGGTTCAAATGGTGGTGACAAGGGTGATTTTGAGTGGAAGAATCGCCGAAAAAGAGCAAAAAACATCGGGAACGACGGCTGCTAATGTGCGCCGGAGGACTGTTAGAGGTGGTGGTCTGCTAACGTGCGCCGCCCTTGTAAAATGACCAATTTACCCCTTTACTGTTACATCAAACGTTTTTCCGTCACTTTAAGGGTGAAAATCTAGAATAAATGGAACCAATGGTACTAACTTGAGATTTTGTCAAACCTTGGGTGGGAATATGTCGTTTACTCTATTAACATTAACAAACTCATAATTCAAAACCCTGGACCATGATCTAATTAATTGATCAGAACCTAAGGAACATCTATAATTATTATAAGTCAATAAACATTGGTGGAACTAAGTTATTATAATTTCAAATTTTAAAAATACAAAATTAAAATTTTCTAAAAAAGAATATAAAAAAAGGCCACCTAAATAGTTAATAGAATTTGAGATGCAACTTGAAATTGAATGGAAAAAAGCCAAATAAGAGTTGGAAGCATTGTTTTAAAACTCGGTCCGGCCGATCAGTTGAACCGGTTCGACCAGGAGCCGATGGCTAAACCGGGTCAGTTCACATAAAAATCGAAATCAGTAATTGACTCTCTTCAGATCGCGGTTGGATTGGTGTTTTCGTGACGAACCACCGGTCAAATCGGTATAAACCGCGTTTGTTATAGTAAAATATAAAATAACTAATTAAAATAATAAAATTAAGACCCATTTCTCCCGGGAGAGTTTATTAAAAAGACATTTGAAGTTTACATTTAATTAAAAGGCTATCAGTTTTAAAATGTTAACTAAATAGTTCGGTTGTCAGAGATTGATGTATTGACGTCAAGTCCAATGACGAAAGATAAGATCACCCACTAATGATGACATTGGAAAAGTGAAAGAACGTCTCCGTTTGATTGGCGTTGACTGGTTTTGAAATTTATAATTTTTTTTTAATTTTTATAAATAAAATAATATATTTTTTATTATTATTAAATAAAAATGTATTTAGTTATATATAGAATATGCTATTTCAATTTAAATATTTTATGAATTATTTTAAATTATTAAGTTATTTTGCCTAATATATTTTCAAGAAATTTTATTGTCTAACGAAATAAATAAATAAATTTTATTAGAACCACTAAAAATTTGTAATGTATGTGTCTAGTTTTTGCTGCCTTATGGGTACAAGAATGTCAGTCGTCAGATGCATAATTTGGGAAAATAAAAAAATAAAAAAAGGGTCATTATATTATAGAGTAAACGCCTTCTTCCCAGCCAAGGTTTGGCCTAATGACACTTTCCCACCCGTTAAGTTTCAAAATAACACTTTAGTATGCATGTTAAGATTCATCCATTAAGTTTAACTGAAGAAGGATATAGTAGTAAATTCAAAAAATTGTTAAGGGGTAATTGTGCCATTTTATCCCCCATATATAAATCCTAAATCCTCTCAAACTGCTACAGTGTCACCGCCACTTTTGCTGGTTGTTTCAAGCCGATTTCGGCTGGTTTTCTCATCAAAACCGATAGAGATCTTCACTTCTTCATCCTTTGAGCCTTATCCCAGCCTAATTGTCCAAGATTTGGCCGGATTAAGTCGTTTACCACGGAAAAAACCCAGCCCTCGCACCGCTAGTCCAGGCCAAATCGGCTTGTTTTCGGTGTCGTCGACCTCCCTCGACTCCACCAAAATAATCCCCTCACCTCCCTCATCAAAACCCCTACCACCGCACACTTGTTTAGCTCGCCTTTCTTCGATCACCGTGCTTGCCTTGTTTCCAATGCCCCAAGCTTTTCCAGTCGATCCTGTCATCGGAAACTAGCCCCGACACTGCCAAACACACCATCGGTACTTCCTCTCCAAAACCCCTAACAAACTCAGTCATGTTTGCCCACCGAACGCCGTCAATCACCGCCTCTTTTCCTAGGGTTTTTTGCTTGATTGATGATTTGGATGTAATTTTTTGGAGTTGTTTTGTTAGAAATCAACTAGAGAAGTTGGTTTAGAAGTGCTTGTGGTTATGTGTGGTTGTTTTTCCAGTCGCTGGATTAGAAGTGTTTGTGGTTGTGTGGGATTGATTTTCCGGTCGTCGGAATCAGAGGTGGCAAAAGAGAGAAGAAAAGAGGAGAATAAGGGAGAAGGGTGTTTTTGTCCTTAGTCCTTACAGTGTTTTTATCATGTTACATAACAGATTTTTGTAACAGAACATAACAGTGGGTGGAAAAGTGTCGTTTTAAAACTTGATGGGTGGGAAAAGTGTCATCTGGAAACTTAATGGGTGGGAATGTGTCATTGGGCCAAACCTTTGGTGGGAAAAAGTCGTCTACTCTATATTATATATAGAATGATTTTCACATATAGTATTACAGTTGTTGATGATGGGTCAAGTACGACATACTCAAATTCAGTGTGGTTATGTGTGAGTGTGACCACATAAATTTTCATGGAAATAATACTAGTTTTATTTCATGGGTAAGCTTCACCGGTTTCAAGTGTAATTTATATAAAATTGACAATTTGGACAGCCTACCTAACACTGTACTGAATGTGAACCAAACATCTGCGGGTGTGTTTGTTTTTCTATTTTGAAATCCTACCAAAAAAATATATTCGTTTCTTGTTCTGAAAATCATATTCTATACTATTTAACTATTTTTAAACCCCATAGATTAGTTAATTTAACTAAACACCTCAAACAAAAAAGTTTAAAAATTAACAAAAACACCCCCACCCACCCACATTTGCCAAATTTCAACCACAACCGCCGTAAGGTGGCTGGAATCCAGTGTAATGGCACACTATTGGCTGGATCTGGTCGGTAGTGTGTCGATCTAGTATTTTTCAGTCAGATCCACTGTGAATCTAGTTGAAAAAGGCTAGATCTACAGTCAAAGATCTGGCCGTACAGCCAGATCTTTGGCCGTAGCTGGTCATCAATGACGACCAATGTTGGCGACCAAATGTGGCCAGAAAAGGCCATATCGGCGCACAATCAACCAATCCAGTCGATTGTGCGCCATTATGATGACTTCTAGCCATCCTTCGGCAGTGGTGGCCGACTGTTGGCTTTTAATAGGTGGGTAGTGGTGTTTTTGTTAATTTTTAATATGTTATTGTAAGGGTGTTTAACAAAATTAACAAATTAAGGGGTGTTTTTGTTAATTTTTAAATCCTACCCGTAATAACCACCCGACTCAGCTTTTTCAAAAATCTTACCCAAAATAATAAAACACACACACCTGAGTGTGAATGATTGCATTAATGATGATGAAATGTGATATAATATTCTTATTCAAATAAACTTATACCGTCTGATAAGAGATCCCATTTTTACATCACCCACATTTTTTTTCCTTATTTATTTACAAACAATGCTCAGGTTCAAGTGGTAATATGAACCTGAAAGGGCGCATTGCTACCACTTCTGGAAGAGAAAATAGTGTTAAATTGATTTAATGAATAACCGCTGTACAACACCATAAATCAATGATGAATGTAGAATACATTCGATTATTAATAAGCTCTCCCATCAAGGTTAATCAACCCTACTTTTACGGAACTTGGATTGCTTTTCTCTTATTTTTTTTCTATTCAATAATGCTACGGACACCGGGATTCTTACACCAAAATCTTATACCGGCATACGTGTCCCGTGACTCACACCAGACACATTTCACGTTATTAATTTTTTTTCTAGTGAACGGTCGTTCATCAAATATGGACGGCCGTTCACTTACATGGACTCCCGTCCATATTATATGGACGGGCGTCCATCAGTAAATGGAATAAAAAATATAAACAAAAATTAGGGACGGCCATTCATAAGTTATGGACGGTCGTCCTTAAATATTGGACGGCTGTTCATATGTTAATGGACGCTCGTCCATTAGCAATCGTATTTAAAAATTAAAAAACATTTAGGGACGGCCGTTCATCAGTTATGGACGGCCGTCCCTTAATTTTGGACGAGCGCCCTCAAATAAGGGATGCCCGTCCATAATGTAAATATAAAAATTAAAAAAAAAAACTTTGGACGCCCGTCCATAACTTGTGGACGGGCGTCCGTAAGGAATGGACGCCGGTCCATAATGTTGTTTTAAAAAATTAAATAAAAAATTTGGACGCTTGTCCATAAATTGTGGACGGGTGTCCCTAATATGTGGACGAGCGTCTGTAAGGAATGGACGCCCGTCCATAATGTGGTTTTAGAAAATTAAATAAAAACTATGGACGCCCGTCCATAAATTGTGGACTGGCGTCCCTAACGTGTGGACGGGCGTCTGTAAGGAATGGACGCTCGTCCATTATGTATGGACAACCGTCCGTAAGGAATGGACGGCCGTCCCTTATGTAAAGGATGGTTGTCCACATAATATGGATGACCGTCCATAATATAATAAAATGTTATTTTTTTTTTTTATTTGCGAAAAACACTAGCTTCTCCAAAAACCAGTGCGAAAAATCTTCGAGCGAAAGAAAAAAGAAAAAACTTCATTTTATACCTATCGCTGCCTTTTGCTTCATCGTTCTCGTCTGTTCAAAGCGTTTGCATTCTTCTTGAGTTTCTTCCTCAATAGTCGTTTCTTCCTCATTTTTCAGCTACTGTGACAAGAACGAAAGCTAAAAAAATTCGTCAAACAATTGTTTACAGTGGAAAGGGAGATAAAGAAGATCAAAATTTGTCCAAATTAGAAAGATTTGTTAAGGTTGTTAACTAGTTTTTATTTTACTTATGCATTTATTTAGTTTTGTATTCTATTTTGGATTGAATATATGTTACAATAGAAAAAAACTGATAGAGAATATTTGTTGGTGATTGTTGTGAATCAGATTCGTGAACGCGAACACTACTATTGGTTTTGCATTAAATTACAGAATATGGAAGAGTCTAGTTTGCCTCATTTCAATGATGTTGAGGTAAATTGTGCTCGAAACCTTCACTTTTTCAGTAACATGATTTTAAATTTATTGTATCGTATTGTTTCTTTTGATGTGTTGTATTAGTACATTCTAATTTTGTCTACTATAAAACTATTAAATTATCAGGAAAATGAACGTGATGAATTAGAAGATATGGGATGTACACAGGAAGAAGTAGAGCCTCATATTGGAATGGTGTTTGATTCAACTGATAGTCTGGTGAAGTATTACAAACGGTATATTAACAAAATGGGATTTGAAGCAATGATTTGTACATCAAAGAAAGGCAAAGATGGAGAGATGAGATATGTGACAGTGGCATGTTCTTGTTCTTGTTATGGGAAGGAGAGATGTAAGTCTAGAAATACCTTGAAAAACAACCTGTTGCCAAAACAGATTGTAAGAGTCGGATTCGTGCAGCTTTGAATGGTGAATGCAAATGAGAAATTAAATCAGTTGTACTTGAACATAACCATGATCTTACAAGTCCGACAAAAAGAAGATATTTCAAGGTTAACCGAACTATACAACCTTATGTGAAAAGGCGACTTGAAGTTAATGATGTGGCTGAGATTAGACCGTGTAAAAATTTTCAGTCATGTTTAATTGAGGCAGGAGGTGTAGAGAATTTGACGTTTCTACAAAAAGATTGTAGGAACTACATTGAAAAAGTGAGAAGGCTACGACTTGGAGTTGAAGATGCTTCGGCAGCACTTAAGTATTTTATGAAAATGCAAAAGGAGAATTCAAATTTTTGGTACATGATTGATGTAGATGAAGAGAGTCGATTACAGAATGTGTTATGGGTTGATGCTAGATGTAGGCCTGCATTTCTTAAAGATACTTTCTGGGCAAGTATATCTACTACCTAACGTAGTGAAAGTATGTATACAGTTTTTGATGGGTATGTAAATTCCAAAACTACTTTGAAATAATTTGTGGAACAATATGATAATGCATTGCGAGATAAAGTGGAAAAAGAAAGGGAGACTGATTTTAGATCTTTCAAATCTTGGATACCATGCATAGCTAATTATCCTATTGAGAAACAATTTCAAAGTGCATACACAACTGCAAAGTTTAAAGATTTTCAAGGAGAGATTGCGGGGAAGATTTATTGTGAGTTATCTTTTCTGAATAAATGTAATTCATACAAGGAGTATCAAGTTTTGGAAGATGTTTGGTTTGGAGATAGTAGTCACTGTGTTCCGTTTGCGGTATACTTTGAAGAAAGTTCATGTGATATTCATTGTACTTGTCATTTGTTTGAGTTCAGGGGGATTTTATGCAGACATGTCATTACGGTATTGATTCATAAAAGGGTTTCACACGTTTTGGAAAAGTACATTTTACGGCTTTGGAGGAAAAATATAAACAAATGTCATACAAAAATTAAGGTGAGTTATAATAGGTGGAGCACCAACATTGAAGGACAATGTTTTGATAAGTTGTCTAATTTAATGCTGACACTAGCCGATATGACATCAAACAATGAGGAAGATTATAATATGTTGACAGAGTTTATGATTGACATGAGGAAAAAGTTGGAGCAAAAGGAAAGTGAGGGAGGGCTTGGTACAAAAGTGAACATCTCTTCCACAACCGGTTTGAGTAATCAAAATGGGGACAGTCCTCCGAAAGAGGGGAATAGTCTAATTATTAGTCCACAAGCAGTTCATAGCAAAGGTCGTCCTCCATGTAGAAGAAAGCAATCGAAGGTTGAAGAAATTGTACGTAGGGTTAAAAAGAAAAAAATTACAAAAACCAAGAATTTGTATGAGTTATACACCGATGCTTACATGATATTTTTTTTTGAAACATTATTTACTTATTTGAAGTTTAGAATAATATCGACTTGATTATTAATGTGTTATGCTACTTTTTAGGAAAGGGATCATTAGTATAGTGACAAAAGGAACAATTTCTTTCTTGTACTTCCGTGGCCGATGCGGAAACTCAAGTGTTGTCAAATGATGTTGTTACTACCCAGGTATGTGTTATGTATGTTGTATAATTGTAATTGGCTTAATTTTTCTATAACGTGTGCTAAATTGTGGTTGTTAAACAATGACAGATATCCACTGGTCCGATTTAGAATCTCGTAGGACAAAGTAATTTCTATACTAGACAGGAGTTTGTAAATGATGAACATGTCTCGTTGGGAGATGTTTGATATTGTTGATAGGTTGAAGCATATAGAATTGTATTTGGTAGATTTCATGCTTTGGTTAATTTCTGCCGAATGCAGTGAATTCATGATAATGACCTTAATGTAACTTATTATAAATGTTTTCAGTATATATTATCATCACATTGCAGACTGCGGTTGTAGATGAAATTTTGGATATGCATTTCATTTGAGATTTGAATTTTGATGCCTTTGGGTATGTCTAGTATTACATATACATATGCATTGAAAAAAGTAGTTCAGATATGTATAAACAAAAAGCAAATCTATTTATAAACAAAAGACAATCTTTATCAAGAATATCCGCTAAAATCAATCTATTTATAAACAAAAGGCAAATATAATCTTTGTACATAAAGCTAAGTATTTGAAGTACACATTATCATAATTAACATTCATAGTGCGTTCCCCAAGAATGTTGACAAGGAGGAGGCTATTGAGAAATTCTGCATCATGGTGCAAGAGGTAGAGGTTGATTGGAGGAGGAGGAGGCTGTTGAGAAGTTCTTCATCATACTAAAAATCTTTGTCATGCGTTCCCCAATGATGTCAACTGTTTCGTTTATTCTTGATGCAAACGTGTTGAAATCACTTTGCAATTGATCATGTTGTTCTTGCATTTGCCTCTCAATACGTGAAAAACGCTCTTCTTGAAACTTTTCCATCCGCTCAAATCTGCTTTCTATTTCCTCTAAAGTATGAGAAGACATATATTCTACATTCTCAAATGATCTAGGTTCAATACTCGTTCTTCGTCTTTTGCGTACATAGACTTGTCATTCATTAACCCCTTCTGGAACACTGACACCTTCCTAAACCGTTGCATCTCCCTTCATTTCATCCCTAATCACAAACCATTGTCCTGCCATATTCTTTTTAATCAAACCCATTTTATTCAATATCACATCCTCTAACACATTATTTGCAGAAAACTTAATTTTATTTGCTGCATCATTAGGGGTGATCTCAATACCCAACTTTCTCACATATTAAAGTAACAAGCATCCCCCAATATATTTCTCCTTTTTCTGCTTGAATCTCTCCCAACTTCTTAATCAATAACTTCGCTGAATTAACTTGCCTCCCTGCTACTACTGCTTCCATGGACATTAAATCTTTAGCCGTCACATTTCCATTTGTCTATTTCCTACCATTAAATGTGTAAGTCAGATATCTGTGAGATACTCTCATAGCAGGATTCTTTAACTTTGTAGATTTACACCTATATGGTGGTAAGTCCCTATCCCGGAAACATCAATCCAAGCTTGTTTGGAATCCCAGGTTCTAGATACGTTTTTCAAACCTTCAAAATCAAATCCTATCCAGGTTGCTAAATCTTGTGGTCTCACTACAAAGTTCTGATTCTTTAATCTAAAAAACATTGTATACGTCGGAAACTCATCAGTATCCGTCTCCACAACTTCCAAACTACCAAAAAACTCATAGATCAAATTCCTATATCCATCATATCTAATACTGACCAACCGCTCCCATTTCAAATTATTAATCCAACCATTCATTTCATCACCTAAACCTAAACTTGTTAGAAGTCCTAAATCCAAACTTCTTCCAAGGAAAATATTCCCAGATCTTTGTGAAACACAAAATGATAAACTAGCATGTCCCCATCCATCACTAACATTTTTTACTTAACTATGCCTCAAAATTCAATTATGATCATTTCCATACCATTTCTCTACATCATCTGCCAATCTCAAAAACAAAATGCGCTAACTATCTTATCATATATAATGTGGAAAACAGAAAAAAAAAAAAAAATTACAGAAAAGGAATGCTAATACAAATATGGTTACATATGCAAATCCTTCCATAGTAGGGTGTCTAATCTTGATTGTTAATGTAAGGCATCTATTTCAAAGTTAGATTCTATTCTAATTTCAAAAACAACATTCACTTTTTTCAAAGGAAAAAAATGTAACTATTTCAAGGTTCTGAATGCACCAATTCCAAATTTTAATTAAATTTCCATTTTTTATCATCCTTCATGTTTCTTTCTTCCTATGCTAGCAACTGATTATGCTTCCAAATTGTCCAAGAAATCCCTATTGTGATATCAAGACTAGGTTCATCAACAGAAGTAGCCTACTCCATGAAGTAGAGACCAACTAGGCAGAATCTTTAATTAACTCTGAAAAACACTCGCACATAATTTTGATTTTCACAGAATTTAGGCACTCCACTAGTTACAGAAACCTTATTTCAGTATGAAAATACAATGTATTTTGAGAAAATGTCACAAGAATCATGTTCCCTATTCATGAACAGAAAGATATTAATACTACCTTGCCATCCCTTATCACGTTAAAGATTCCTTTAATACTGAATTTCATAGTGCATGATACAGAAAACCACACAATTGTAGCTTTGAAATTTAATCATGAGATAAATTATCGAATCTCAAGAGGGTGATAGCTACACAGATGTCGAGGTTTAATTAATTAGTTCATCAATCAATTAAGAGCATTTAACTATGACCAACTAAATCAGGTAGCAAGAACATTAATCCCCTTTCAACCCATTGATTATGACAACACAAAAACTTCAATTGAACTCTTCTTAATCCTAGACTAGGAAATGAAGTACAAATGAATTTGACAAAAGAGCCAATCAACCAATTAAGTAAACTATCAATGTGCTAGATTAGCAAATAGTGAAAATTCTTATACAGTGCTCAGATGCATAAAGCTATCTAATGAAAATTCAACATAAGAAAGGTAACATAAATTTTATATTATTGATACAATGCTCAAATACATGCATTATCCAGGATTTGATCTCATTCGCCAAGGATGGGGTAGGAGGGGTCCCAATGTGTTACAAGAGGGTTATGGGACTACAACCATCTTGCCTGAGCAAGGCATATACCTAGCAGCATCAATATACCGGCCTGTTCTTCAAGTCTAGAACTTAGGCTCATGCTTCCAAACATGATATATTGCCTGTTGAACTTAGGTTTTCTATTTTAGTATTTTCTGATCATATGTGCACTACAGTGTATAGATAAGGTTGCTTCGATGCTGCCAAAAAAGTATTCCCAGCTTGGGTGAGTCCGTCATGCTATTTTCAAGTTTAATAATGTGAATGGACTGTTGGTTCACCTTGTACCACAATTCTTCTCAAAAACAAAATTTGTTCTCTTATCATTTAAAAAAGCTAATGATGTGTGTGGATGGAAAAACTCATTTTCCCGGAACAATCCAACAATATGAATGGCTAAAGACAAGCTATTAGGTTGTGAAAGTTTCTCTTAATCTTTCCTTTCTCTTTCATTTTTTATATCTCACCTTTGCTATGGCTGAAATTTAAAGTGGATGGTTGAGAATCAAGACAAACATGAATATATTTCGCCTTATCCCAAAAGGAATATCAATATATAATGCATGATATGCTTGTGTGAGAAAATTTTATACCAAATTGATTGTCATATCAACAATAAATTTTCATTTCACTAAATATGAGAAAAGTGAATTAACCTTTTTTAGTAAGTCTGGATCGCCAATCCTACCCTTATGCATTTAAAATAAACTAGAATGAGGCATAAGACAGAGCATTCGAAGTATTTAAAATACACTTTCAAATTTCCACTAATATTCTTCCTTTAACATTTGAATCTCTTAAAATATGTAGTTTATTTAAAATTAAAAACTACAGGTAAAGGAACCAAAATGCCACTAATGTGCACCATTCATAAGAGCCTATACAAACGGCCTTCAAAGAGAGCAGATCACACAACCAACAAAAATGTAAGCTTTTTCCAAGCCAAAAACACTCAAAACAGAACACTTCTATCTATCAATCACACAAATCAGTCCCACCAAATTGACTAGATTTCTCTTTATCAACTCAACTCCATTCAACACAAATGTAGAATCCAACACATTCATCCAACATAAAAAAAAAATAAAATAAAATTGAAAAACGAAAGTGTCTAATTACTAATGGCAGATGATGAAGACGAAGAACAAGAGCACAGATGAGGAAGACGAAGAACAAGATTGCAGATGAGGAAGACGAAGAACAAGAGCGCAGATGGAAGACAAAGAACAAGACCGCGGCTGTGTTGTTTTAATTTTAAAAACTTCCCCCAAAATTTTTTAACCTAATATATTACTTTTTCTTTTAATTACAGTACGAACGCCCGTCCAAAACTAAAGGGCGGCCGTCCATTCCTTATGGACAGGCATCCATTACTTACGGACAGCCGTCCTTACGTAACATAATAGGTGATCTTCGAAAACCGTATTCCGACTAAAAGCCTGAGTGAAATCACCGGATTACTTGTCCAAAATCTTGAACGGAATGGACAAATATCTGACGCCCTTAACGTATATGAAAAAGCCAAGCAAACTGGACAGAGATTGGCGTCTAAAGTTTCCATGACTCTTTTTGTAAGTTTTCTATAGAGATATTTTATGTTTTCTATTTTGTTAGTGCAATGACAATATCTATTCTTATCTTAGAACCACATCCATTTTGAAGAAGATTTGCATATATCGATTCTGTTATTAGAGGAATGGGATGATTCATCTAATTGGGAAGAGGGCTGCTATATATTAATCGTGCGGTTAGTTCAATTGAAGTGCTTAAGGTCCAGATATAAAACTCATTTTTTTTTCTTGTTTAATCAATTTACTTAGCCAGTTTTCTTATGTTGATCTTCTTTCATTCTAGCCGTGCGATACCTTTGTTTAAGCAATTCAATGATAAAATGAAACTCAAGGATGATATAGAGTCTATGAAATTCCTTTTGACTGAGGTTTGCTCCTATTCTTTTCTTGTCCCATTTGTAATATAGTCTACTTGTTCTAAATACATACATTGTTAGTCATAGGGTTATTGTGGTTGGTTGGAAGACATACTATAGTAATAGTATATGCAAACTTTTAATACTTGTTCGATTCCATGTTTGTCAATGAGTATGCAACTATCATGTGTCTACTTAGAATATTGTAATATCTAGATTTTCTTTTGTATATTTATGGTATGATTATGAATTAATGTGATGGACCTTGTATTTTTTCCTTTCATTATAACTGTGTAGGCATGTTGCCGAACAGTGAAATCAGAGCCTACCGACTCACAAATTGCCATAGATTTGCTTTCGATCATTAAGAATGAACTTGGCTTTGCTCCAACATGTAGACCTCTTAATTTTCTTTTCAGTACTTGTATGAATGTGAAAAATCTTCAAAATTCTCGTTTGATTTGGAAAGAATACGAGGCAACAGATCTACCTTACAATGCTTTTACTTATTTGAGGTAAGATATGCTTGTTCCTGTTTTTATGTTTATGTTTTTTTTTTATGAATAATGAGAGTTTTATCTTTCTTCATAACTTATAATCGGATGTTTTTCCAATTTTTTGCAGGATGTATGTTGCCCTTTTGGCTTCAGGTGATCATCAGTCTGCAAGGAAAATACTTGGTAAAATTCCAAAAGACAATCACCATGTCCGCAAGCTGATCAAAGAATGTAAATTAACTTACAACCCAACAGCTTGAAACAGGAAAGAAGATTAAAGCATGTAAATCAACTTGCAAGTTTTTCCTTTACAGTTGTACTCTCAAACATGTGAATATAGTTTAATCTGTGCAACTAAAAAATGGAGAAGCAGAGTTTAAGGCAGTGATTCCCAGAATATTTTGTGTAGCGTCAGCCCTACATCTAGCATCAACCCATAGCACATTTGGTAATCGACTCTCTTCATCTACATCAATCATGTACCAGAAATTTGAATTCTCCTTTTGCATTTTCATAAACTACTCAAGTACTGTCAAAACATCTCCAACTCCAAGTCGTAGCCTCTCACTTTTTCAATGTAGTTCCTACAATCTTTTTGTAGAAACGTCAAATTCTCTACACCTCCTGCCTCAACTGAACATAACTGAAAATTTTTACATGGTCTAATCCCAACCACATCATTAACTTCAAGTCGCCTTTTTACATAAGGTTGTATAGTTCGATTAACCTTGAAATATCTTCTTTTTGTTGGACTTGTAAGATCATGGTTATGTTCAAGTACAACTGATTTAATTTCTCATTTGCATTCACCATTTAAAACTGCACTAATCTGACTCTTAAAATCTGTTTTGGCAACATGTTGTTTTTTCAAGGTATTTCTAGACTTACATCTCTCCTTCCCAGAACAAGAACATGCCACTGTCACATATCTCATCTCTCCATCATCGCCTTTCTTTGATGTACGTATCATTGCTTCAAATCCCATTTTGTTACCATACCGTTTGTAATACTTCACCAGACTATCAACTGAATCAAACACCATTCCAATATGAGGCTCTACTTCTTCCTCTGCACATCCCATATCTTCTAATTCATCATGTTCGTTTTCCTGATCATTTAATAGTTTTATAATAGACAAAATTAGAATGTACTAATACAACACATCAAAAGAAACAATACGATACAATAAATTTAAAATCATGTTACCGAAAAAGTGAAGGTTTCGAGCACAATTTACCTCAACATCATTGAAATGAGGCAAACTAGACTCTTCCATATTCTGTAATTTAATGCAAAACCAATACTAGTGTTCGCGTTCACGAATCTGGTTCACAACAATCACCAACAAATATTCTCTATCAATTTTTTTTCTATTGTAACATATATTCAATCCAAATTAGAATACAAAACTAAATAAATGCATAAGTAAAATAAAAACTAGTTAACAACCTTAACAAATCTTTCTAATCTGGACAAATTTTGATCTTCTTTATCTCCCTTTCCACTGTAAACAATTGTTTGACGAAATTTTTTTAGCTTTCGTTCTTGTCATGGTAGCTGGAAAATGAGGAAGAAACTCGAGACGAATGCAGACGCTGTAAACAAATGGGAACGATGAAGCAGAAGACGGCGATAGGTATAAAATGAAGTTTTTTCTTTTTTCTTTCGTTTGAAGATTTTTCGCACTGGTTTTTGGAGAAGCGTATTGGAGAAGCTAATGTTTTTCGTAAATAAATAAAAAATTAATTAAAATAACATTTTATTATATTATCGACGGTCGTCCATATTATGTGGACGACCATCCATTACATAAGGGACGGCCATCCATACATAGTGGACGGGCGTCCGTACCTTAGGGACGCCAGTCCACAATTTATGGACGGGCGTCTATAGTTTTTATTTAATTTTTTAAAACTACATTATGGACGGGCGTCCAAATTTTTTATTTAATTTTTTAAAATAACATTATGGAAGGAATGGACGCTCGTCCACACGTTAGGGACGCTCGTCCACAAGTTATGGACGGGGGTCCAAAGTTCTTTTTTTAATTTTTATATTTACATTATGGACGGGCGTCCCTTATTTGCGGGCGCCCGTCCAAAATTAAGGGATGGCCTTCAATAACTGATGACCGATCGTCCCTAATTTTTTTTTAATTTTTAAATACAATTGTTAATGGACGGGTGTCCATTAACATATTGTCCATTAACATATGAACGCCTGTCCAATATTTAGGGATGGCCGTCCATAACTAGGGATGGGCGCGGGTCAAGTCGGGGCTGGGCTGGGGACCCCATGCCCATGCCCCGACCCCGACCCCGTCCCCGTTACCCCCTCCCATGACCATCCCCGGCCCGTGGGAAAAAAATCCCTCCCATCCCCGTCCCGGCCCGGCCCGATGAACGAGGATTTTTGCCCCGTGTAAATCAAAACTTTCCGTAACAATAATATTTAATTATTTTAATTGTGAAAAACTAGCACATTGATAGGTATTATATTTGACAATTTGACTGTTTAATTTCAATAGTTAATTCATTAAAAAGCCATAATTTAAGGTAAGAAAATATAAAGTCTAACAATTTCTTGTAAAATTTAAATTAAGATTTAAAAAGCAATACATAACTACTACCATAAACTAAATTAATTGTTACTTAGTAACACGTTTTCTATATAATATTAAATAGAGGGAAATTCGATTCTATATTATGATGCTTTATGTTGCTAAGGCATTGCCACATTTAATGTTCTACTGAAATAGTCTCATCTCCTAAAATTCGTAAAAAAATACCTGAATGAAAATTTCGCTGAAAATTGATAGAATAATTGAATATGGTGAATAATAACATTTCTGGCAAAAATTGGAACATGCTTATGGATTTCAAAGCAATAAAATATAAACATCCTTCAGGTGCATGTAATAATATAAACATCCTTTAGGCTGCATTTTAAATTTATTTTTGGGCCATGTCCATGTATTATATTTTGTGAAATTCACGAAGTAATAATACATATATTTAATTATAGACTCAATCGTTTAAATATTTTTCTATAAATTTAAACAAACATTAGAAAATATTACAAAAGTAAATATCATAAATTAGATACATTACTTAAATTATGATTTAAACTTTAACTTTATAAAATCCGTAAAGGGAACAAAAAAAAAAAAAAAAAAAAAAACATAAAATTCTCAAAAAAGCGAGGCGGGTAGGGCTCCATGGGCCCGGGACGGGGATTGCACTATCCCCTTCCCCGGATGTGGGGATCTTACTAAGGACCATCCCCTGCCCTATCCCCATTTTTTTCGCGGATTCCCTGACTCATTCAACCCGAGTTAGGACGGATCCCCGCAGGGCCGGGGCAAATGCCCATCTCTATCCATAACCTATGAATGGCTGTCCCTAATTTTTGTTTATATTTTTTATTCCATTTACTGATGGATGAGCGTCCTTTAAATGGGGACGCCCGTCCATAGTAAATGGACCCCTGTCCATATAATATGGATGTGAGTCCATGTAAGTGAACGACCATCCATATTTGATGAACAACCATTCATTAGAAAAAAATTTAATAACGTGAAACGTGTCAGGTGTGAGTCACAAGACACATAGGCCGGTATAAGATTTCGGTGTAAGAATCCTGGTGTCCGTAGCAGGGGCGGACCCAGGCCCTTTGAGGGTAGGCCCAAGCCTGCCCTCAACTTTTAAAAAAAAAAATGCGTAAAGTTTTTTTTTTAAAGTTAAGAAAAAGTTAAAGTTAAAAAAATGTAAAAGTGAGGTTTTGTCTTTTTTCGTATTCCACTTTTTCTTCCCCAATTCCCAACTTCTCTTTTACTGTAAAAGTTCTACAGACTATATGTGACGGCTAGGTTCAACTTACAACCAGAAATTAAAAAAAATCTCCCTCTCAACTTCTCTCACTCACGTCTCCTGAAGGTTAGTCTACTAAAATATTGAAGTTTTAAGTTTAAATAAGATTGATGTTATGTAAGATTGATGTTAAAATTTTGGGTACTTTAAGCTATAAAATGCAAAGAAAGGTCCGCCCCTGTCCGCCACTAATTGTGGCTACCTGAATTTTTGAAGTCATGTAGAAATTGGTTGTTGAATATAGTTTTTTCTGTTTTCAGAAAACTTGCTTTTTTATAATAAATATTTGTCTCCTTGACTTTACTTACCCTTGGTTTGCCAGTGCGGCAAGGATGCCTAGTTGGTTTTTAACCAATTGTTTCAGTCTTTGCTTAAGAGAATGATGGGGCTACATGGTGGCAATATTTGGATTTTTGAAGTCTTGTAGTAGGAAATTAGTTGCATACAGTTGGATTGGTTATTGAAAAATCTGCTTGTTGCATAATTAAGAATTGTACCCTTTTCCCTTTTTGGAGGATGCTTAGTCAATTTATAAACATTTGTTTGATTCATTGCTTAAGATAGCAAAGGGACTATTTATTGTTGAAAAAGTAAGATCGACTGGTTGGCTAGAAAATATGGGAGAACAAAGGAAGCAATATTTGGAATTTTCAAGTGTCACAGAAAATTACAAAAATTTGTGAAAACTTTGCTGGTGTAATTAAATATTAGTCTCCTGATTTTTAAAAGATACACACTGACACATATCCTTTTGATTATGAATTTATTTACCCTTGGCTTGCTTTTCTGCCAAGATACTTGGCTGGTTTGTAACAAGTTGTTCGGTTCTTGTCTTTGTGAAGACATGATTTACCCTTTGGTTTGCCTTAGTGGCCAGACATTGCTCTTTTAAATTTTAAATTTATTTTAAAACTTCCTTTCTAAACCTCACAAATTATGGGCGCCTAATCTATAAAAACGAATGGCCTCCATCTCTCATTGGATGCAATTAAATATTTAAAGTATCATGTATGGTGTTTTAAATTAAAATATGTCTTATGTATTGTGTATCATGTATTTAAATGTAGCATGGTTTGTTCATGTGTCTTATGCCTTAGTTTTTTTTTTTTTTTTTTATTATTATTATAGGAATCTCTTTGACTCTTATTTTTAGGATCCCATTTTGGTACTAACTCATTATATGTTTATCGGATTTGGAATCCAAAGCATTCACAAATAAGATTATGATATCGAATTATTTCAAGAGACTGAAGAAAAGTCCAGCAAAAAATGTTGATGGAGACTCTACTGATATTGAGGTTAATCAACCCTCGTTACAAGAAGAAGCCCCACAACAGCGACAACAACACCAAGTAAAAGAAGCTCAACCTTTAATAGGGGTGTTCAATTTAGATGAGCTTGTAACTGACCCAGGATTGAGGATACCAATTAACGAGCTTTGTTGTACTGACAAACAAAAAGAGGAAGTTCCAAGAGCATACTTTTTGAAAGGTCTTTGCCAACCTAAAGATCATAACTTTCCTTTCACTCTTTTTGGAGATAAAAAGCTTAGGTTTACATCAGAATGGTACAAAGAAGGTTCACGTTGGATGGAATATAGCGTGGCAAAAGATGTAATCTTCTATTTGAATTGTTATCTTTTCAAACCCAATTATGGTGACCAAGCAAGTGGTGAAGTTTTTGTGAATAAGAGATATAATAACTGGAAAGATAAAGCAAATGTGAAAAAACATGTTGGTGATCATTTGAATACTCATAACCAATGTCATGCCAAGTGTGTTGATTTGATGAACCAAAGGCAACACATTGATGTAAATCGTGCTTGTGTGTCAAAAAAGAGCAAATTGGACTATTGTATTCACTTGAATGCATCAATTGATTGCATTAGATTCCTTTTATATCAAGGATTAGCATTTCGTGGTCATGATGAGTCAATTGAATCTGAAAATCAAGGTAACTTTATGGAACTATTGAAGTTTCTATCCAATCACAATGACGACATAAAGAAAGTTGTGCTGGGAAATGCTCTGAAAAACCATCAAATGACAACCCCAAAAATCCAGAGGCAACTAACTAGTGTTTGTGCTCATTTGATGACCAAAAAAATTATTGTAGAAATTGTGAGAGATAAACAAACGTTTTCTTTACTGGTTGATGAATCTCGTGATGTGGCAGTGAAATAATAAATGGCCATTGTTTTTCGCTATGTGGACAAAATAAGTTGTGTTATTGAACGTTTTATTGGGATTGTGCATGTTAAGAATGCTTCTGCAAAGTCTTTGAAAATTGCAATAGATGCCCTTTTTGTAAAATATGGATTGAGTTGACAAGTTTACGGGGGCAAGGTTACGATGGAGCAAGCAATATAAGGGGTGAGTTTAATGGTTTGAAGACTTTGATATTGAGAGAAAATAAATTTTCTTTCTACATTTATTGTTTCTCTTATCAACTCCAATTGGCGCTAGTCAAAGTTGTAAGTAAACATTCAGCATTGGGTGAATTTTTTCAAACTCTTTCTATGTTATCAAACACTGTAGCAGCATCTTGCAAGCACAGAGATCTTCTACGTGATAAACAGTATGAATATGTGATATCTTTGATTTCTAACGGTGACATTCTGATGGGACACAGGTTGAATCAAGAATGCACTATTAAACGACCAGGAGATACAAGTTGGGGTTCACACATAGGGACAATTCATAGTGTCATAAACTTATTTTCTTCTATTGTTGGTGTGCTCAGAGTAATTGAGATTGAAGGAGATGATTGGCAAAACAAAAGTCAAGCAAGGAGTTTATTACGAATCATGGAGAATATTGAATTCGTCCTTTTGTTATTCTTGATGAAGAAAGTATTGGGAATCACATATGAACTGTCACAAGCATTACAAAGAAAAGATCAAGATCTTCTTAATGCCATGCAGTTTGTACAAATTTCGAAGCGTCGATTACATAAATTGAGAAATGAAGACACTTGCTTTGACATATTGTTGAAAGAAGCTTATGATCTGTGTAAAGATAATGACATACCAATCTCGGAGAACACGGAAGATAATTTTGGGAGGATAAAATGAGGGATTGCACCAATTACGAATAAACATCATTTTAAGGTGGAATTGATGTACACAATTTTAGATAACATTCAAGAAGAACTCAATAATCGTTTTGATGAAGTAAATATGAGGCTGCTTCAGTGTATGGCATCTCTTGATCCAAGTAACTCTTTTGCTGCATTTAACAAAGACAAATTACTTGAGTTTGCAAAGTTCTATCCTGCCGATTTTCCTCAGCATGATATTTGGTGGCTCGATAATCAACTTGAAAACTATTATGAGGATGTTAGCACCAACGCCAATTTCACTCATGTTGATGGGATTGCCGATCTTGCAAAAAAAATGGTTGAGTTTAAGAAGGATGTTGCTTACGACAAAGTTTTTTTGCTTATTAAATTAGCACTGGTTTTGCCCGTGGCTACTGCAACAGTTGAAAGGGTGTTCTCTACAATGAATCTTGTTAAGAATACTTTGCGTAATCAAATGGGAGATGAGTGGATGAACAATTGCTTAGTAGTTTACATTGAAAATGAAGTTTTTGCTACATTTCAAAATGAAGATATCATTGAACATTTTCATAACATAATGAAGCGAAAAATCATGTTAAATTGAAGATCTTCAGGTATACTATTCTAACTTGCTTTCATTTTTATATAATCAATATTCATATTATTTAGATCTTTAGGTATACCATTCTAACTTGATTTTTGGGTCAATACGCAGAAGATGTGTGGATCTTTAATCTAGACGGTTGAGTTAGGATGTTAACATCTGGATCTGGATTTAGAGTGATTGTAATCCATCTCTTTATAAACCTTTGTGTATTTTACTTTTGTTAGAGTTGTGATTGCGCTCTAAATTTGTGTAGAATATTTTTGGTAGATTTGTGGTTGTTGTAAACTCTTTTGATTATATTGGATTTAAGTGGATCGTTAGATTCTCGTGGTTTTTTTTATCTTTTCACATTGAAGAAGTTTTTCCACATAAAAATTTTCTTGTGTTTTCTTGTGAATTGAATGTTATTTTCTTATGTTTTCACTAGTTGATTGGCAAACAGTGGCGGAGCGACGGGGCCCCCCTTAGACAAAAATCCTGGGTCCGTCACTGGTCCGTAGCATTATTGTTTTCTATTCTGTGCCTTATATAAGAATTTTATATGTTGAATTTAAGGGAAATATTATCTATATTAATCTAGTCACATGACTGAATCCACTTAAATAAGGCTATTATTATTATTATTTTTTAATTTGTGAAAATATATCTCTCCCAAGAAGTCAAAAACCGGATACTCACCCTAGTTCTCCGAATCTCCGTAATTTCACAAGTAGTTATAATAATATTGAACTTTGAAAACTATGCTATAAGGTGGCAGCTGGTAGCTTCAGTCGACACCTTTTTGGCTTTTGCTTGATTTCTTGTGTTTGATATATTTATACGTAAACGTAAACAGAACTGTCCATATACAAACAAATATTAAATATTAGGAATTTTCTCCGAATCGAAGAATTTCTGGCATGATTTTGGTGACCCCACAATATGTAACACTTGTGGCTGCAAACTTCAATTTGGTGAAAATTAGCTATTGTAGGGCCCTTTAACAGTGTTCACCATCTGGGGTGATTGTCAATTGAGATCCCCTTTTTATGGATATAGCCAAGTAGCTTTGAAAGCACGATTGCACATTACAGGAGAAATTTGAAAAAAACGAGCCGTTTACGTTTAGCAAGAAATTGCAAATTTCCAACTATACATTTCTCTTAAAATGTATCATCCAACCTGTCTGATTTCAATTTCTTTCTATGAACATGGTTAATTTTAATTTGGTTGAATTAATTTCCAAGCCATTACCATTTTTTTTTTCTTACAAGCTAATGTACCTGCGGCCATAAAGCTAAGTTGGGTTGAACCAGATTCATTTAATACTAATCCAACTTTAAAACAAATTAAAACCCATGGATCTAAGTGATACTGGTACCCAACTTAGTTCATGCATTCATGTTAAGCTTCCATACCCAATCAAATATATTTAATTTTATACTTGTTAATAGGGGGAGTATATTATCATTTTAATTAATTAGAATTGAAAATAAGATGAAATATATAAATCAATGATTAGTACAGCTTTTAAGACACGGTTTGGTAGATATTCAAACATTAATCATTCACACAACACAACTGTAAGAAAGAGCTTAGGATTCTTTTTGGTTTTTCACAACTAATAAAGCAAACGTTTACTTGTGCAAAGTCTTTCACTCTTCAACATGTTCTCAGGAATTTCTTTAATTAATTCACAAACTAAATCCCAACAAAACCCCAAACAAAAGTCTCCTGTCTTTATGTAGCTGGGGCCCTACTTTCTTAGTTTAAACACATTTATCATATTACCACAATGACATTAGGCTTCCAGAACGGCTAATTTGTTTGCTCATCTCTATATTCTATAAATAATTTATTCTTAGATTTAAATCAATATAATAAAAAGATAAGCAATTTCATTAATAATTACAATATAGGATACTGCAGATCTAAAATGTGAAATTAAAATATACTTCTCGTATATAGCCGCAAAAATAATATTATGTTAGTTGCATAAATATTTTCTACTGGGCAACGGCCAATCAATATAATAAGGCAGGGGTAGATTTGGAAACAAGAAAAGGTCGAACATGATTGTTGCCGCGTACAGGTATAGACCCTACCCGTGTAAGCCACGAGGTTGCTTCCCCGCAGTTCACATTTGCTTGCTCACCAACTGATCTAATATTTCTCTCTCTCCGCGTATCAAATTCTACTTGTATAAATAGCTTCACTCTCTCCATCTTTATCATCATCTCAAATCTAAACACCAACTGCGCTTATATCTTTCAAACACCAACTTTTAAGTTTTGTTCTTTCTTCTCCACAGCAGTATTTATTGCAACTCTCCAGTGGCAACTGGCAAGTAGCAATAAAGCCAAGAAAATGCCGAAGAAAAACAGTCATGTTAATCGTAAAGCGTGGAACTTATTACGTCTAGCATTGTTATGGGCAAGAAAAGGAGGGGTGTTTAAAAGACGTTTGATGATGGAACTTCGTGTGTTGCCAAAGTTCATCAAAAGTTTAGGACACAACACTCCACGGGATAAAATCTATTATGGAGAGCGGGAGCTTTCCTTTGACAAGACACCTATTTTCAATGTGAAGATGCATCGTCCAGCTTCCATGAGATTTCTTATTCCTTGCATAGCCCCGCCAGTTGATTTTGATTATGATTTTGATGCTGATGATCATTATCATGATGATAGAGATGGAGGTTATGGTTATGGTTACGATTATGGGAGGAGTTACTTGAAAAACGAAGAAGAAGAAGAAGAAGAAGAAGAAGAGGAAACTAGTGAAGAGAAAATTCCATTGGAGGAACAAGGAATTGATTTGAGAGCGGAGGAGTTCATAGCTAAGTTTTATCAACAAATCAAAATGCAAAGACAGATTTCATATTTGGAGTACAATGAGAACCTAAATAGAAGCACAACTTGAGTTGAGTTCATCTGTTTCTAGTAATTTGCTTAAATTTGTTCATTTATGTGTTAGAGGTAATTAATGCGGCATTTTGTAGATACTATAAGCTTTTATTAAGTGTTTACTATTTTACAAATAAACCATATGGTTTCATCTGTATCACAATACATATATGATATATTTTTGAACAAGTGAATATTTCATTCCCTTTGACTCTTTAATTGTTAATCAACCACAATTTCAGTCTGCAATGCATTATCAAACCAAACCATATTATGGAATACTTTCAAATTTCTAATGCTTGGTAAAGGGAGAAAAACAAGATTTATGGTGACAATTGCATAGTTAGTGAATTTGCAATTAGCAAATCGTCCAATCCTTAGTATCAGTGTTCAGAAGGCTTGAACATCACACACGCTATGCCAAATTTATATATATGGGGACAATACTAATTCAGCCTAAAGTACAACAAAATTTTCTTAAACACACTCCGATGCTTCATCCTGGGAGGTGGCTTGCATGTCCAAATGAAGGGAAGGGAAAAAGAACTCAATAAATTTGATCACAACCTGCACATTAAAAAAAAAAAAAAAAAAGAATCAGCTTTGTGCTGAAAGAGCAAGAAGTGCCATAAAGTTTGCTTCTAAATGCTATTGCACAGAAGGATCAACTTCCATGCACATTAATCCACCATAAAAGATTCATCTCATTGAGCTTATCAACAGAGATTACATTTTGAATACAGATGACACGATTGAGCATGTGTTTCTTTCACCCGTACACCGTTCTAATAAAAGAACTATGCATGGCATTGAGACTTTCAAGCCTTAGTTGCAGCCATGCTAAATTATGTGCAAGAACACCATAGAAGACTAGATTTATGAATTATTAAAGCCACAGATAACTACTTCCATAGATGCTTAATCATATTATCAGAGTTGAAAGTCTTAAGATGTTTGAAACCAAATGCTTAAGCATAATATTAGAGTTAAAACTGAACGATGTCTGAGACAAACCCCTTTCACATACATAATATAAACTGAACCTGACCACTGCTAACTAAATTAAACCAAACTTTTAATTCTGTTTAAAAGAAGCCAGAAAGTGCATCACACATATATGCAGGTGTGCTACTTTGTATCTAAGAATTCCTCAGTTTGTCCCTTCAGAACTAACCTATCTAGTAATTGTAAGAATGATGTAGAACATCTAGATGGTAAAAACTTCTAGATTAACTTCCATTCTGATGTGTATTAAGATATGCTTCCAACTGCTTTGTTGCCGCCAATATTAAACCTGCAATTGCAACGACATATTGTTAACTGAAATGTAGATATTTACACTGCTCTAAATAGAACCATATCTAAAGGCACAGGTCATCACGTCTTCTTCAACTATCACCCATGTTCTCTTTGAATGCTATCAATAACAAAATTGGTGATTCTCAATAATCTTTTGATTGAAAGGAAGAGAAGTGGAAAATTGGTCCCAAATTTTAAAGACATATTATTACACTATTTTCGCTCTAAATTATTCTTTCACAATATCTCATATTTTTAAAGGGAAAGATTAGCGGTCGAATCAGAAGAAAAAAATGCTTCCAACCACACAAGGGAGATAACCTTCACGGTCTCCCTTGTCCCCTCTCTTATCTACAAATGAAATATAAGATATAACTTGAAGACATTGTGATGACATTCTGTACACCATGGAATATATGTGGGTTCTAGGAGAGGATGTAAAATAGTATGAAGAAGGCTCATGCGTAGAATAAAAAGTACCTAAAAACATAGGAGAGGGCCTCCCGGGTCGCGATTTGAACTCTGGATGGAACTGAGATCCTACATAATATGGATGACCTGGAAGCTCCAAAATCTGCAGAAAAGAACAGAAGAACAGAACTTCAAAATTGAATGATTTGGGTAAGTGCAAACTAACTTCTCAATCTAGCAAAACGACCACGAACAAGATATGCCCAAGCCCACCTCCATTCGTTTTCCAGTTTCATCCTTCCCTACAAATTTTAGCCCAGCTTCTTCAAGAGCCCCAATTACCTCAGGGTTCACCTGCAGCATACAGGACCAAAGGATCGTCATGTACACTAGAAATTATGCACGCCAAATATTTTGCCTCCATAAGAATGAATTTTAAAACTGACCTCATATCTGTGGCGATGCCGTTCATCCACATACTTGGGATTACAATACCTAGCAAGCAAGAGAAAGTTTAATGGGGATGCATAGCAGTACATGGGAACACATCATAGTATCCTCTTTGGATAGCAAGTTGCTGGCTGATAGGCAGCAGAAACTGGACAAGAAGACTACCTTGTGGCCTAAGAACCACCACATTGGTATAAAAGAATAGTCACCCTAACGTCCAATTACGGCTCTACCATGCATTGATGTAGAGTAATACATAAATATGGAGCAAAATGAATTGTAAAAGTTCTATATTGCATTAACAGACAAACTTCATGTACTCCTGAAATTGAAAAGTAGATAAATCACATACAATTTCGAAGAAAGGCAATCATGGGTCTGGAATATTGTTTTTCGAGAACCTAGTCTCATTGTGCTTCCCATATGTGTTCTTGAACCCTGCATATGGATGTGAAATGATAGATGATATAGTTTGTGTTTATGTGTAATTTATCACAACAAATAGTAAAACAAGGCAGGCAATAGAATTCAAACCTCAGGCATGAAAATTACAACATTATCCGGACTCTCGGTATCAAACTCTGAACTGTTTGCCCTTTCTAAACCCAGAACCTAAAAACAATTAACTAGAGGCAATCAGAGAATGGCTACAATATGATCTGAAAGTGAACACTGAAATGAAAAACAAACCACCCACGGATCTAGCAAACTCAATTACAGAAATCTGCATGCCCAAGCAAATCCCAAGATAGGGTACATTATTCTCTCTAGCATACTTTGCAGCCAATATCATTCCTTTCACACCACGATCTCCAAATCCACCAGGAACTAAGACACATTCTGCATTCTGCAATGAAATTTTACCACGCTTCAAAATCTATTCTAAGACCATTACACAAATAAAATTATATTAGGGAGATTCTCTGTCTGAAAAAGGAATTATAAAAAGGAAAAAAAACTAGCAAAGCTTGAAAATCTGAATGTCTGTGTATGCATAAAGCTTTCTACAAAAGTGATCAACAAAACCAAATATGGCACGATTTTGGGATTTTGATGCAAAGAATCATCTGATTGGTCCAAAAATATATAATCTGATGGTAGCAATGATGAATAAAATAAGCAAATAAATAAATTGAGTTACCCTCAAAGTCTCCCATGCAGCCGCATGAGCTTCTGGTGTCTGCAAATGCAGACAAAACAATTAAACAAGGCAATTTTTTTTCTCAAAAATATATGGGAAAAAAGACCAACATGAATGTGATAAGCCAGCAGTGCATAAAGTCTACACCCTTAAAGGGCGTAAAAAGCATTAGAATGCAACTAGGACAGTTCAGTACCAAGTTCGCACTATCATCTTCAAGATCAGAAGCTGCAATCCAGTCGATTGATGGCTTCAGGGAACATGCGATGCAGGCATGCAAAAGGGCCTGCACTAATAAGCATAACCATAACAGAAGTTGGCAATGTAGAAATTATAAACTAAGCAACCAAACCAGGTAAATTTTTTTATTTTATTTTTTCCATAAAGAAAAGGCAGGTACTCATCCAGTAACAAACATCTAATTGTGAAATGAGCTAAACTATCATGATTTAGCGTTGCATCAGATAAAGTATCATTTATTTCTTCCAAAAAAATCAGCAAATAACAAGTATTAACCAACACAAAAGCTTAAGCTATTAGGTTGAGAACACATAGTAAAAGTACTCTACTCAAATCTTATATTTACATTTAATCTTACAAGGGTAGATTAACACTTAAAATGGGCAGTTCTTCTATGCATCAGGCTTATTTTGATGGACATAAGTTCTTCTGTGCATCAACATATTGTGTTCATAAGCAATCATATAATTAGTAGGTTTGATCAGTTAGATGAAAGATCACTAGCAGTAGTTTATTTTAAAATATTAACAGGACTATACCTTGATTTTCCTACCTCCTGGTTCAAAGTAGAAAAAGAAAAGCAAAAATAGAAAGCACACCTTCACAACGGACAGATACGAGTCAGTAAGGCCAACATACTTCCCAACCATAGCAATCCTCACCTGTCATAACAGCATGTTTTTATCTCAAGTATAAAAGAAGAATATTCAACAAGAGGATTACAAGCTAACCATAAATATACTGATATATGGATAAGGTTGTCCTCAGGAAAAAAATAATTAAGTAAAGTATTACTAACAGAATTCGTGATATTATCATAAGTCTCGGCCATCTTTGTCCAAGCTTGTAAATCTGAAGGTGCAGCAATGCTGAAACAGATAATTGCAGTCTGTAAGTTAACAAATCAACCATGCGCCTTAAGTATCGAGTTCTAGAGACAGCGATGTCTTGCTCTTTAAAGGGTTAGTTAAGTTCAACTGGTGTCAATCTAAACATGGTAACAAATCATGGATATAATCAATGCAACAACCCATGGTCGTATTTGAACAGGGACAAAAACAGATAGGTACATTGTTAGACAGCATCATATAAATTGCTTCCCTTAGATTCATTTCTCTGCAAACTTCTGAGGTCGGTAAGGGCTCTGATCTGAAACTTGAAGCCTTATTATGCAGAAAAAAGTTGAAACAAACACTAACCTCAGCAAATTTAGCTGTTGTAGAATTGAATGATGAGCATTTTGGCTCTGAAACAAATATTCATGTCAAAAAATATTAACAGGATGATGATAAAATAAACAAGAAAAATTTGAGTTTAGGAGGAACCATAGAAAAGTTAGTAAATGCACCCGAAGTAAGAGAGGAATGTGCCAAATGTTTGGAACGTCATGAATGTTGAGAATATTAGCAATCTGAGAGAAACCATGACAAGATATATAAGATGAAAAATCAATTAAACAGGTTCTGATCGAAGGATAAAAGAAACAAACTTCACAACAATTTACCGGGACATGGCAGAATTGAGAAAGTTTCTCCTTTGTATTTGCCAACAGAGGCTGCAATATGATTGCCAATTAAAGAAAATTGAAAGTTTTAACCATCGTGTTCACCATTGAGACCATTTGAATAGAACACATAAAATTTAAATCATATTAATAGCTTTATTCCAACCTATAACTTGGGCAGCACAATAAATTGCTGCATCTAAACCACAATCTAGAAAATGGTTGGTATCAATATAAAAGATTCCAAAACCAAAATTTTGCCACCCCTTTCCCTCCCACATGCATGTAGGCAACAGATAAGGAGAAAGATGAACCTGGGCAGAGCGACATGCCAACAGATGAGGTGTCAACCCTAATGCTCTCAATTCCCGAACACTGTGCTGTGTAGGCTTAGTTTTCTAGGATAAAGGAAAAAAAAGAGAGTAAGCAAGAATAATAAAGAGAATGAAGCAAGAATGAGAGAATAATCAGCCAAATAAAAGAGAAAAAAATATATATACAATGAATTTCAAGTAATATTATCAACCTTGGTCTTTAACAGCAGGCCACAATATGTAGAACAAATAAAATATTGCATATTTTGGTAAAGGTTTATAGAAAAATATGGAGTATTACTTGCTCGCCAACAACACCCAGCACAGGTATCAGGCTCACATGAATGAGACAAAAGTTATCTTGACCTGAGGAGGCAATAGAAAGTTGAATTAAGGAAATACCACAAAATATGTAGGGAATTACACCACAGTGAATATGACAAGCACACCACATCAAAGAAACAATGGCTCAGTTTCCATTATATTAGGTAACAGGAAAACAATGCATAGATATATCTTAAAAATTGCACAGATTGATCTACACAGCATAGAATCATGCACATATAACAGAAACCCAATTATTAAACTGTTCAATCAAATTCAAATATACCATAATGCAAATAACACATACATTAACAAGGTTCTTCATTAACCTTCTTAAAAATGCCGAGGACATAATTAATTGTCCATATAAATCAAATAATACAATGACATAGCATAATAAGTGCAACTTACCAACTGAAAATGATAGTTGTCGCAAAGCCTCAATGAATGGCATTGATTCAATGTCCCCTAACGCAAAACAAGTGTCAATCAAAAAAAGAAATCACCAATTCTTTGTGCACCATAAGTCTCTATTGTATCAGGAAGCTCTTACCAACAGTTCCTCCCAACTCAATCACACAAACATCTGCTGGGCCCTCTTTACCGTCCACAGGAATAGCAGCAACGGACTCAATCCAATTCTTAATGGCGTCTGTGATGTGAGGAACCACCTGGGATCCACCCAAGAGTGGCAGAAATCTAAGTCACCAGTGTTTTCTTTACACAATTAAGATCTAACAAACATTTTTCAGTATAAGAAGCATTACCTGAACTGTCTTTCCAAGATAATTACCTCTCCGTTCCTTCTCAAGGACAGACTGTTTAAAAGTGAAGGAGATTGATTATTTTTAGTAACACAAACAATTGAATGGACTTCATATATTCACATTTATATTTATAAATTCAAGCACCTGATATATCTTTCCAGTGGTGATGTTGTTATCTCTCGTGAGAGTAACATCCAGGAATCGTTCATAGTTACCCAAATCTAAATCCACCTGTACAAAAGAAAAAGAAAAAAAACCCAAATAGTAACTTGTAGCACACTGCTTGACAGACTACATACATGACTCCTAAAGTTATTATATATGCAAGAATGTATATTATGGCAACTTCTTCACAAAGTAAAATTTATATGAACAGATAAAGAAAAAACCTCTCCACCATCGTCAAGAACTCCCTTGTCAGAGCTTGGGTGCTGAGAAAGACGGTCTTGACATCCTTCAGCATGAATGGGCTCTACCGAAATTTGAGCAGCGTGCTGAAACAGTTTTGAGAAATCTTGTTGGATGAACAGTCCTGAGTGGTCCTCAAATGAATTTTAATCCATTATCAATGGATCTATAGCAGTAGCTGTGGAGTCAGGCAAGACCTGATGGTTATAGTTACTGAAAGAAACCATTGTTGTAATTCTAAACTTACTTTCAAGTTTAATTAATATCACTGAAGAAATTTTCCAGATTGCTAGTTGTATCATCATGTTTTGTGAAATCGTACATCTTTTTATTTTTCCAGATTCCTCTGCAGTAAGTTTCTGATATACTTTAAGAGAAAAATTCTATGATACATGATGTTTTTTAAGATCATCGGACGATGATGAAAGGGCTATCGAAGATTCTATTTTGTTCAAATTCAATAGTAAGGACTTCCTGGACGAGATGTTGAATCCAGAATGAGTGAATGATTAATGAATTCGAAAGGTCGAATCCACTAGTATTGACTTTCTCGATTAGATATTGTATCAGAATCATAAAATGAAGTTCATATTTTTTCTTTTCTTAAAGGTAAATTCTTATGAAAGATTCAAAAGATGATAAGATTGATTGAATCATAGCTTTAGTTGGAATATATCAAACATTGATTGATGAGAGCGAGACCCCACTCCATGAGCAGTGTTTTAGAATTGAAATTGATTGCTAAATTCAAGCAGAAAAAAGAAAAAGTAAGCTGCCTTGCCTACCAAAAGAAAGAAAAATCATACAAGAAAGAAAGTGATTTGCCGAGTGGTCGCAGTACTTATACAACAAAAGCAAAATTGCCGCCATAAAAGCTTAAAATTTTCCATATAATTCATAGCAGACCAGACCAAACATTTGATTATGACTTCTTTGTCTTGTGCTTAATGCTATTTAAAACCCTACCCTCTCATTTCAATCTCATTAATTTTCTCTCTTTTCTTTAGCTGTCTAAGTAGCATAATATTTTATATCATTAGAAATTTTATTTGTCACGTCTATTTAGTAAATTGTTATTGTGTATATATGTTATAGTACTTTCTACTCTCTTGAGCTAACTTTTGAGGATGAATTCTACCAAAACCTGTTTATTGTCACGTTTTCCTTGCTTTAATTTTGAATGAAAATAAATAATGTTTTTTATTTTTTGTATGATTGGGGATATTCAGGTTAACTTGTGCGCACCTCAACTAATCTCTCAGGATCAATGTTTTAAAACTCGGCTTGGCTCGACCGATTTAACTGGTTCAACTGGGATCAAAAGCTTCAACGGGTCAGGTTTATACTTTTTCTATTCACCCAAAACCCTAGGATTTGGGAGGATGATCGGCAAACAATTGGTGGCTGGGATGTTGGGCTTTTGAAGAGAAAGTGCCGGTGAATGCAATGGTGGTGACGGAGTTGATTTTCGATGAGTAAATTGATCGAAAATCGATCGACTTTTGCCAACTATTGGCGAGGCTAACGGGGGTGGGGTGAGGTGGGTTTTGGTCGGGAGGAAGAGGGAAGTAATTTCTGGGTGATGGGGAGGATTGTCAGCGCCAGTATCAATGAGATCTGGCCTGGAATGCCAACGCCGACGTCGATGAGATCTGGCCTAGAATGCCGACACCGACATCGGTGAGATTTGGCAGAAATCGAACCTATTTTGGCTAGATCTTGGGTATATTTAAAGGGGAATGGGCTCAAGGGACGATTAGGGTTGCATTTGGGGTGTTGCCGTCACCGACCGATTTGTATTTGGGGTGTGTTTGTCAAATTTCAAACCTATAGAGACTTAACCATAATTTTTAGAGATGTATTTGCTGAATTTTAGTTGTTGTTGTCAACGGGTCAACCTAGGACCCAACCCTGGGTTGGGTTTTAAAACATTGTTCAGGATCCTAAAACTATCGGCCAGATAAGAGCTTCAATGACTACCCTTATTAGTAGTTAAGGTGAATTAAATTCATGACCTTTTCAATAATACACCTAAGAATCCTAATTGATCACTCGATCACCCAATAATGGTTATTGAGACTAAATGAGATGTATTCCTTGACAACACCGATGATCGCATGACGTTGTCCAGCACATAAGCTACAACAGGATCAAGACGACCGCAACAGTCGAAAAAATAAATAATGTTACCAACACAATTGCCCCCTTGAAAGAGTAATTACAATGAGCCTGTCCCATGAATAAGACCATAAATCAACAAAACATTCCACCTCCTCATCACTGGATGCAGTTGACGGGCCAGGCAGGCCCGACCTTTATCAACTTTTCCTAATAAAGAGAAAGTTATAAACTGTAAGCCATCTCCATCAGTAGCAATGTGCCCTAAACCTAAAAAATAATAAGTGTTAAAACTATTATAAGGACATGTCCTTGTCCCTGTTTTAGGGCATTCCACGTTCCATGTGTTAGCGTATCAAATCGACAATCCATTTGAGGAATGCACAGCTCAGCTAGACCAATCAAATATTGGGCCCATCTCACCGTCCAGTCTTTCCCCTACCTTTTAACTTTACAGACAGTATTAAGGTACGGTAAAGTTTTTGATGGACACGCATGGCCAATTCTAGGATTAATTGTTCAATTTTAAGTATAAATTATCTTAACACCTAATCATGATTAGTGCATACTTAATACTTTAATCTAAAAAAAACTATAAATTTGATTCTCTTCAATCCCACAAAATATAATATACATCGGATATATTCGCACCGGTTTGAATAGCAAATATAAAACAATTTACTCGGGAAAAAAATTTCATCGTCCCTTAAAAAATCAGCTTTTTTTTTTTATTTATGAAGAGTTTTTGATATTTTCAAGAATTTTTTTTTTTAAATTGTTCATTGGTGATTCTAATTTTTTATATAATTTAAGATTTTTTTTAATAAAAATAGAATTGAAAATAGTATAAATAGGCGTACAATTATAGTAAAGTGAGGATAATATGGATAAGCGTATGGTTTCATTTTTACTTCTGAGTATCCGAGATTTAAGTGAAGATTGTAATGATGAGTTGTTATACTAATTTTTTTTTTTTAGATACGTATAAACTGATCCGACGTTTGATTATTAAAAAAAAATTATTTTTTTCTTCTTAAAAATGACAAGATTAGTACATGAAGACACATAAATCTATAAATCATCATTTAAGTCCAAAATTTCAAGTTAACCTATGTATTATAATATTAATCCTGCTACCATAATGCCAACATCATCCTCGGATCTCTAATCCTAGTAAGTAAAATGACAAAGATGCCATTGTTATTTTGCATGAGTATGGAATTGCCTTAAGGGTAATTTTGTACATGCGTTTTGAGATTTTTTCTTTTTCGGTGGGCTGGGCTGGTAGTGAGTGAGGATATGATCAGAGAGACGACTAAGATCAAGCGTGGCAAATCAGACGGCTGGAAGTGGGTCCGGTGTCACGAGAGTCCTACCTGGAAAGCACCTGAGGTGGGACCTACAAAAGGTGAATCTTTTAGAAAGGTGCGGTTTTCAAAGCATAGAGAGGCTGCCTGATTGATTTGGACTAAATCAAGGGTGGAAAGTCGTGCCACGTTCGCAATTTTCAAAATAGAGTGGGGCCTGATCAGTGTATTTTTGTGGTAATGATCGAAACTGGTGAGGCATGGGTCCCATTTCGCCACCGGCCTAGTACTGTTGTTACCTTTTGTTTGGCTGATAATCACCTCCATTAGTTGTTAATTAATTAATATATTATTTTGAAATTAAAAAAAAAACCAAAAGTGAAAGGTCAAAAAAACCTTAAAAATACCAAACATATGATTTTGACCACAATAGTAAAAGTAACCCCTTTCATATAATTTTTGGGCTTTTATTTTATTATTAAATAAAATAAATAAATTTCTAATTTTTGGGCAATGATACTCTCTTTGCGTCCAAAGAAGAATTAAACCTAGATGTCCGAGATAATTGATGTGCATCTCGATTATTCCTTAGAGGAAGCTATCCCACAATAATCCACTGCCACCGTGGCCCTCTAGATAAATCATAGGTAAATGTATTACTTTTACGTCAAATAGGGAATCAAACTTGGGACTTCAAGTCTTCAACCTCCTTGGTTCACCCTAATCGTTGGGCTACCGATAGACGGGTTAATTTTTTATTTATTGGCCTTTTGAAACCGAAGAGGGTTCAAATTGAATGAATAGCGGTTTTCAAATACACAATTAATTAGAGCAAGAAATTGAATATATGTAATTACTTTCTTTGACTATAGAAACGCTCAAAAGGGTTTAATTAAAGTGAATTAATACATGACATTATATTTATAATTACTTGTAAGAGTTACAAATTACAAAAAAAAAAAAAAATTAATTGTTCATTTATTTAAATTATGAGAAATTAAAGGCAAAATGGGAAATCAAATCGAAATTGAAGAACATGAACGCATGATAATAACAACTCAAAAGAAAGATATGATGGTGATATGGGAAATGGGCACAACCATATAATATAAATTAAATTAAAATTTCCATTGATTAAAAAAGCACTAATAATATTTAATGATAATGTAAATCAAATAATAATATTATTATATAATAATAATAATTTAATTGACAAAAAAGTTACATTTACAACTAGACAAAGGGCAATTGCCTATGTGTCACTGACAGATTCTTCAAGTGCTTCATCACCATTCTTTTACACCTCTATATATACCTCTCTTGTTCATCATCTTCTCCTCACTACACACTCACAGAAGCCCTAGCGCCCTTCCCTTTGCTTTTTCCTCTATATTTCTTTCTGTTAATTATACCCTTTTCTTTGCTTTCCAAATGGCCAGCGTTGAGGTATATATCTATATATATAATACGTTATATCTGTAGCTGATTATGGAGCAGCGAAATTCTTTTGTATATAGAGTCTGTTTTGTGTCAACTTAATGTTATCAGGATCGGTTCTTCAATATATAGTTCAAGTTTTTTTATTAAGTTGTACTTTGATCGATCCTTTTCAATGGTTTGTTTGGTCTTCTGTAATATTTTTAGAAACTCATCCAGATCTATCTCTAATATGATAGATCAGTTCTCTTTTTTGTATTTGTGACATATCTGATCATCAAGATTATGTCATGGGCATGCATGGTGATCCTGATAAGTTTTTCTAATGTTTAACTTGGTAAAAATGATCTTATATATTAAAAGAAAATAGGAAACTGATTAAAAAATTGAACTAAAGGCGATCTAGCCAGCAACAGTGATCGATCAATCCATCTTCCAAGCTACCTAGATTTCAGTAATTCTTGTGTATGCTCTTCTTGAATCTTCAGTCTTTTATTGCTTATATATATGTATAATCTAATGCGATTTGGCTGATAATCTTGCTGTAAGTGTCATATATATGAGGGTTTTGATTATTTTCATACGTTAAAATGTTTTGGATCTTGCAGGTTCAACAAGCTGCTACAACATTGCCCGAGAATGAGACACCTGAGGTGACCAAGACTATTGAGAAAACCCCAGAAGAGCCAGTGGCAGCACCACCAGCCTCGGAAAAAGTAGCTGAAAAACCAGTGGAAGCAACTCCTGAGGCCCCAGTTGCCGAGGAATCCACTGTTACAAAGCCTGAAGCTGCTCCAGTTGAGGTTAAAACCAAGGAAGTTGTAGAAGAAGCTAAGGTTGAGGCTGAGCCAGCAGTGGAAGAGAAAGCAGAAGAGACTCAAGAAGTGAAACCTGAGGAGCCTGTTGTTGAGGAGACTAAAGAAGAGACCGCTAAAGCCGTGGTGGAAGAAAAGCCTGCAGCTCCGGTGGAGGAAGAGAAGCCAGCTGAGAAGGAGGAGAAGCCAGTTGAAGCACCCAAGGAAGCAGCAACCACAGAAGTTCCAGTTGAGAAGATTGAAGAGTGAAGAATAGGTGGCAGTTTTAGCAAAGCTGGTGGGGGGCTTTATGCAAAGTTGTCAAGTTTTAATTAGATTTATATTCATCTTAGTCTTGTTTATTATGATTATTATTAATATTTACTATTATTAAGGTAAGGGTTTGAATGAGGTTTGGAGTATTACGGAATTGGGACTAGAGATAGTATTAAGAAATTATTGGTCCACATCAGCCGGTAGACATGCCACGTGGCTAATTATATGATCAAGCTACATGGGATTGCTATTGCGAATGTGGGTTCCAAGAGGGTCATTGTTTTGATATTTTTAAATGGTGTGATGAGCTGTGTGAATGTGAATCTCTAGGTTTGAATAATAATATTTTTATTTTTATTTATTATATAAGTTGGCATTATTCTATGTTGAAAGCTGTTGTTCTTAGACCTAGAAGGAATGTTTTTCATATTCTATATAAAATTGGTAAAAATTTTTTTTTTTTTTTTTTTTGGGTGTGTCTAGGCCAACTTGAATCCTTCAAGACCTTGAAATTAATGATCAGGTAAACTCTCCAATTGTCACTCTTATTAATAACCGAGAGAATCGAATTTAAGACCTCTAGAATAATACATCTAAGAATTCATATCGCCTCACCTGACAGTGGTTAAATATGATAAAACTAGTTAAACATTCCATAAAACTAATAGGGAAAAGTATTTTTCCCACCCAAGGTTTGACGAAACGACACTTTCTCACCCGTCAAGTTTCAAAATGATACTTTCCCACCCTTAATTAGTTTATTATATCATTCCAGAGAATCCAGACTAGGCAAGAGTCAGATTTTATTGGCCAATCTGTAGTTCTTAGCCCTAGTGAGGATCTGAGTTCAAGTAGAGCAGCTTGCTCATTGGGTCAACTCACGGTCTCAAGTGGCTCAAATGTAGACTCAAATAATAGCAACAATATAAAAATAACAGCTACTGCACTTTGTTGATCCACCATGGCTCATAACATAAACTTCCTCATATTCTTTCTCTCATACTTGAGTGCAATCTTTCAAGTATATTTGACAGAAAATGAAAATGAAATCTAACAAAATACAAAACACCCAAATGACAAAAACACATTTTTCACATACTATTAAAGACTCTCAATTCCTTTCTCTTAGAAAATAGAACTAAAAACTCTTACCTGAATCACAAGTTTTTTTTTTCCCTTTCTGTTATTTGTATATCTCCTAAATTTCTTCTTCCTTGAAAAACACTTGTTTCTGACCAGTCTATGTGCTATCGTTTGCTTCTGTTCTCTTCTTTTCTCTGTTTCTCTCTACCTGCTCTGCCTCTCTCTCTCTCTCTCTCTCTCTCTCTCTCTTAATCCGTCGGTTTCTTTGGTTGACGAAAGAGAGAGAAACAATGATCTGCAAATTAAAATAATAATTTTAAAGAGATCAATTAAAAAAAAGGTGGTCAAGACTCAAGAACAAAGAACAACTCTGAAGTGGATTATCACTCTTTCCTCTCCTAACTCTTAACACAAACTTCTTATTCTAATTCTAAAATA